>NW_026533193.1:202500-392500 GCF_028296485.1 Oppia nitens | reverse complement strand
CAGTGCCAGTCCTCTATCCATTTCCTCAATGAATACCGATTTTACTTTTATTAATGTCTGTTTTGTTAGCTTCAGATCATTGGTTAGACTTTTAATCTATGATTTAATAGTTTATTATTATTATTATTATATTTATTTGATTTTTTATTTTTGGTTGGATTTCATTATAGCATATGTAGAGAGAGAGAGAGAGAGAGAGAGAGAGAGAGAGAGAGAGAGAGAGAGAGAGAGAGAGAAAGAGAGAGACAGAGAGAGAGAGAGACAGAGAGAGAGACAGAGAGAGAGACAGAGAGACAGAGAGAGAGAGAGAGAGAGAGAGAGATAAAATTATATATAATATATATTTAAGTATATTATAATTAGAAATAATGTGTAAAATAATTTTTTTTTGTTAGCAAAATAAATGAAAATTTATATTCAATTTTATAACTTAAATTATAGTTTGTTTTATTTTTATTATTATTATTTTATTATATGTTTTTATTATTATTATCATTGTCTGCTTTCTATGGGGAATTAAATTTAATTAAAAATAATGATTATATACAATATATATATATATACTAAATGTCTATTGATTTTATATATATTGTTATACTAATGTATTTGTAATACAGTATATATTGTATGGAAAAAAACTTACTAATAGTAATACTAATTTAATATTATATAGATTTACTGATTATATATATATATATCGGGAATGAAAATAATAATCTTTTTATTTAATCTTTTATTTTCGTTGTTGTTGTTATGTATTTATCTCTATAGTTATATATATATATGTAATAATTAGATAAATAATATTATTTATAAAAAAAAACTTACGATATTTGCTTTATTATTATCATTAATCTTGAGAATCGGATTATGTAATACAGAATTTTCTAATAAAATTGTCGTCAAATTATTATCAATTGAATTCATGATTTTGGTCCTTAAATATCAATAATAATAATAATAATTAGGATGAAAATCGGTAGTTATCTGTATATATATATATAATATTTCTAAATATAATTATATTACTATTACTACTACTACTACTACTACTACTACTTAACTCTAATATTATCGACAAAACAAATAATAATAATAATCTAATTATTTATTATATTTTTTTTTAAACACTAATAGAAAATAAACTAATCTTAAAATAGTCTAATAATATACTATATATACACTATACTATATATATATACTATATATACTGTATATATTTAGTAAATAATCTATTTTTTTAAAAAATAAAAAAACTATTTTTCTGATAAAAATTATTTGTTGTTTTTGTTGTTGTTTTTTCCAAAATATTATGCAATCAAATAAAGTAAGTTTTTTTGTTGTTGTTGTTGAAATTATTATTATTTTTTATTATTATTATTATTTTGCAAGAAAATAATCTGTAAACAAAAAAATAATTAAAAAATAAAAATTTTAGTTATATATATTTTTTTTAAAAATAAACTAAATGAAAAAATAACTTTTAATAACTAAAAACAATATATACTTTTCTCTATAATGTTTAATATATATATTTTTAAAAAACTTTAATTTAAACTTTAATAACTTTTTTTTAAAAAAAAAGTTATTAGAAATTTTTATAAATACGATATTTTTAACAATAAAAAAAATATTATACAATTTTATCTACTATTATATTACTAAATAAAATATATTTTTTTAAATATTAAGTAATTTTAAACATTATTAAAACTAATATATAATCATTAGATTGTAATTATAAATATATTATATATTAGTAATTAATTAATTATTTAAAAAAAATAAATAATTATAATAAACATACTATAATATAATAAATAAATTAATATTGATATAAAAATAAATTTTAAAATTAAAAATATATAAATAATTAGTTTACATACTGTTTACAAATTGATTTGACCTGGACACTAAAATATAAACACACACTATATTATATTAATAAACTAATTTGTGACAATTGTGATCATAAAATATAATTTATTAAATAACTTAAAAAAATTTTAGTTGCAATAATAAAATTAATTAATTAATTTTTCCATACATACAAAAAAGGTTTATATTTTCAAGTTTATATGAAGGTTACTTGAAAAATTAACAAGTACAAATATGATAGTATTATTATTAGTTAATAATAATAATAATATTAATGATGATAATGTTAATTTTTTAATGCAAAAAATTATATATATATATATATATATTATTTTCCACTGGTAATGATTATAATATAAATAATATTTACTATAATATATATGTATAATAAAATCAAAAAATATTTTATGTTAATTAAACTTTTTTTGTTGTTGTTTTAAATGTTATACTAAAATATTTCAATATTAACACACAAAAAACAAAATTTAAAAATTAAAATAAAATTTTTTTGAGTACTATATGTACTAGTTTTTAGATTTTCAAAAAAAAAATAAATTGTGAAATTTTACATACAATATATATACTAGTATATTTTTACAACATCATAATATATATATAATACTATTGATACTAATACTAAAAAAAATTGTCAAGGTTGATTTTTTGTTGAAAAAATTTAAACCAACAAAAAAAATTACACATATATTTGATAAAATATTTTTTTTAATTGTTGCTAAAATTAAATAACACACAAATTTTTTGAATTTTTTAAAATATTATTTTTTTTGTTAATAATTCATATCACATAATCATTATATATATATATATATAGACAGTATATATACTGTATTGTGTGTGTATATATGTATATGATATATATGTACAAAAAATAATAATTAAGCATACACAATTTTTCTAAAAATAAAATATCATATGAACTTTTTGTTTTTATTTAAATTTAATATATGTCACAATTATATATATATATATATACAGTATATATTAAATATATAGATATCCAGTATATATATATATATATATATTATTTTTTATCTAAAAATCGTGATTATTATTATATTAACATAAAATGTTTTTTTCTGGTTATTATTTTTCAATTTAGTATTTAATGATATTTTTATTATAATTAGGTTTACGTTTTTCGCTAATAATTTTTTTTGTTTTTGTTATAATATTTTTTTTTTGTAAATAAAATCATTTGATAATAATTGAGGGCCGGACAGGTAGGTTTGGTTAGATAGCTTGTCTCCTATTGGCTAATTGGTAACAAAAATTATTATTAAATGACATAATTGTGTGTTGAATTTATTAATGTATTTTTAAAAAGAAATATCATATGTCTATACATACAGGCGTCACAAAAATTTATTATTATTATTAGTATTTCTAGTACTTTAGCTAAAAAAATTTAATATTTACGTAATAATAATAATAATAATAATAATAATAATAATACTTATAAAAAAATTGTTTGAATAAATATAATATTTATTTATCATATAATCATCAAAAAAATATTATTGTTATATACTATTACTAGTATTATTATTATTATTATGTAAATAAATATAATAATTTTTATCTAACATATTATATTACTACTAAATTCAATATATATATATATATATATTTGATAAATTATTAAATATATGATAAATTATATATATGTAAACAATAATTTAAGTACAATATTATTATATTTTATTATTATGCTAATAATTGTAATAATTAATAGTAGTAATAAAACTATACAATTATTACTGGTGTTTATATTAAATAAATAATTTTTTCTATCAATACTAACATATAATTTAAATAATTATTATAAATTCCTAATATTAATAATATATTTATTTTATCATTAATAATATACAGGTATTTATTATAAATTAAAATATTTATATAATTATTAATTATTGTTATTATTATTAAAACAACTTATGATTTATTGTGTTTATCATATAAACACAATTGTATAATATAAACAATTAAAAAATATCTATTGCATTAAATTAACTAAAATTTGATTAATAATACTAATTATTAATAATAAAATTATTTTCACTAATTAATATTATTTGTATTAAATTTTGAATAAAATTATTATCTTAAAATAATATTTATTAAAGATAACAAATTTCTGCTTAAATATAATTTTAAAATTTGACTATAAAGTGTAAATACGATATACATATATTATACTATCAAAAATAAAATTACAAAAATATAATTACATTATGAATGTATTTAAAACAATACTATTTATAAATATATATATATTTAAATATGGAATAATTTTTTTTTGTTGCTAACCATATATATATATAAATTATATACTGTATTTGATTTCAATATAAATAAATATAGTATCAACTTACAAAATTTAAAACAAAAACAAATTAAAAGCTAAATATCAATTTAATATAATATTAAATTAGTATTGAACTTAATAAACAATAAATTAAATAATAACATTAAAACATTATTATTATTATAATTATTATAAGTTAATATAAAAGTAAAATATAAATTCATATAAAAAGCATAATAACATCAAATCAAATAAATTAAATAGTTAAATAATATTATTATTTTTAAAAATAATTATTTATTAGTACGTAAATTATATAATTAAACATAATTATTACCTTTATGATTTTATTAATTGATCCCGTAAGTAAATAAATAAATAATTATTTAATTGAAATTAATTATTTTTTTAAACTTTAATTCAAATTAAACTTTTTAAAATTTTTATTATACACTGTTTTGTTTAAATTAATCAAAATATTAATAAATGATAATTTATTTATTTTTTGATAATAAAATCACTATACAAATTAAATTTTTGTTGAAAATAACTGTTTAATTTTTGATAATTTTTTGTTGAAATATATTTATTTGTATTATTAAATACAATCAGTAATCACACATTTACTGTACAATTACAGTATGCAATGCAATGAAATAATTTTTTTTTTCAATGTTTATTAACATTATTGGCAAACATATACTGTATTTTTGATTATTATTATTATTATTACAGTAATATAATACTAATAGTTAAATAAAATATGATTTTTTGTTTTATATATATATATCAATAGACTTTAAATAATAAATTTTTAATTGGATGTAAAATTAATTAGTTAATTATTTCTATATTTTTTTAAAAAAATTAACTTAAATTTTTAAATTTAACTAATTATAATTTTTTTACTCTATTTAGTTAATTACTAATCTAACATAATTTTTTTATATTTAATTATTATTTAACTATAATTTTTACTATTCATCTATATTTTATATAAATAGTTTTATATAATTAATAAAAATATCAATTAATTAATAATAATTTTTTATTCAATAGTTTTTTAATATTATTGTTGTATTTTTAGTTTTGTTTGTTATTTCAAATATATATATATAATTATAATAGTTTTCAAACATATAGTCAAACTGGTTATGGTTTGTCAGTTATGGAGCACTGGTATTATGATAATCATTACCATTATTATCGGTACTATTTAACACCTGATTAATCCAATCGGTATAATAGCCGACACGTGTGTATATACCGGGCATACGAGGCATACCGCAGCCAATACCTGCGGTAACTATACCGATAAGTACTGGCCAAAGATTTCCGCTCATATGTATCAGCGGACCGCCCGAATCGTGTTGACAGGCATCGCGACCTCCCTGTTCATCGCCGCCGGCGCACAGCATACTGTCCCCAATGACTATCTCATCGGTAAACGCCTGGACTTCACGACTACAATCCGTATTATTCCAGACACGGATCACCAGTTCCTGTAGTATTTCGCTTTGTTTGGCCGATTTGTATACTGGATCCTCGGTTAGACCCCAACCCAATACACGAACCGACTGTCCCTCATAGCTATCATTGTTATTAGACTTATGTATAATTATGGGCATAATATTGTTGTTATCAAATACTACACTCCTACCCGACGGCTGCGGCACCTTTAGCTTAACCAATGCTATATCATTGAGTTTAGTATCCGTATCATAGCCGGGATGTATGACTACCTGATCAATCCGGTACTCATTACTACTACTACTACTACTACCCGTTTCCTTATGGTTAACACTCATCATCGATGATGATTTGAATGTATGTGCACCCAATCGGACAGTTAGGTTGTCTATGGGTGAGCTTAACTGATCGAAACAATGGGCTGCGGTCAGTACATACTGGGCCGCTATTAGCGAACCGCCACACCAGGGCATCGGGCCATGGGATGGCCGATCCATGATAGCGGCCATCCATCGATATGTATGTCGGCCAGCATTACGACCGCCCAAAACATAGGGTATATTGACAATGACTGGTATTTTATTAGACTTTTGAAATTAATTATTAATTTTTTGAAAATAAATTAATTAATTAAAATAATAATAATTAATAATAATTTAATTGCACTGTACCTGATGTGTGCTATTAATTAATAATAGTATTATTAATAATATATTTAATACAATTAAAATACAAATTATATGAATATTATTTGTTAATAACATTATTATTATTATTATTATTATTATTATTATTATTATTCAAATACTAATATTTTAATTTAGTTATTATTCAACAGTAATATACTATATGTTTAGTTTTTTATAATTTATAAATAAAACATTTACTGTATAAATATAATGTTTTATTTAAATAATTGTACTTGTATGTATTTTTTAAAAAAAAAATTATTAATTGATAATTTATAAATATTAATATATATATGTAATTATTATATTCAAGGTAAAATATAGAGTACAAACAAATTCATCATCATCATAATTATTTAAAAAATAATAATAATAATTTAAAATAATTACAAAAAAAAATTTTATATACAAATAATAGATAATAACTATAAATAAACTATTACTTAGAAAATATAATATTTTTTTTAGTTTATTTATATATATAAATACATAATTATGATAACATTTAATTAATTATTTTATTTTTAATAATGATTACTATCTACACTATACTGTATACTAATTGCCAGTAGTTATGGGCACCGTTATATTATTATTATTATTATTATGGGCACCTGTATCACCCTGATGCATCGTCTGATTAATCCAATCGGCATAATAACCGACTCGTGTATAAATACCGGGCATACGAGGCATACCGCAGCCAATACCAGCGGTAACAATACCGATAAGTATTGGCCACAGATTTCCGCGCATATGTATCAGCGGACCGCCCGAATCGTGTTGACAGGCATCGCGACCTCCCTGTTTATCACCGCCGGCGCATAGCATACTATCCCCGATGACTATCTCATCGGTAAATGCTTGGACTTCACGGCCGCAGTCAGTATTATTCCAGACACGGATCACCAGTTCCTGTAGTATTTCGCTTTGTTTGGCCGACCGGTAGACTGGATCCTGGGTTAGACCCCAACCCAATACACGAACCGACTGTCCCTCATAGGTCCCCATACTATTATCATCAATAGTTATAGCTATAACTGTATCGGAAAGTTTAGCTACCGGTTCTCTCAACTTAACCAATGCTATATCATTGAGTTTAGTATCCGTATCATAGGCCGGATGTTTGATTACACTATCAACCCGGTGCTCACTACTACCCGATTGCTGATTGAAATCTAATAAACGGGTCCGAAATTTATGCGCACCCAACTGGACAGTTATGTTGTCCAGTGATGAGCTTAACTGATCGAAACAATGGGCAGCCGTCAGTACATACCGGGCCGATACTAGCGAACCGCCACACCATGGCATCGGGCCATGCGATGGCCTGTCCATAATGGCGGCCATCCAGCCGTGTGCCTCCCTGTCCGCATCGTAACCGCCCATAACCTCTTGTATAATATTGACCGGACGTTTGGTACTATTCTATAGTAGTATTAGTAGATATATATATAGATATTTAATTTGTTTAAAAAAGACTAAATAAATATAATTTAATTTTTTTACAAAAATATATATCATATATACTGTACCTCCCGTCCCATACAACTAATACTACTACTACTAGAAATTATTAGTAAAATATTTATTTGTAAAATATTATTAATAATTATATTATTTATTATTAATAACATGATGTAAAGTACAATAACACACACACACACACAAAATTAATTTTTAATAAATTTTTTGATTTAGAAATTAATATTAAATATTTTACTAATAAAAAATATATGTATTTAATTTATTTATATAATTTTGTATGAGTGTGTATGTGTGTGTATGTATGTGTGTGTGTATGTGTATGTATGTGTGTGTATGTCTGTGTATATATGTGTGGTTGTATATGTGTATGTATGTGTGGTTGTATATGTGTATGTATGTGCATGTATGTATGTATGTATGTATGTATGTATGTATGTATGTGTGTGTGTGTGTGTTTAATTATTCAAGGTAAACTATTAACCATTAAAAGCTAGTGTTTTATGATTTATGCAATTTTTTCATATATAATATTTAAATTGATATTTAATAAATAATTTTTAAAAAAATAAATATTACTTAAATTTATTTTACATTTACATAAATATTCAGTAAAAAATTTTCAAAACTTAATAAAATGTAAATTATTTAATAATTATTAGATAAAATTAAGATATTTATCATTAAATATGAATATTATTTATTTAATAAAAAAAATTATTAAAAACATATTTCACGTAAGTTTTCACTTTAATATTTATAACATTTATAATAACAAATTTTCAATTTATTATTATTATTATTATTATTATTATTCAAATTAAGCATTACTAAATAAATATTTAATAACTTTAAAAAAATAGTTTAAGCAAAAAAAATATGAAAATATTTTCTCATTAATAAATTAAGTTTATTTTTAAATACATATACTGTATATACAGTATATTCAACTATATATAGTAGAAATTATATTTTTTTTAAATATGAATAATTTAATAGTTATTAACTATTAATTGCTAGTTTGATATACTGTTTGTAGCAATTAATAGTTATATAGTTATATATATATATATATATATAAATTTATATATGTATGGCACCGGTATGTCAGTCATATCTTATCATCGATTGATTAATCCAATCGATATACTGGTTAACCCGGGTATAGATACCAGGCATACGTGGCAAACCACAATCAATACCAGCGGATACAACACCAACGAGCACCGGTAGTAGCTGTCCATTGTTGTCGTCTACAACAATCGTAAACAATGGTCCGCCCGAATCATGCTGACAGGCATCTTGACCTCCCTGGTCACGGCCACCGGCGCACAACATAGTCGGTACTATGACTATGCCGTCGCCAAACGCTTCAATTTCACGACTACAGTCCACATTGTTCCAGACCTGGAGATCCAGTTCCTGTAGTAATTCACTTTGTTTAGCCTGACTATCGACTGATGGATTCTGGGTTAGACCCCAACCCAATACACGAACCGACTGTCCCTCATAGCTATCCAATAGTGTGAGTTTTATTGGCCGAAAACCACCACTACTACTACTACTATCTACCGGTGCTCTTAGCTTAACCAATGCTATATCATGTAGTTTTGTATGGCTATTATAGCCAGGATGGCTGATAATATGGTCAACCCGGTGCTTAGTACTACCAGCACCACCACCACCACTACCATCTGGTTTGAACCAATAACCACCTAATATGACTGATATATCATTGATAGTATAGCTAATATCGAAACAATGGGCAGCCGTTAGTATAAACTGTCTGGTAATTAGCGAACCGCCACACCAGGGCATCGGGCCGTGTGTCCGATCCATTATGGCGGCCATCCACGGATAGGCACCCGGTTGGGCATCATTGCCGCCCACTATAAACGGTTTCGGTGGCGGACGACTACTACGGCGCCGGCCATTATCTATGTGTTTGTGTATATGTGTTGATAATATCATTGATATTATTATTATTATTATTATTTTAGTTTATATATATACCGTATATACAGTACCTTTAGTATTGTCAGTCAGTATTAGTTGAAGTATTATTAGCGGTACTAATAGCATACCTGAGCTTTGAATTAGTGGGAGTTGGAGGGGGTTTTAAATTTTTTTTTTTTAGTTATTAAATATGGTTTTTTTAATAAATATAAATTTATGTAATTTAGTTTTTTGTTGTTGTTGTATATTTAATAAATAAATACTTTATATATATATATATATACACAAACATATATATTATATATACGATATATATATAGTAATAATATAATAATATTAATATTGACAATACATGTATATATATATATATGATAAATATAATTTTTCTACATTTACTTATCAATTAAAATAAAAACCATATTTGTTTATTATTTAGTAATAATTTATTTGTTTTAATTAAAAATATATATATTTGTCAAAAAATTTTTTTTAAAAAAAACATAGTATTTATACAAACAAATTCAAAATTTCCAACAAATAAAAACATTGTATTTTTCCAACCCTATATATAATATAGTAATTATAGTAATATTGAATAGTAATATAATATTAATTTATTCAACTATAAATAAACTATTATTATTATTATTATTATTATTAATAAACTATTAGTTAGTAATACTGTATTTATATTATAATTTATTTTTATTAGTACAATATATTTCTAACTATTACTAACGGTTAGATATTTTAAATAAAAAAAATAAATAACTAAAAATTAGGAACTGTATAGTCAATAGTTAATAGTTAATAATACTATAATCAGGGTTTTTAAAAAAATAAATAAATGACAGTCATAAACAATAGATGCCAAATTTTTTATTGCAAAAATATCTGTCATGTAATGATTTTATATTTTTTAAAAATTAATTTATAAAACATTATTTCTATCCATATATTTGTTTGTATAACTTTAATTAAAGAGTAATTATATTATTAATAATAAATATTAATTGTAAATTTAATTTAATACCATAAAAAAAACATTAAATTACATTATTATTTTTAAAAAAAATATATATATAATTGATTTTAATTTGCAATTAAAAATTTTAATGAAAATAAAGTAGATGCCCAAAATGCCTGGGCATTTTATTTAAATGGGCATCGCCAGGGGTGGGCAGGCATTTTTTATACTTCCTTAAAACCCCTGAATATACTGTACTAATAATAATAATAATAATAATAATAATAATAATAATAATAATAAAACAGTCAAACAAACACATCAACCGATTGGTTAGTTAACCGACGGTACGATTATTACCGATAGATAGTGTGTTTGGGAGAGAAAGAGAGAGAGAGAGAGAGAGAGAGAGAGAGAGAGAGAGAGAGAGAGAGAGAGAGAGAGACAAACAAATTGTATGAATGAATAAAAGTATTAATTGATTGATTGGTTTATTAATTACCGACTGACCCGACGGCACGATTACCGAGAGATAGATAGAGAGAGAGAGAGGACATCATCGGCCAGAAAGACAAATGAAACAAAATATGTGGACAAAAGCCGAACGAAGTTTAAAGCTATTGAAAGCATTGTCGTCGGCCGACAAACAAGTGGCCACTAATTGTTATTTGGATAGCAAAGTGATGGCGGCGGACAACAAACATGAGTTATCGCCGCCGCCGCCGTCACCGATGGTCACGACTACTAGATGTCAAGGCCAGCAGCAGCCGTTACCGGCGGTAATGATGGCCATTGATTCATCATCTTCTACGCCAATGATGGTTACCATCGATGATGATGTCCGACAACAACTACTACTACAGCAATCGTCTTCACCGACGACACGTCATCCGCGGCAGCCGTCCGCCCGGCCTATCGGTAATGGTGTCGGCGTCGGCGGCACTGCTAATACTAAACGCTTGATATCTACCCGAAAACCAATCAAACAGCGGGTATTTATAATCAAAAATACCGGCAGTGATGCCGATGATGATGATGACTATGACTGATGATATTTAATACCAGGGGGCCGGGGATGGGAGGGGAGGGGAGGGGTCGACCCGAAAAAAAAATTACATACAAATTAAAAACTTTTTTATTTATGATATATATATATACTTTTGAAATTGAAATTCAATACTATATATTAGTGTCTATAAAATGTGTACAATATATATGAAAATTTTTTTTATGTTTATTATAATTATCGGTAAATGTATTATTAAATGTAATTTTTATTTTGTTTGTTGAAAATTAAATAAAATTTAAGTAAATTTTTTTTTGAATATATATATATATACTATATATATAAATCTCATGAAATGATAATAATTATAATTAATAAATCAATACAACAATTATTATTATTATTATAGCGATTAAAAAACAATATATAAATTGTTTTAAAAACATTATTTATGATAACAATAATAATTGAAATTCAAATGTTTTAACATTTATTAAAAAAAATTATTATTTATTTAAATACTTATCAGTATTATATCATTACAACAATTTTTTTAGTTAGCAATTAATTGATTTTTTTTGACATCAAATATGAATATGTATTCAAATAGAAATCTTAATTATCTTTTAGAAAGTTTATGGTCATCATCATCATCGACATCATCATCATCATCATCGGTGGTAATGATCATATGGTTGATGACAGTCATCATAATCACTGGTAATGTCGTCATAAGCAATGGTAACGACAACAACAATATGTGTCAACAGTTGGCACCAAACGGCCGATTCAATAGCTATTATATCTATAGACAATGGTATCGGTTGGACACACCTAATGTTGGGCCAAAATTTAATACATCCATACAATTGATATCAATTGGTAGCTCAGATACAGTAGCCGAATGGACAGTCCGTTTAGATTATAACCCGAAAAACACGGACCAAATTATCGGAAACTTATCGTTAATTCAAAGTACAAGAGATGAGAAACTAAATAATAATAATATTAATAATAAAACCGTCAAAAAGTTTTCGGGAATTATAAAACATTCATTCAAAGAAAAAGTTGTCTATAATTGTTATATTCAATCAACGGTTAGTAATAATTATAATTAAAATACTTAAAAATTAAAATTAATTAAATTAATTAATATATATTCCGTATATATATATTGCACTAATAATTATATGATATATTTATTTTTGATTTTTTTTTTTAATTACCCTAGAAATCTATTATACATGTCTACTGTCAATACAATGATATCAAAACTATTGTAAACATTACCAATAATGCCGACAAGTTTCCCGATTATAATAATACATACATTGTATTGAGTCCCAGGGTTTATGCCGATACCGATTATTCGGGTGTTTACTGGCTATACAGTCCAACCACTAGATACGCTACGTCAATCAATTGTCAGATAAATTATCCGGGTATATTATTTATTATGCAATTGGATTGCCATGAAATTAGTTCAAATCGACCAGCATTTCTGATGGATCAGTTAGACCATGAATTGTTAGGACAGTTAGTTTCGGTGACCGACATCACTAGCCATGCATTGTATGGCAATTACTATATACTATGGTTTCTGATCAACAATAATAGTAAGGCTATGTATTGTGTGTCACCTGATACTAAATTATCGGTAAAGGTATCGGTATATGTTATTAAAATTAATTATTTTTGTTATAATTAACTATCAATTATAATATATTGTTTTATTTTTTAAAAAAAAAATATATATATTTAAAGTGCAAATCAATTAAAACATTGACACAGTTTATGCCAAACTGTCCGATCAATAGTGACGACAATAACGACAACAAAATACCGGAAACTAATGATGAAAACTATATTAAAAAAATATTAGTTATAATACTTTTAAGTATTTTGCTATTAATTGCTATTTTCGTCGCTATTATTGTTATTATAGTATTTTTTGTTAATAATAATAATACTAAAAGATATCGACAACAAAAACAAACAAAACAATCGTTAAAACCGTTTGGCACTACTATTGAACCGACGATTAATACCCGGGAATTGGATTCAATTAAGTGTAATACTAGTAGTAAAACATCAAAATTATATTTTTAATTTCAGTAATTTTTTCTTTGTATATAAAAAAAAATCCATTATTAGTGTTAACTATTTAATCAATTATTTTGTTGGTTTGTTATATATTTTAGTTTTTATTCATATTTATTGATTGAATTGTTTTTTTTTTAATATAATAATAATCTATTGCTTTAACAAACTTTTTAATTAAAATTAACAACAATTATTATTATAGCGGCGATTAAAAACAATACATAAAAATTGTTTTAAAAAAAACATTATTTATGATAATAATAATAATAATAATAATAATAATTGAAATTCAAATGTTTCAAACATTTATTGGTATATCAGAAAAAAATTATTTAAATATTACAACAATTTTTTTTAGTTAGCAAATAAAATTAATAGCAATTAATTGATTTTTTTTTAAAAACATCAAATATTATAATATGTATTACAATAGAAATCTTAGATATTGTTATCGTTTACAATGTTTGTGGTCATCATCGATGATAATCATTGAATTTATCCTAATTAAAAAACTAATATATTATTTTAAAAATTTATTAATTTATTATTATTAATATACTGTATATTTTTTGATAAATTTATTAATTAATATATATATTTATGTATATATATATATTAATCTCATGAAATAATAATAATAATTAGCATTGTATTTCCAATATCAACAATTATTTAACAATCAAAATTAAAATTATTTAAATATTATTTATGCTATGCAATAATAATTTATAAAATTGTTTTACATTTAGTATAAATTTAGTATAAATTTATTAAAATTATTCAAATAATTGTATTATATTACATGACTTTTTTTTGTATAAATAAAATTAGCAATTAATTTGATTATATAAAAAAAATCAAATCTATATATATATATGTATAACAACTATTGTTGGTCATCATCGGTGGTCATCATTGTATTGACAGTAATACTGTTGTCGATGACAGTCGTCATAATCACTGGTGATGTCGTCGAAAGCAATGGTAACGACAACGACAACAACATCGACAATGTATGTCAAGATTTGGCACCAAACGGCCGATTCAATAGCTATTATGTCTATAGACAATGGTATCGGTTGGGCACACCTGATAGGCCTATATTTAAGACATCCGTACAATTGATATCAATTGGTAGCTCGGATACAGTAGTCGAATGGACAGTCCGTTTGGATTATAACCCGCTAAACAGCGACCAAATTATCGGCAACTTATCGCTAATTGATAGTACAAGAGATGATGAGCCACTAAATGATGATAAAAATGTCAAAAAGTTTTCGGGAATTTTATTCAATAGAAAAGATGTCTATAATTGTTATATTCAATCAACGGTTAGTACAGTTAATATATATATATATATACTTTATATTAAAAAATTAGTTTTAGTTTTAGTTTTATTATTTAATTATTATTTAGTTAGGTTAGTTTCGGGGTGGTGGGTGTGAGGTTAGGTTAGGTGTGTTTGGGTGGGTGGGGGTTGATTTGGGGACAAATTTTAAGTGAAATTTTCTACTGGCTGTCTATAATCTACATTTGGTCCTAATTTTTTAATATAAAGTATATATATATATATATTAACTGTACGGAACAAATGTAGATTATAGACAGCCAGTAGAAAATTTCACTTAAAATTTGTCCCCAAATCAACCCCCACCCACCCAAACACACCTAACCTAACCTCACACCCACACCAAACTAACCTAACTAAATACTAATTAAATAATAAAACTAAAACTAATTTTTTAACACTCAAACACACCTAACCTAACCTCACACCACCCAACCACCCAAACACACCTAACCTAACTAAATAATAATTAAATAATAAAACTAACATTTTATTTGTGTATAACTGCATATAAAAAAAACAATAATTTTCTACTGGCTGTCTATAATATAAAATTACATTTAAGCCAAAAAATTATATTATTATTATTATTATATATTTTTCGATGTGTCTAACCCAGATATCTAATATTATACAAGTCTATTGTCAATATTATAATAAAAAATCTATTGTCAACATTACCAATACGTTTCCCGATAAGTTTCCCGATAACAGATACATTGTATTGAGTCCCGGTGTTTATACGGATACCGATTATTCATCCGTATATTGGCTGTACAGTCCCATCACTAGATACGCTACGGCCATCAATTGTAAACTAATTTTTTTGGGTATATTTCATACAATGCAATTGTATTGCTGGGAATATTATAGTCCAAAACAACGACCCGACAGTTTGCTGGCCGATCAGCTGCTGGACCGGAAACTGTTGGCACAGTTAGTATCGGTGACCGGCATTAGCCATACAAAGTATGGCAAATACTATATACTATGGTTTCTTATGGATAATAATAATAAGGCCATGTATTGTCTATCACCGGAAACTAGATTATCGGTAAAGGTATATATATATGTTATATATATATATATATATATATATATATATATATATATATATATTAAGTTATTTTTATAGTTTTTAAATTATAATTTTTTATTTTGGTTTTATTTAAATATATATATATATATATAAAGTGTAAATCAATTAAAACATTGACACAGTTTTTGCCAAACTGTTGGATCAATAGTGACGACTATGACGACTATGACGACAACATTACTGTTGAACCAATTGATGACAAAAAATCAAACAAATTATTAGTTATAATATTAATTGTTTTGCTATCAATTGCCATTGTTTTTGTTTGTATTAATCTAGTATTGATTGCTAATAGACTACTACTACTAGTAAACCAATGATTAATATTTGGGAAATTAAAAAATCCAAATTATTTAATAATAATCAAAAATATAATATAATATTAATAGTAGTAAACAATTAAAAATTATTTTTTAAAAAAAACTATTTAATCAATTATTATTTGTTTTTTTTAATATTTTGTTTTTATTCATAACTAATTGTTTTGATTGTTAACATATATTATAGCGATTAAAACAATACATAAATTGTTTAAAAACATATTATTTATGATTAATAATTATATTAATAATTCAAATGTTTTAATTTAAAATGTTTATTTATTTAAATACTTGTCATTATATTACAACAATTATTTTTAAAAAAAAAAATATAAAACATATCATAACTTTAATATAATAGTTCTGTTTGTTTGTTTGTTTGTTTGTTTGTTTGTTTGTTTGTTTGTTTGTTTGTATGCGTGCACACTTCCTCAACAACCATTTTTTAATTCAAAGCTAAAAATATATTGTTATATTTTAAATTTTAATTTAAAGTAATGTTATTTCTATGGGAAATTTTAAATGATTATTGAGCTCAGGTAGATTTTAGGGACAGGTAGGCTGGTGTCGTGTAATTACACTTTGCTATATTATATGAGTTACAGGGCACCGGGAGGTAAGCTACCTGTGCTAAATTTTTGTAAAATTTTCTCAAATGCAAAAATTTTCAATTTGTGTTAAAATTTTCAATTTTTATTTAAAGCAATGTTATTTCTATGGGAAATTTTAAATGATTATTGAGCTCAGGTAGATTTTAGGGACAGGTAGGCTGGTGTCGTGTAATTACACTTTGCTATATTATATGAGTTACAGGGCACCGGGAGGTAAGCTACCTGTGCTAAATTTTTGTAAAATTTTCTCAAATGCAAAAATTTTCAATTTGTGTTAAAATTTTCAATTTTTATTTAAAGCAATGTTATTTCTATGGGAAATTTTAAATGATTATTGAGCTCAGGTAGATTTTAGGGACAGGTAGGCTGGTGTCGTGTAATTACACTTTGCTATATTATATGAGTTACAGGGCACCGGGAGGTAAGCTACCTGTGCTAAATTTTTGTAAAATTTTCTCAAATGCAAAAATTTTCAATTTGTGTTAAAATTTTCAATTTTTATTTAAAGTAATGTTATTTCTATGGGAAATTTTAAATTTTTGTTGAGCTCAGGTAGGTTTTAGGGACAGGTAGGCTGGTGTGTCGTGTAATTACACTTTGCTATATTGTGTGAGTTTATGGCACATGTTAGCTACATGTGTTAAATTTCTGTAAATTTTTTTCAAATGCAAATTTTTTTCGCAAAAATGATTAAATTTCCAATTTTTATTAAAATTATTTAAATATATATAAAAACTAAAATTTTTCAAAAGTTTAGTCGAATTAATGTGTATTGGTTCAGTAGTTTTGTTACATTAGGTTATGTAGTAGTTGTATAAACAAATTAAGTCTCATTCAAATTATTTATAGTAAATATTTTTAAATTAGTAAAAGAATTGCACGGCTATACATGTTGCTCGGGATAAACTAGTATTTATTAAGATATTTATTTAGTTTATTATGATATAGATATAGATTCAAATTAAATATATTAAATAGATTTCATAAAATAATTAACATTTTAAACATTCAACTAAACAATTAAAAACATGATAATTATAATAATATTCAATAAATACATTATATTTTTAAAAAGTTTAATAAAAGTATATTTATTTAGATATTAATTTTAGATTTGAAAATTAAATATGAATTACAATAATAAAAACTATTTTTGTAATCGTTTACAATGTTTGTGGTCGTCATCGACATCATCGGTGGTCATCATATGGTTGATGATAATAATAACACTGTTGTTGTCGATTACAGTCGTCATAATCACTGGTAATGATGTCGTAAGCAATGGTAACGACAACAACAACAACAACATCGACAACAATGTGTGTCAATCATTGGCACCAAACGGCCGATTCAATAGCTATTATGTCTATAGACAATGGTATCGGTGGGACAGACCCGATAATGAGCCCAGATTTAATACATCCATACAATTGATATCAATTAGTAGCACAGATACAAAATTAGTATACGAATGGACAGTCCGTTTGGATATAGAGTATCCGATAACCGATAACCCGATTATAAACCTATCGTTAATTGAAAGTATAAATATTGAAAAACCAATAATAAGTCAATCAATTAAGTTATCGGGAATATTGAAAGACTCTGTACTAACTAATGATGTCTATATATGCTATATTACACCAAAAGTAAGCGCTTTTATATATATATATAACTCTCTCTCTCTCTCTCTCTCTCTCTCTCTCTCTCTGGAGAAATAGAGAGAGAGAGAGTGAAAGAGAGAGAGAGAGAGTGAAAGAGAGAGTGAGAGAGAGAGAGAGAGAGAGAGTGAAAGAGAGAGTGAGAGAGAGAGAGAGAGAGAGAGAGAATATATATATAATTTAATTAAATAATTAATTTTTTTTATTAAATAATTATTTTTTTTTATTAAATAATTAATTTTTTTTTATTAAATAATTAATTTTTTTATTAAATATTTAATTTTTAATTTTACAGAAATTTTCTATATATGTTGAGTGCCGTTACAGAGATTTAATTGGTTTCGTTTATATTAGAAATTGGGATAATATTAACAATAATGATAATAATAATAATAAGTTTACGTATAATAAACTTTTAGTATTTAATCTAAATGTTTATTATTATGACTACTATTGGATAAAGTTTTGGTTGTATAGTCCGATCACTAGATACACAACATTAATCAAATGTCAACTAATATTATCTACAAATAATAATAATAATAATAATAGTATAAAACTTGAATGCAATGAATATAATAATAATAATACAAAACGACCCGATTTTCTGATGGATCAGTTGGACCAGGAATTGTTGGGACAGTTAGTTTCAGTTAGCAATACTAATCATCTAATATTAGGCAATTACTATATACTATGGTTTCTGATCAATGATAATAATAATACTAAGGCCATGTATTGTTTGTCACCAGAAACTGTATTATCTGTAAAGGTATTTGTATTTTATTAACAAATATTACAATATATATATTTTGATTATAAAAAATATAATGTTATATTAATAATACATTTTTTTTAATAAAAAAAAAGTGCAAATCAATTGAAACATTGACACCATTTATGCCAAACTGTTTGATGATTAAGCCGACAACAACTCAAACTTATGATGAAATTAATCTAAAAATATTTGTAATAATACTAATTATTCTGCTATTCATTGGTTTAGTATTTATTGTCATTGACTTAGTATTGATCCGTAATAGACATCGACAACAAACGGGACAACAATTATTGTTGAAACCGTTTGGCACTTCAAATGAATCGACTATTAATAGCCGGGATTTGAATTCAATTAGAAATATTAGTCAATAAAATCATCAAAATTATAGATAATATAAATATATTAATATATATATATATATTAATTTATAAATCAATCAATTATTTTCATTTATTTATTGATATTTTATTTGTTTTGTTATTTAACTAAATCTATTGCTGTAAACAAACTTTTCTTATTAATTAAATTTATTACAATTTTTTTTTKTTGCTATTAATCTTGTATTGCATTTGACTGTCATTGACTGTCATTAGTTTTAAAGCGATAAAAAAATATCAATAAAAAAATAATGATTCAAATCGTATGCTATTTCATTGAAAAAACTAACCATTGATTTTCCGAGAAATTGAAGTTAATGTAAAAATATTTAATTAATAAATAATCAAAATTATTATTTAGCTAACTATTAATTATCAATTTTAACTATTTAATCAATAAATTTTCTTTAATTTTATTCATTGAATTCAATGATTTAATTATAAAATTAACAAAATTATATTATTGTTTATCAATTAGTCTATAGATTTTTTTTGAAAAATATTTTTTTATTAGACTTAAAAAATATATATTACTTTATATCATTAGACAAAATTAACTTTTATAATTAACGCAACGTTTTGAAACAATAAAACAATATCTCATGAAATAATTAATATTTTAAACAATTCAACTAAACAATTAAAAACATATAATAATTATAATAATATTCAAATAATTATTATATTATATTTTTTTAAAAAGTTTAATAAACTTATAAATATTTATTAATATATTCATTTAAAGTGTTTAAAATTATAATATGTATTACAATAATAACAACTATTTTTGTTATCGTTTACAAAGTTTGTGGTCATCGTCGTCGTCATCATCGGTGGTCATCATATGGTTGTTGAAAATAATATCACTATTGTTGTCGATGACAGTCATCATAATCACTGGTAATGATGTCGTAAGCAATGGTAACGACAACAACAACAACATCGACAACAATGTGTGTCAATCATTGGCACCAAACGGCCGATTCAATAGCTATTATGTCTACAGACAGTGGTACTATTGGTTGGACACAACTCATGTGAACAACTTTAATACATCCATACAATTGATATCAATGGATAGCACGGATACAAAATTAGTAGACGAATGGACAGTCCGTTTGGATATAGAATATCCGATAACCGATAACCCAATTATAAACATATCGTTAATTGAAAGTATAAATACTGAAACACCAATAATAAGTCAATCAATTAAGTTATCGGGAATATTGAAATTAATATCTGTTAATATAATAGATGTCTATATATGTTATATTAGACCCATAGTAAGCGCTTTAGTATATATATATATAATTTAATTAATTATTTAATTTAATTAATTATTTAATTAAATTAATTATTTAATTTAATTAATTATTTAATTTAATTAATTTATTTAATTTAATTAATTATTTAATTTAATTTATTTATTTAATTTAATTAATTATTTAATTTAATTAATTATTTAATTTAATTAATTATTTATTTTTATTTTCATTTACAGAAATTATATATATATGTTGAATGCCATTATTCAAATCTAATTGATATAGTTTTCATTAGAAATTGGGATATTATTAATGATACTAATAATAATAATAATAATAATAATAATAATAAGTTTCCGGATAATAAATTTTTAGTATTCAAACCAAATATTTATGATTACGACTACTATTGGATAATGTTTTGGTTGTATAGTCCGATCACTAGATACACAACATTTATTATATGTCAACTAATCGTAAATAAAGGTTTAAAACTTGATTGCAATGAACATAATAATAATACAAAACGACCCGATTTTCTGATGGATCAGTTGGACCCTGAATTGTTGGGACAGTTAGTTTCGGTGACCGATACTATCCATGAATTGTATGGCAAATACTATATACTATGGTTTCTAACCAATGATAATCAGGCCATGTATTGTGTGTTACCAAAAACTGTATTATCAGTAAAAGTATTTGTATTTTATTAACTATATATTATATATATTTATATAATAAGCTAATTAAAAAATAGTAGTATATATATACAGTATATATTGATTAGAAAAATATAATGTTATATTAATATTATTTTTATTTATTTTTTTTTTTAGTGCAATTCAACTAAAACATTGACACCATTTATGCCAAACTGTTTGATGATTAAACCGAAACCAAATGATGAAATTAATCTAAAAATATTAGTAATAATACTAATTATTTTGCTATTCATTGGTTTAGTATTTATTTCCATTGACTTAGTATTGATCCGTAATAGACATCGACAACAAACACAACAACAACAACTACTATCTCAACAACAATCCAAACAATTGTTGAAACCTTTTAGTACTACAATTGAACCGACAATTAATAGCCGGGAATTGAATTCAATTAGAATTATTAGTAATAAATCATAAAAAAATTATAGATAATATAAATATATAACTAATTTTTTTCATTTATTTAATGATATTTTTTTCAATTAAATCTATTGCTGAAAACAAACTTTTTTCTTATTAATTAAATTTATTACAATATTTTTTTTTGCTATTAATCTTGTATTGCATTTGACTGTCATTGACTGTCATTAGTTTTAAAGCGATAAAAAAGATATCAATTAAAAATCAATATTGATTCAAATCATATGGTATTTCAGTTAAAATTAACTATAGATTTATGAGACTATTAAAATCGAAAATTTTTTCAACAAATTATTATTATTATTACAAACTTATCCATAATTGCTAATACAATAAACGATATACAAATTAATACCAATAAAACATGGGTTTCGGGTATTATTGAATACTCGAGTTATGATAGATATACCTATAATTGTTATATATATATATATAACCGATGGTAAGTTTGCAACAATTGATTGATTAATTAAATTTTTTTTTTAATAAATATTTTATATATTTTTTTTTTGATCATAAATATTATATAAAAAATTATTGTCACGCAAGGGTTAAATATGCAATTATTAACATTAGTAATACATTAGAAATTTATTTAATTAATAATTTATAATATTCTTATTATTATAAATATTATAATATAGTTTATTTATTATTTTAGTTTTTTTTTTTAATTTACTGGTCCCTGTGCTGGCTAATTTAATTTTGTATTTTGTACAAAATTAATTTTATAATTAACGCACGTTTTAAACAATAATGAAATATCTCATGAAATAATTAATATTTAAAAACAATTAAAAACATAATAAATATAATAATAATAATTAATTCATTATATGATATTTTTTTTTAAAAAAAGTTTAATTAACTAAAAAATATTTATTAAAATTCTCATTCAAAGTGTTGAAAATTACAATATGTATTACAATAATAATAACAACTATTTTTGTAATCGTTTACAAAGTTTGTGGTCATCGTCGTCATCATCATCGGTGGTCATCATATGGTTGATGATAATAATACAAACACTGTTGTTGTCGATGACAGTCGTCGTAATTACTGGTGATGTCGTAAGCAATGGTAACGACAACAACACCAACACTGTATGTCAATTGTTGGTACCAAACGGCCGATTCAATAGCTATTATGTCTACAGACAGTGGTATCGGCGGGACATACCTGATGTTTACAATAAATTTCATTCAAACATACAATTGATATCAATTGATAGTACGGATAGAGTAGTAGTATACGAATGGACAGTCGGTTTATTTATAAGATATCCGATAGCTGTTAATCCGATTATAAACGTATCGTTAATTGAAAGTAGAAATACTGATATACTAGTAATTAGTCAATCAATTAAGTTAATGGGAATATTGAGATTTGTATTCAATAATATAATAGATGTCTATACATGTTATATTAAGCCCATAGTAAGCGCTTTAATATATATATATATATATATATTATATATAATTTAATTAATTAATTAATTAATTTTAATTTTGTTAACAGAAATTATTAATATATGTTGAATGCCGTTACCGAAATCTAATTGATACAGTTTTTATTAGAAATTGGGATAATAATAATAATAATGTGAATACTAATAATAATAATAATAATAATAATAAGTTTCCGGATAATAATTTTTTAGTATATAAATCATATATTAATGATTACGACGACGACTACAAATCGATAAGGTTTTGGTTATACAGTCGGACCACTAGATACACAACATTAATCAAATGTCAACTAATATTATCTCCAAATAATAATAATAGTATAAAATTTGAATGCAATGAATATAATAATACAAATCGACCCGATTTTCTGATGGATCAGTTGGACAGTGAATTGTTGGGACAGTTAGTTTCAGTGACCGATACTGTCACTGAAAATCATATCAAATACTATATACTATGGTTTCTGATCAATGATAATCATCAGTCCATGTATTGTTTTACACCAGAAACTGTATTAAATGTAAAGGTATTTGTATTTTTTTTAAAAACATATTTTATATATATATATATAAATATATAATACAATATATTACTGATATATTTTTTTTTAAAAAAAAAGTATATAATGTTATATTAATAATACATTTTTATTTAAAAAAGTGCAAATCAATTGAAACATTGACACCATTTATGCCAAACTGTTTGATGATTAAACCAAAAACAAATGATGAAATTAATCTAAAAATTTATGTAATAATACTAATTATTTTGCTATTCATTGGTTTAGTATTTATTGTCATTGACTTAGTATTGATCCGTAATAGACATCGACAACAAACGGGACAACAATTGTTGAAACCGTTTGGCACTTCAAATGAATCGACTATTAATAGCCGGCAATTGAATTCAATTATAAATATTAGTCAATAAAATCATCAAAATTATAGATAATATTAATATATAAATATTTTGTTTTAATTTATAACACAATCAACTATTTTCATCTATTTATTGATATTTATTTGTTTTGTTTTTCAATTAAATTTATTTGCTGTAAATAAACTTTTTTCTTATTAATTAAATTTATTACAATATTTTTTTTACTGTCATTGAATGTTATCATTGTATTAATCGATTAAAAAAAAGTATTAATAAAAAATAATAATTCAAATCTTTAAATACTTTAATTTTAATTTAAGTGAAAAAACTAACCATAAATTTATCGGAAAAATATAATTAATGTAAAAATATTTAGTAATAAATGATCAAAATTATTATTTATCACACTATCAATTATTAATTTAATTATTTAATCAATTTTATTGATTTATATATAAAATATTTGTTTTTCAATTAATCTATAGGTTTTTATGAAAAAAAAACAATTAATACTATTACTGCATATTATTAGTTAATTTAATACATTAAATATATGCTATTTATTATGTACGCCGATATAGATTCAAATTAAATATATTAATTAGATTTTAATAATAATTATTAATTCAAAAAAAAAATTTAATTAATTATACAAAACTAACTTTATATTTAACGCACGTTTTAAACAATAAAACAATAATTTCATGAAATAAAAAATATTTTAAAACATTCATATTAACAATAATTATAATAATATTCAATTAAGTGTTGAAAATTACAATATGTATTACAATAATAACAACTATTTATGTAATCGTTTACAATGTTTGTGGTCGTCATCGTTATCATCATCGGTGGTCATCATATGGTTGATGATAATAATAACACTGTTGTTGTCGATGACAGTCGTCATAATCACTGGTAATGATGTCGTAAGCAATGGTAACGACAACAACAACAACAACAATGTGTGTCAATTGTTGGCACCAAACGGCCGATTCAATAGCTATTATGTCTACAGAAAGTGGTATAAGTCAGGCTATACATACTATTCATCCATAAAATTAATATCAACTATAAATGATAGTACAATAGTTGAATGGACAGTCCGATTGGACACTGATAGCAATCGACAAACAATTATTAGTAACTTATCTATAATTGATAGTTCAATAATCGATATACAAATTGATAATACAAACAAAAAATTGGTTTCGGGTTTAATTGAAAAAACAATGTCTAATAAAGATATATGTAATTGTATAATAAAACCGGTTGTAAGTAACCGATTGATTTAATTTGATATTTAAAATTTTAAACTAATTAATATATATATATATATATATAATATTTTTATTATTTATTATAATTATTTTTTTTATCAGAAATATTCTATAGAAAATCATTGCATAGAACTAAATACCGAAACATATGTTTACATTAGTAATAATAATTTTCCGGTTAATAAATATTTTATAATTAAGCCCCGGATCACTGACGACAACTATATTTGGTTTAAGTATTGGTTGTATAGTCTAACCAATAGATATTCACATCCAATACAATGTAGACTAGAATTTAAAATACAAAATTTTAATGTTAAAATTGAATGCAATAAATACCCGATTCCCAGTCGACCCGATTTCCTAATCGATAACTTAGACTATGAATTGTTGGGACATTTGGTTTCGGTGACCGACACAACTAGCCATGAAATTACTGGCAATTATTATATAAACTATGGTTTCTGATCGACGGTAAGGCCATGTATTGTGTGTCACCAGAAAATGTATTATCAGTTGAGGTATTTATCGTAATAATTGTATTATTATTATTATTATATTTTTTAAAAATTAAAACATATAGAAATATATAGTACAGTATAATTAAATAACTATTTACTTTTATATTAATAATATATCTATTTTTTAAAAAAGTGCAAATCAATTGAAACATTGACACTATTTATGCCAAACTGTTATGATATGACTAAACCGACAACAACTCAAACAAATGATGCAAATAATCTAAAAATATTTGTAATAATACTAATTATTTTGCTATTCATTGGTTTAGTATTTATTGTCATTGACTTAGTATTGATCCGTAATAGACATCGACAACAAACGGGACAACAATTGTTGAAACCGTTTGGCACTTCTAATGAACCAACGATTAAAACCCGGGAATTGAATTCAATTTTAAATATCAGTAATAAATCATCAAAATTATAGTTAATTTATATATAATTTTATTAATTAATTATATTATTTCTTTTTTGATTAATTATTTTATTTATTATATCAAATTAATAAATCAAATTATTAACTAAAATCCTTTAATAATTCCGACAATAAAAAAAATAATCACAAAAAATAATTAATTATTTTTACTATTAATCTGGTTTACTGTCTTTATTGTCATTGACTGACATAAGTATTAATTGTTAAAAAAGATATCAATTTTAAAAAAATAATGATTCAAATCGTATAATATTTCACTTAAATAAAACCTAACCATTGATTTACCAGAAATTAAATTCAATCTAAAAAATATTTTGTAATAAATCATCAAAATTATTATTTAGATTACTATAAATTATCATAATTAACTAATTTTTTTCAATAAATTATCATTAATTTTATTTCATTGAATTCAATGATTTATTTATAAAATAAATTAAAAAAATATAATTGTTACTATTTATTTTTATTAGACTTATTTTAAACAATAAAAAAACAAATCGCATGAAATATAAATATTTTAAACATATTCAACTATAAACAACTAAAATCATATAATTATAATTATATTTATTATTGTGTTAAAACTGTTATATATTATTGTTCATTAAATTTAAGTGTTAAAAATTACAATATGTATTACAATAATAACAACAATTATTTTTGTAAT
Source organism: Oppia nitens (assembly GCF_028296485.1). Taxonomy (NCBI): domain Eukaryota; kingdom Metazoa; phylum Arthropoda; class Arachnida; order Sarcoptiformes; family Oppiidae; genus Oppia; species Oppia nitens. The sequence goes on along the minus strand of NW_026533193.1, from coordinate 364,743 downwards.
CGTTTACAATGTTTGTGGTCATCATCGTTATCATCATCGGTGGTCATCATATGGTTGATGATAATAATACAAACACTGTTGTTGTCGATGACAGTCGTCATAATCACTGGTAATGATGTCGTAAGCAATGGTAACGACAACAACAACAACATCGACAACAATGTGTGTCAATCATTGGCACCAAACGGCCGATTCAATAGCTATTATGTCTACAGACAGTGGTATCGATGGGGCTTTTCATGGGATAAGCCTACAAATGATAAATTCAATTCATCCATAAAATTCATATCAACTATAAATGATAGTACAATAGTTGAATGGACAGTCCGATTGGATTATTATACTGAAAATAACAAACAAATTATTAGTAATTTATACATAATTGATAATAATAAACGAAATGATATAAAAAATAATACAAACAAAACATGGATTACGGGTATTGTTAAACAATCATCACTTGGTTTACGTATCTATAAGTGTTATATACAACCGATGGTAAGTAAATAAATTGATAAATAAATTAAAAAAAAATTTCTTTATATAAATATATATTTATTTTTTTTTGATTAGAAAAATTTTATAAAAAATTATTGCTACCCAGGAACTTCTGGTATAATTATTAACATTACAAATACATTGGATAATAAAAATTACCAAAATTTTCCCGATAATAAATATGTTATATTTAAGCCCTGGGTCTATGACAACGATACTTATAATTGGTTAACATATTGGGTGTATAGTCTAATCACTAGATATGCCCATTCAATCAAATGTGAACTCAAAATAATGCCAATATATAATCCGACAATTCTATGCAATGATTACCCGTTTCCGAGTCGACCCGAATTTCTCATCGATCACTTAGACTATGAATTGTTGGGACAGTTGGTTGCGGTGACCGACACCGCTAGACATGAAATTTCTGGCAATTACTATATACTATGGTTTCTGATCGACGGTAAGGCCATGTATTGTGTGTCACCAGAAAATGTATTATCAGTTGAGGTATTTATAATTATATTATTTTTTTTTTAATTAAAACATATATAAATATATATAGTTTAATTAAATAACTATTTACTGTTATATTAATAATAAATTATTATTTAAAAAAAAGTGCAAATCAATTGAAACATTGACACTATTTATGCCAAACTGTTATGAAGTGACTAAACCGACAACACCTGAAATAAATAATGAAAATAATCTAAAAATATTTGTAATAATACTAATTATTTTGCTATTCATTGGTTTAGTATTTATTGTCATTGACTTAGTATTGATCCGTAATAGACATCGACAACAAACACAACAAATGTTGAAACCGTTTGGCACTTCAAATGAAACTAAGATTAATAGCCGGGAATTGAATTCAATTAGAAATATTAGTCAAACATCAAAAACATCAAAATTATAGACAATATATATATAAAAATAATCTTTATTTATAAATCAATTATATTCATTTTTTATTGATATTTTTTTTTTGTTTTGTTTTTCAAATAAATCAATTAATTCAATTAAATAATATTTAATTAGACTAATTAAAAACCTTAAATATTTTAGGAATTTAAGTGAAAAACTAACCATAAATTTATCGGAAAATATAATTAATGTAAAAATATTTAGTAATAAATGATCAAAATTATTATTTATCTTACTATGAATTATTAATTTAATTATTTAATCAATTATTTTTCTTTCAATTTTATTGATTTATAAATATTTGTTTCTCAATTAATCTATAGGTTTCTATGAAAAAAAAACAATTAATACTATTACTGCATATTATTAGCTAATTTAATACAATAAATATATGCCATTTATTATGTACGTCGATATAGATTCAAATTATTAAATATATTAATTAGATTTTAATAATAATTATTAATTCAAAAAAAAATATATATTTAATTATACAAAACTAACTTTATATTTAACGCACGTTTTAAACAATAATAAATATCTCATGATATAAAAAATATTTTAAACATTCATATTAACAATAATTATAATAATATTCAATTAACTAAAAGTATAATAAACTAAAAATAATTGTTAAGATATTCATTTAAGTGTTAAAAATTACAATATGTATTACAATAATAACAACAATTATTTTTGTAATCGTTTACAATGTTTGTGGTCATCATCGTTATCATCATCGGTGGTCATCATATGGTTGATGATAATAATAACACTGTTGTTGTTGTCGATGACAGTCGTCATAATCACTGGTAATGATGTCGTAAGCAATGTCAACGACAACAATGTGTGTCAATTGTTGGCACCAAACGGCCGATTCAATAGCTACTATGTCTACAGGCAGTGGTATTGGTGGGGCTATCAATGGGATAAGCCTACAGATTACAAATTCAATTCATCCATAATATTAATATCAACTATAAATGATAGGGTTAATCGGAAGTTTAAAGCCCAGTTATAAAATAGTGTTTTTTCAACGGAAAATGCTTGTTTTGGTCCTAAATAACATATTCCGATAAAAATAAAAGTGCGGAAACACCTAAAACCTACTCAAAACTGGCCTAACATACCTGACCTGACATACATAGCATAACATTATTATTACAGTAATCTAACTAATTGTTATTGTAAGCGCGAGAATATTACTATTGATAAAACTTAATAATAATACATTATTTTTAGAACTAAGCGCGAGATTAATATTTTTAATATTAATTATTCGATAGAATAATTTTTTTAAACCCCAAGTATTATATAGATTAGGTAAAGTTACTATTGAAAATAAGGTTAGGTTGCGGATCGAACACCAGGTTAGGTAACGGAGCGAACACTAATACATTAGGTTAGGTTATGTTAACATTTGTGTAATACCATTATAATTAGGTTAAGGTTGCGGATCAAACACCAGGTTAGGTAACGCGACAAACACTGATTCGGTAACCCCAGTACTGTATAGATTAGGTTAACATTGAAATTTAGATTAGGTTGAGAACGAACACCATGTTAGCTATTTATTATATAATTATATTATGAAAATGTTTTTATAATTATTTTATAATTGTTAATAATTATAATTTTTATTCTCGTGCTTTAATGCATGTTTAATAACTTCTATATATTAAAGTTTGTTTTTACACTATGTTTATGTATGTGGGGTCAGTTATGTTATGTTAGATTTGAGTAGGCTTTAGGTGTTTCCGCACTTTTATTTTTATCGCTTAATGTTTTTTAGGACCCAAAATAGTATTTTTCGTTGAAAAAACACTGTTTTATCACTGGGCTTTATACTTCCGATCGGCCAATGATAGTACAATAGTTAAAAGGATAGTCAGCTTAAATTATTACATGAGAAAACAACAAACAAATTATTAGTAACTTATCTATAATTGATAGTCAAATAAATCATATAAAAAATAATACTAATAAAACATGGGTTACGGGTATTATTAAATTTTCAAAAGAGTTACTAAATTTGTCTATAATTGTTATATACAACCGATGGTAAGTAAATAACTGATTAATTAATATAATTTTTTATTTTTTTATATAAATATTTAATTAATTTTATTATTGATTAGAAAAATTTTATTAAAAAATTATTGCCAAGCAGGATTTGCAATTATTAACACTACAAATACATTGGATAATAATAATAATAACAATTTTCCCGATAATAAATATATTATATTTAAGCCCTGGGTCTATGACAACGATACTTATAATTGGTTAGAGTATTGGGTGTATAGTCTCAGTACTAGATATTCCCATCCAATCAAATGTAAAACTCATAAAACCAACCAATAGGTTATACAGAAATTGTATGCAATGAATCACCGTTTCCGAGTCGACCCGATTTCCTAATCGATCACTTAGACTATGAATTGTTGGGACAGTTGGTTGCGGTGACCGACACCGCTAGACATGAAATTTCTGGTAATTACTATATATTATGGTTTCTGATCGACGGTAAGGCCATGTATTGTGTGTCAACAATAAATGTATTATCAGTTGAGGTATTTATAATTGTATTATTATTATTATATTTTAAAAATTAAAATAAATAAATATATAATAACAGTATAATTAATTAACTATTTACTGTTATATTAATTTTTATATTTTATTTATTAATTTAACTTTTTGTGAAAAAGTGCAAATCAATTGCATCGTTGACACCATTTATGCCAAACTGTTTGATGATTAAACCGAAACCAAATGATGAAATTAGTCTAAAAATATTTGTAATAATATTAATTATTTTGCTATTCATTTGTTTTGTATTTATTGTCATTGACTTAGTATTGATCCGTAAAAAACATCGACAAATACAACCAAAACAACAAACGGGACAACAATTGTTGAAACCTTTTAGCACTACTATTGAACCGACAATTAATAGCCGGGAATTGAATTCAATTAAAAATATTAGTAATAAATCATCAAAATTATAGATAATCTAAATATATAAAATAATTTTTAATTTATTTATAAATCTATCAATTATTTTCATTTATTTATTGATATTTTTGTTTTGTTTTATTTTTTCAATTAAAATATTTTTGCTATTAATCTGGTATTAATTATATTGTCTTTGATTGCTAGTATTAATCGATAAAAAAAATAATAAATCAAATCGTATAGTATTTCAGTGAAAAACTAACCATTAATTTACCAGAAATTGAAATCAATGTAAAAGTATTTAGTAATAAATCATCAAAAATTATTATTTAGCATATTATTATTAAATTATTAATTTAATTATTTTATCAATTATTTTTCTCCAAATTTATTGATTTTATTTATTTATTTATAAATTAAAAAAATAATTATAATTGTTTCTCAAATAATCTATAGGTTTTTTTTTATAAAAAAATAACAATAAATATTACTGAATATTATTAGTTAATTTAATACATTAAATATTTGCCATTTATTTTTGTACGTCGATTATATTAATTACTTAATTAATTAGATGCTAATAATTATTAATTAATAATAATAAAAAATAATTAATCAATATTATTTAATTAAACGAAATTAACTTTATAATTAACTCACGTTTTAAAAACAATAATCTCATGAAATAATTAATATTTTAAACATTCAACTAAACAATTAAAAATATAATAATTATAATAATATTATATTATATTAAAAAGTATAATTAAACATATAGTTATCAAAATATTCATTTAGTTTAATATTTAAATATGTATTACAATAATAACAATAACTATTTTTTTAATCGTTTACAATGTTTGTGGTCGTCATCGTTATCATCATCGGTGGTCATCATATGGTTGACGATAGTAATTGTGTTGTCGATGACAGTCGTCATAATCACTGGTATTGATGTCGTAAGCAATGGTAACGACAACAACAACAATATGTGTCAACAGTTGGCACCAAACGGCCGATTCAATAGCTATTATGTCTACAGACAGTGGTATAAGTCTAGCAAACCTAAAGATCCTGAATTTAATGCATCCATACAATTGATATCAATTAGTAGCACAGATACAGTAGTTGAAGTAGTAGTAGTATACGAATGGACAGTCAGTTTGGAGATAGAGTATCCGATAACTGTTAAACCAATTATAAACGAATGGACAGTCAGTTTGGAGATAGAGTATCCGATAACTGTTAAACCAATTATAAACATATCATTAATTGATAGTATAAATATTGAAAAATGTATTTAATGTTTTTACTAAATGTTTAATAATATTTTAATCATATTTTGATTGAGTTATTACCAAACCATAGTAGTCATTGAGATTAGTAAATCAATTAAGTTATCGGGAATATTGCTTACTATACTAGATGTCTATACATGTTATATTAAACCCATAGTAAGCGCTTTAATATATTTATATATATTGTATATATATATATATATATATATATATATTATAATTTAATTAATTTTAATTTACAGAAATTTTATATATATGTTGAGTGCCGTTACAGAGATTTAATTGCTACCGTTTTCATTAGAAATTGGGATAATAATACTAATACTAGTAATAATAATAATACTAATAATAAGTTTCCGGATAATAAATTTTTAGTATTTAATCCAAATATTTATGATTACGACTACTATTATTGGCATAAGTTTTGGTTGTATAGCCCGACCACTAGATACGCAACATTTATCAAATGTCAACTAATAATAAATAAAGGTCTAAAACTTCAATGCAATGAATATTATAATACAAATCGACCCGATTTTCTGATGGATCAGTTGGACAATGAATTGTTGGGACAGTTAGTTTCGGTGACCGATACTACTAATGAATTGAATGGCAAATACTATATACTATGGTTTCTGATCAACAATAGTATGGCTATGTATTGTCTGTCACCAGTAAATGAATTATCAGTTGAGGTATTTATATAATTGTATTATTATTATTATTATATTTTAAAAACTAAAAATACATAAATATATAGTGCAGTAAAATTACTGTTATATTAATTTTTAATTTTTCTAAAAAAAAAGTGCAAATCAATTGAAACATTGACACCATTTATGCCAAACTGTTTGACGATTAAACCAAAAACAACTGAATTAAATGATGAAATTAATCTAAAAATATTAGTAATAATACTAATTATTTTGCTATTCATTGGTTTAGTATTTATTGTCATTGACTTAGTATTGATCCGTAATAGACATCGACAACAAACGGGACAACAATTATTGAAACCGTTTGGCACTTCAAATGAATCGACTATTAATAGCCGGGAATTGAATTCAATTTTAAATATTAGTAATGAAACCTCAAAATTATAGATAATATAAATATATAATTAATTTTTCTTTATTTATAAATCTATCAATTATTTTCATCTATTTATTGATATTTTTTTGTTTGTTTTGTTTTTCAATTAAATCTATTGCTGTAAACAAACATTTTTTTCTAATTAATTAAATTTATTACAATATTTTTTTTTTGCTATTAATCTTGTATTGTCTTTACTGTCTAATGAAATAAAATAATAATTCAAATCTTTCAGGTATTTCAGTGAAAAACTAATCATTGATTTACCAGAAATTGAAGTTAAAGTAATAATATTTAGTAATATATAATCAAAATTATTATTTAGCTTATTATCAATTTAATTATTATATTAATGAATTATTTTTAAAAATTTTATTCATTTATTCAATATTGCAATAGTGGGTCAAATCAGCAAAATAGTTTTGTTTTTATTTAAATAATTAAAAACATAATTATTACATAAGCTAAATTATTGAAAACTTTCCCTATAATAAACAAATGCTTATATACACTAATATTTCAACATTAAATAATTTTATATTGAAGTCAAGGATATATTGTAAGGGTATTTTATTTGTTATACTCTGAAAAATTATTTCAAAAATTATTCTTATTTTTATTTGTTAAAAATTTATAACAGCACTAAAATGTTTTACAAAAAACCTAAAGGTAAACACCTTGTTTTTAAGGAAACTTTATCCAATATTTTGTGTTAAATAGAGTGTTAAAATAATGCACTAATGTTATAGAAAAAATTAAATAGTAAACTCCCAGTTTTAATAGTGATTAAATCCTGACTCAATGTGACACACTTTCTCCTCACGTACACTTTAGTATAAATAGAGGTGTCTCTCAGACACCAAAATCAGTTCTCCATTTGGAGTCATACTACGTGTATTACTTTAAAGTGAATTAATAAAAGTATTTGCATATTACTTTGTGTGTGTGTTTACTTTGTCATCGCGAATCAACTGTTTGGACATCTTAAGGGACGCCTTTGGACCTATCCACAACTACGCGGACAGCTAACAACTATTACGTAAGTAAATATTTTTATTATGAGAACTCCGGACCCCGTATCCGTTAACGGACGGCTCTTAGTGTACCTTATAGGCCCACGGTCCTTATAGGCCCACGGTCCTTATAGGCCCACGGTCCTTATAGGCCCACGGTCCTTATAGGCCCACGGTCCTTATAGGCCCACGGTCCTTATAGGCCCACGGTCCTTATAGGCCCACGGTCCTTATAGGCCCACGGTCCTTATAGGCCCACGGTCCTTATAGGCCCACGGTCCTTATAGGCCCACGGTCCTTATAGGCCCACGGTCCTTATAGGCCCACGGTCCTTATAGGCCCACGGTCCTTATAGGCCCACGGTCCTTATAGGCCCACGGTCCTTATAGGCCCACGGTCCTTATAGGCCCACGGTCCTTATAGGCCCACGGTCCTTATAGGCCCACGGTCCTTATAGGCCCACGGTCCTTATAGGCCCACGGTCCTTATAGGCCCACGGTCCTTATAGGCCCACGGTCCTTATAGGCCCACGGTCCTTATAGGCCCACGGTCCTTATAGGCCCACGGTCCTTATAGGCCCACGGTCCTTATAGGCCCACGGTCCTTATAGGCCCACGGTCCTTATAGGCCCACGGTCCTTATAGGCCCACGGTCCTTATAGGCCCACGGTCCTTCCAGGCCCACGGTCCTTCCAGGCCCACGGTCCTTCCAGGCCCACGGTACTTCCTTCCAGGCCCACGGTCCTTCCAGGCCCACGGTCCTTCCAGGCCCACGGTCCTTCCAGGCCCACGGTCCTTCCAGGCCCACGGTCCTTCCAGGCCCACGGTCCTTCCAGGCCTTGTAACCCTATACGGATCCGAAACCCTAGATGGATCTGAATCCCTACACGGATCTGAAACCCTAGACGGGACTGAAACCCTAGACGGATCTGAAACCCTAGACGGATCTGAAACCCTAGACGGGACTGAAACCCTAGACGGATCTGAAACCCTAGACGGATCTGAAACCCTAGACGGATCTGAAACCCTAGACGGATCTGAAACCCTAGACGGATCTGAAACCCTAGACGGATCTGAAACCCTACTTGGGTGACAGAGCCTATTTGGGTGACAGAGCCTATTTGGGTGACAGACCCTATTTGGGTGACAGACCCTATTTGGGTGACAGACCCTATTTGGGTGACAGACCCTATTTGGGTGACAGACCCTATTTGGGTGACAGACCCTATTTGGGTGACAGACCCTATTTGGGTGACAGACCCTATTTGGGTGACAGACCCTATTTGGGTGACAGACCCTATTTGGGTGACAGACCCTATTTGGGTGACAGACCCTATTTGGGTGACAGACCCTATTTGGGTGACAGACCCTATTGGGGGACAAAACCTATTTGGGCTAAAGAATTAATTGGTCAGAGTAGAATAAATAGGAAACCGCTCGTTCCTAAGCCACGCATTACTATAAGTTATCACTAAAAGAGTCAAAACCGTAAGGTAAGTGGTGTATTGCCGAGTGTTTGGTTTACATAAGGAAGGTTAGACAAACTTAGATACCCGTAATGTACCCACTTCCCCTACATTTGGTGAGCAACGATGAGGGATCAAATGATACCCGAGACTGGCGCTGAGTCCGAGCCGAATGGCTTTGGGCGTAGCCAGTATTCAACATAAATTATAGGCCTGTCCGAGCATGATGTCTTAGGGCGTTGCCTATAATACATTTATCACTACGTAGTATGGAACCACAACCTTCAACGTCATATGAAAGTCCAGACTTTGCCCCGCTTAGCAAAGAAGAAATGGACGACTTCTTCACTACATTATCTACATACGATAACAATAAAATATTAGAAGAGATGCACTCACTCGGGTTTGATGAACTATTTTCTGGAACGTCACCTATTTCGAGTACAGATATCGATGCGATTTATGGTGAGTCATCACCAAAACGCATCAAAACTGAACCTTGTGATGAAACCATTACTAATATCAATGCGGGTGTTGAGCCAATTGTTCAATTTGTTGAAAATTTTCACGGCTGTTATGAAAACGAGATAACAGTTAAGACCGAGTCTGACCTACCCCAGACATGGGATACTGGTCTGCGGGCACCAGTGGATGGTAACTGGTGGTTATCTGATCAGTTAAAACCTGTAGATATACATTGGATGGAACAACTTAAACCTGATGTCATCACCGAATATTCACCAATAAATCCAAAAATGGCACCAACGGAAATTTTATTGACCGATAATTGGCACACATACGACACGTACGTTACAGCTGTTGGTATCTCGTCAAGAGAAATTGTCATTGGACTCAACACTGGATATCTATACGTTTACAGTCTCGACGGCTATCAATTCCGTTTATCAATGGTAGCGACAACTGATGAGGTCACATGTATAGTTCCACTCAACGACTGTGGGATGTACATAATTACTGATAATAGTAACATATACTATTTTAATGCAAACACGTATAACATTACAAACATCGGTGAAGAGCGTGTAGTTTCACTACAGAAAACCGAGTTTGGCATACTAGGGATGACCTATGGAGGGCGATTAATCCGAATCAATGACGGCAATATTCACGACGTCACTTATGAAATTATTGGATATTTGGCAACAGGAGTAACAGATTTTAGTATACTATCTGCTCGTCGATTCTTCTATCCAAATGACGGACTTATCCTACTCCTACAAAATGGCGAGAACGTGGCGTTGATTAGAGTTTATATTGAAAATCACTCATTCAACTATGAACTTATATATCACACAAGATTGTTATCATTCGACAACCAACCGCTTAATTTATACACAATCGGGGAAATGAAGATTGTAGGCGTTGAACTGTCAGAAACTGGACAACTGCTTTATAGCTTTGACGTTAAAGCTATGTTACAATCAAAGCTGGAATTTCAAACCTATCGATTACCAGAGTCCCACGTTAGGAAAATAGCCATCGGAGCCGGGGAAATGATGGTTGTATGTGATTGTAATCTAATATACATTTACGATATGCAGTTCATGACAGTTAAGTACACTGTACAGATGGAGAATTTTATAACATATCTACAGAAATATAAAAACCGTTTAATGATCACCGGACTAACCAATGGATATTTGCTAATAAACCGCTTACCACAAACTGGAAAATGTTGTACCCGTTGTGAGAACTTTTTGCCACAAATTATAAATGGGTTCCCTAGTGGATTTATCGTTTGCCAACATAGCTTTATTCGATATAAATAATTTATATATCCCTATATTTGTATATCTTACAATAATTACCTATAATAAAATTGGTGTTGGATTAATAAATAGTATTATTTATTATAGACTGTATGTGTCCGAAATATTTTCCGTACGGGAAACCGAGGAATAACACCTGTTATTCTTACTGTCCTTTTTGTCATATTTTGGTTGACGACAATCTTATGCTATTACATTGTCGTGAGTGTAATAAACGTTTGAGCGAATCAAAATTCAACGAAGACCAACAAATTGCCGAAAGTTATTTATACATCTTCAAGTATCTGCCGATCAAACAGTTTGAAGTACGTTCCAAATACTTGATTGATTTCAACAAAGAAAAAGTATTCAATTGTGTGGATAGTTTATACAAACTTATTAACGCAACCAAACGCGGACTTATATTCATTTTGCCATTAAATTTTCCAATACCGAGATATTGTAGAAAACAGTTTATAAACGAGTTTTATTCATTGATAACCGAGAAAGTAGACTTACTACCAACATTTTTGGACTCACCTTTGTTGGATCATACGTTTTTCTTAGAAGCTATAACTGAACCATTAATTCTTGACGTACGCAACGATCGACTAACTGCTTAATTGTCATAAGCAGAACAGTTTAATGCCGTATAGAATTAGAATACACGGAATTTGGCAAGACATTAAACTAACACCTGAAGAACTAGTTACTGTAGCTTCGGGATTAAATAATAAAAGAAAGCAACTACTTGGAAAAAGGTCATACAATTGTATAATCATATTTTGTAAAACTTATAACCTACAATTTAAAATCAAAAAGCGTCAGCTAAGTCCAGAAGATTATTTCATTCAACTGCTAATCCCGTCCATGAATATTTGTTTGTCGGTTATAAGTACATCATATACCAAAGCTAAGCGCTTGTTAGCATACAAATTACATAGAGAATATACAAAACAAATCACATATTTTATAGAATGAATGAACGATTGATATCGGATTTAAGAACATTCGATAATTCAAGATTGTACAGTTTTAATGAACGCTACAGATATGATCTTTTATACATCCCATCGGAGACGACTACCCGTCAAATACCAGCGTATACACATTCTTGTTCAGCACATCCTGATTGGTTATATTCGATCTTTCCGTCGGAACCGGAATATACACCGGATATAATTAATAAAACACCCATTAACACCGAACATTTAAACTATGCTAACTTCAAAACAGAATTGGTGGATAAAAATTATATAGGTGGAAGAGTGACAGCATTGTTAGTTAATGACAGCAACCTCAGTATCGGAACGAACTATGGCACGATATATAATTATATACCATCTACTAATGACGGACTGAAAAAGTACTCCTTACTTGGGCCAATATACGATATAAGTAGCTCCGATCTCGGCGAATCTATGCTTATAAGTTCTGGAAAAGCAATTGAACAAATAAGAATAAACAAAGTAAATATGGTAACGGGTGGATACAACTTTCTAAAAATATTTCACACTAAGATTGGTATCTTAGCAGTGTCAAAGGAAGGAATTATATTTGAAATTATTTATGATGGAACACATCAAGCTCATATATTTCAAAGAATACCTATTTGCATCACTATTGATAATGTCATTTATGCGGAAATAAAGGACGACTCTTACGAAAATTGTGTTTTATTAATTCTATCATGCTGTAATTGGATTGGCATCTTGAAATTAATAAAAACTAATATTGGATTCGCACCCATTATAATACTTGAGAAACAAATAACTCGTTTTAAAAGTATGTTATTAATGGCCGCAACAAAAGACTATCTCTTTGTTACGACAGAAAAGTTAAGTCCAGAACCAGGAGATTTGACGACTACAATATTGGTTTACAAATGGGAAGACTTAAAAAGACATTTTGAAGCTTTTCACGAAATCATAGTACCGTTTGACCCTATAGGCGAAATGGAAATTATTAACAACGTACTAGTTGTTACATCCCAAATATTCAATCGTATTATAGCATATGACACAAAATCGTTTGGAGTTGTCTATAAAATAATGGTTGAGAAGGACTACGATAAGATGACTATTATTGACAACAAACTAATAGCCGCTAATAAAAAAGAAATAATTATTCGTAATTTACCCTTTATGTATAAAGTATGCCCCGATTGTAAACTAACTTATGCAAACTTTCTCGGCGACCCTTGTATATTATCCGGCATTAAAGCCTGTAAACACTATTTCCTCAAAAAACAATGATTTAATAAATGTATACTTTCTTTACAAAATTTAAAAAAAAAATAATAAAATAAAATAAAAAGGTGATGGGAAACAAACGTGTTTATTTTATTCTACTATTGGTAATTAACAGCGAGATTGTTGACATCTTACATAGATGTCAGACAGCCAAATATGATCATGTTACCAGTACACCGGATGTCTTCGTAACTGTCAAAGATGGTAGACAAGTTAACCCGATAGACATACAGAACATACTAAAAAACAATCCAAATTTTCATATTACTAACGGACGAATATATGATCGTAACAGTGGCAAACATGTAGTTATACCTAAAGACAGATTAAATGTTTACATACCACAAAAGATATACTCGAGAGATAATACTTATTTGAACGATGAATCAATTGGTACGTCAACAACAATAGTAACGACTGTTAAAAGAAGAAAGCCACCACTCGAGGATAATGAAAACTATTACGATGATGATTGTAACCTACTTACCGATGATAGTCCACTAATCAAAGACTTTTCAGAAGATAAATATTTAATAATTCCTGGCCTAATAATATTACCCGTTGGTAAAGAAAATGATGGAAAAGCTTATAAATGTTTTATGAAATTATTAGAAGAACAAAATCTTAGGGAAGTTGCCGCCGCGAAGTCAGCAGCGGAAACTCGGGGAACAAGTACCACCACTTCTAGTAAATTATATTTTCCAGAAGTAACCATGTTTCCCGATGAAGACTCGGTGACAACGAAACCTTCAGAAGCAACTGTAAAACCTACTGATATATCGTACATACCAACTACTATCGACAATCCTAAAACAATTGTAAAATTGTCGGGAGAATTACCTAACGTTTTAATTGATAAAATAAATCCACAAACAACTACGACAGCTCGTAGTACTACTGTAAAGAATTATGGAAAACTTTTTGTACAGAAAACTTATGAACTTCAACCAAACCTTTTCAAAAATAAAGAATTTATTACAAACTCTGCAGCACATGGATTGCATTTTGTAGAAACAGGACGAGCATTTAAATTCAGTGATTATTGGATTCAGTACATGAAAATCAACTTACCCGTGTATAATAGTCAGCGATATTCAAAAATATATAACGAAATAAAGTCTAATTGTGAATCGTTCACTTTAAGAATTCAAGATTTCGTTTCTGGGAGAGAAAATTATATAAGTAATAATTGTCAATATTTGGAATACGATTTCAACTCTATAATGGAACCAATGACAAAATTTATAGAAGAGAGACATGATTTGTTTACTAAAGTTAATTACAATCGAAGAAAAAGAGAGTTAATTACATTAACGGCTATTGGACTTGCCGGTATTGCTACTTTTGCTGCTGGATTCTTTTATGGGAAAAACAATGAAGGCTTAGAAGATAAAATTAACGATCTTAGTAAAGAAATTCATAAAACTAATAAGAAAACTCATTTGTTACAAAATGCACTTATTGGTTTAACAGAAGCAACTAACGCACGTTTTACAGTAATAAATGAGAGAATTCAAATGCTAGCTAATGTTACGAAACAACAGATGCAAAACATGGATAAAAAATTAAAAGATTTTAAAAGTGCAGTGAGAATCGAATTTCAAAAACGAGACATACTCGATATCATTCGTGACTTTAACAACAAACAATTTGAAAAATTACAAAACCTAGTCCTAATGGAGTTGGAACAATTGAACTATTATGATAAAATGTTCATAGCATTAAGAAAAGGATATATCCCCAGAGACTTGATTGATTCGCTCACCTTGACTGAAATGCTGAATCAAATCGATAATCAACTTAATGGCAAATACAAAATAGCCATTGAACAGCAAGACCAAATACTTTTTTATAGTTTACCATTCACGAAATACTTGATTAGAGATGAAATCAATGCCAATACAAACACCACTCAAAAATATCTGTATTTAAAAATTAAAATTCCGTTAAAACATCCAACAGAGCAAAATCAATTTCGCATATATACTCCGAATAGTTTGCCGTTTCCCTGTATAACTAATCACTGTCAATTTAAAGGAGTAATAAATTCTACATTAATGTCATTTAAATTGGATAACACTGTGTGGTTGCTTAACGAAATATCCAATCAAGTAGACGAAGAAGCAGAGCTCACACATTTCAGTTGTACACAAACATACGACGAACAACTTTGCTTTACTTTCTCACCCGAACTTTTAAGAAGCCCAAATATGTGTACGAAAGCAATTACTCAATTTGTATCAAAGGATATAGCAAAATATTGCGATTTAATACCCAGGCATGTGGACGACTATCGTGTAATAAAATTAAACAACTATCAATACATGTTACATGGAAATGTAGTAGACACGTATTACGAGCATTGTGAGAACGAAGCCACGGTACAACATACTTTAATCGAGTGGGCTACCATAGTAAGTGTACGTAAAGGATGTTACCTATTCATACCGAAAACTAGACAGAAGTTATACGGACCCTATTCTGAACCTTTAACTGGTTCTATGGACTATACCAATTATGCTTATGTGTCAGCCTTAATAGACGAATTGTCGAAGAAAATTGATTCAAAATTGGAAACAAGATACCTACTGAATATTACCTTAGAGCCTGAGAGTGAAGACAATAACACACAAGTCTGGGATGCCATGTTGGAAAAACTTAATGATGGAAAAATCGAAGAATACGGTGCCATTGCAATTCAAATTACAAAAAACTTGTCTCAACAAATGTATGAATTGTCAACTAACTATAAGACATTCACATTCAGAGGCCGGTTTTGGGGAATGTTTGCATTAATTGGTGATTTATTACATACATTATCCACATTAATCGTAATCTTCGGAACATTAACATATACGAGATTTTTCGGTATAATGGGAGTTGGTTTAACCATAATAGAACCGCGGCCAGTACAGGCATTTTCACTAATACCAGATATATCTATATTTCCTGCTGTCAGCTTGGAAGTGATGGATTCCGCAACTGCCATATCATGGGTTATTAGAGTCGTTATGGTCATTATTTTTATGTTACTTATGTCAATGCTGATATCAACACAATGGTTCCGTACAATTAAGTTTTCAACGCATTATGGAAGATATTCGACGACTGAAACACCATATTATCTATATTTAATTGAACTTAACATACCAAACGAAACCGCGTTTTTCAGATACAAAAGTATAGAAAATATTTTTATAAAACTTCCAATAACAAGTATGCCTATGAGTCGTGTGTACGAAGTCAGATGTAAAAATCCTGTTGTATATTGGTATACAAAAACAGTCAACAAAAATAAATTGCTTGTATTATCTGATACTTTGCATTTGATTGGCTATGATAAGGATGGACAAAGAGTAAGGGTTCGAAACCAAAAAATAAGTATTCCACTTTCTGATATTGAATGGACATCAAAGCCAAAGCCGGACGCTCTTCAAATTGAATGTAATTATGGATGGTGTTACGTTAACATAGTAAAAGGTTATCATGTATCAAGCCAATTGGCGGAAGTAAATAGAGACCACATACCACTGCGATTAATTGACTCAGACAACGATGATACTAACAAAACCTTGTTGCCCAAATTAGCTCCTAGAGATTATAGAACCAAAACACTCGTGCACTAAACACTCGCTAATTAAAACTAATAAAAAGAAATATTAAAATACAATTAGACATTATTAAAATAACTAGATACTATGGAAGGAAAGAGTTTCCAAGATAAATTTCATCAAACCGAGCCGTCAGCTCTGTATGACGACTTGAACTCGGTAAGCTTTGGCGAGACACAGGAAACACAAGGACAAAATCCTGTACCTCCACCGCCTTCAATGAGTTCTCGTGTCAGAACACAATTACCAATACTTAATCCTAAATCATACAATGGTACTACAAACCCGACTATCTGGCTTAATCATTATGACTTGGTAGCTGACGCTAACATGTGGGACGATACTATAAAATTGAAACGAGTTATTGGGTCATTAGAAGGTGCTGCCCACTTATGGTATCAGAATCAGCGTATCATGAATAAGATCAATAATTGGCAACAGTTTAGAACAAATCTAATTAATAATTTTACTAATACAATGCACAAAATTCTGGTGACTCAAGAAATATTTGATGCCACCCAGAAAAACTCCTTTGATGAATACTGGGAAGAAAAGTTTGGTGTAATTAAACTAACCAACCCGGGAATGACAGACACTGAGATAATTTCTAATATGTTGAATGGTATGGTAGGAGATTTGAAAGACGAAGTGACGGACAAAATGATTACTAACCCATGTGAGACGGTCGAAGAATTTAAAGGACTTGTTAAACGAATTTGTGATGTCAGACTTTATCAACGAAAAGAAGCGGGTAAACGAAGAGTTCGATTTAATTATAATCCTGTGGATAACCGCCCGAAAGAACAAAACGCATTTCAACAACAACAATCACGGGAAATGCAACAAATGCAAGAAAATATTAGATACATGAAACGCTTAATGTTAAGAGGTAATCAATTTGCCCCCAAGGAGCCGGTTGAAATATCGGAGCCTAAAGATGACACTAAAGATGAAACACGACGCTCGGATACTAATTGGAAGAAAACAGTAAAATGTTATAAATGTAATAAACTAGGCCATATTGCGAGAGATTGTCGTATTAACTCTAGCAACAAGGGAAACGGGTGGCGACGAAATTAACTGAGGAGAATAATTTCGTCCATTTAGACCGGTCTCCTCAGGAATCGACTACCCTTATAAAAAGAAAAATTAAATTAAATAATATACATGTAACGGCAATTATAGATACAGGATCAACAGTATCTATTATCAATTCTGAACTATTAACCAAACTAAAAGAACAGCCAAAAGAAAGGAAAGGCAAAGAAATATTACTATTAAATAACAAACGCTATGAATTAGGGCAGTACGTTAAATTGAATGTTGAAGTCGACAATGAAATTTACATGCAAGATTTCTACATATTCGATGAAATCAAATATTCAGCACTTTTGGGTCTTGATTTTTGCAGAAAATCAAAATTAAAACTAGACTTTGGTAACGAAGGACAAATTGATTGGATAAACTCAGACTTTATTATACAAGAATTAGACTCGACTCTGGACGTTAGACTATGTCAAGATTATAATATTCCAAACGAAACGATGACTAATGCTAAATGTGAGATTGACACAAGTAATCTACCACCTAATACACAATTTGGTTTCCTTAAACCAATTAAGAGACTGTATGACGATTATCAGATTGTAATACAAGAAACACTTATTGATTTACAAAAACCAATAGATGTCATTTTATACAATTCGTCAAAGTCTAATAAATACTTGTGTAAAAATCTCAAAATAGCCTTAATGTACCTAATATCATACCCTCAATACGGATGCGAAGAGAATTACATGATTGAAAGCGTAGATGATAATAAAAAACAGTTTCATATCCTTACTTCTGATAATTACAAGAGACAAAAAATGCTTAGATTGCTTGAAAGGAATAGAGATCTTTTCGGAGAATCTGTTCTACAGCTGGGAAAAGCTATCGATGTTGAACACGAAATTAAGTTAACAACAGAAGAACCGGTACGTTTACGCGCTTATAGAAATTCACCAAAAGAAAAAGAAATAATACGACAACAAGTAAAAGAAATGTTGGATGCAAATGTTATCGAAGAAAGTAAATCACCATATAGTTTTCCTGTAGTATTAGTTAAGAAGAAGAATGGCAAAATTAGATTTTGTGTAGACTACAGAAAACTAAATTCTATTACAATCAAAGACAGACATCCTTTACCATTGATTAACGACGCTCTCGCAGCTCTTGAAGGAAGTAAATACTTTACTGTTATGGACCTATTAAGTGGATATTGGAATATTCATGTAAAAGTATCAGATAGACCAAAGACAGCATTTATAACACCTGATGGCTTATATCAGTTTAAAGTGATGCCGTTTGGTCTTACCAATGCACCGGCGACATTTCAACGATATATGCAAAAAGTTTTAAGAAATGTATTGTATCAATTTGTCGTAGTATATTTGGATGACATAATAATATTCTCCAATACATTTGATGAACATCTACGACACGTGGAAAGCGTCTTGAAATTAATTAGAGAATATGATCTACGACTAGGCATTGAAAAATGTGAATTTCTTTGCAAAGAAGTAAAGTATTTAGGACATATAGTTTCATCGGATGGAATAAAGCCAGATGAAGACAAAATAAAATCAGTTAAAGCATTCCCGATACCTAAGAAAGTTAGAGATGTACAAAGCTTTCTTGGACTAGCAAATTACTATAGAGTGTTTGTACAAGATTATGCTTTTGTAGCCGAACCATTAACAAACCTGTTGCGCAAAGATGTTAAATTTAACTGGGATATTAAATGTCAAAAAGCGTTTGATGAACTTAAAAATAGATTAATTACAGCTCCAATACTGGCACAATATCAAGAAGGTGCCCCTATTGAAATATTCACTGATGCTTGTGGCTATGGCATGTCAGCAATACTAGGACAAATTCAAAATGGTAAACATGTCGTCATCAGTTACAACAGTAAAATGTTTAATAGTGCACAACTAAACTATGGTATCACAGAAAAAGAATGTTTAGCTATAGTATGGGCTGTTGAAAGGTATCGACATTACATATATGGCGAACATTTTGTGGTATATAGTGACCATAATCCACTACAATATATTAGAAATTTGAAAAACCCAAACAGAAGATTAATGCATTGGAGAACAATACTCGAAGAATATGACTTTGAAGTGAAATATAAGAAAGGAAAATTACATAACAATGCTGACGCATTATCAAGATATCCATACGAAAAACCAGACGATTGGGAACCAGTAATACCAGTACTAATAAATCCTACAATAAACATAATAGAGAAACAAGATAGTGATAAATGGTGTAAAGAATTAAAAGAGAAAATAAAAAATAATCAACAAAGTAAAAGCTTAAGCAAATTCATTATTGAAAATGAAATTCTATATAGGATAAGTTATGATGATAATAGAAATAGGAGGCTACAGTTATGCCTTCCTAAAGAATTAAGACGACAAATCCTACAAGATTTACATGACAATGAGTTGTCCGGAGCTCACTTAGGATTTGAAAAGACATATGGAAAAATCAAAGAGAGATTTTTCTGGCCTCACTGTGAAAAGTCAATCAGAAAATACGTAAACAACTGCGAGTCATGTCAGTTGAATAAAGTCGACAATAAACTGGAGAAAGGAATGCTGCAGCCTATCGATGCCAATGAACCATTTGAAATTGTCGGAGTAGACATACTTGGGCCTCTCTCTCCGACGTCAAAAGGCAGTAAATACATTATAATAATGATTGACTTATTTACAAAATGGATGGAGACAAAGGCAGTGAGGAATGTACAAGCCATTACCATAGCGAAATGGTTTGTAGATGAAGTATTGGCAAGACACGGCGCCATTAAAAAAGTGTTAACAGATAATGCCAGATACTTTATATCAGACTTTATGGAAGAAGTCTTTAAGTTGACAGCCTCCAAACATGTGAAAACCACACCATATAGTCCACAATCGAATGGAACAGCAGAAAAAGCATGTGGGACTGTAGCTATGATGCTTAAACATTATGTTCAAGATAATGTTACCAATTGGGACCAGTACTTACCCAAAGTAACATTCTCGTATAACGTTAGTCATCATAAAGCTACCAAAGTTTCTCCGTTTTTCTTACTATATGGAAGAGAACCAAAAGTACCAATTGACGTATCTTATGATCTGCCGCGTGACTTTGCATTTGGCACTAATTATTTAAAATATATGGAGGAGACAAGAAGATTGGTTCATATGAGAATTATAGAGGCTCATAATGATGGTAAATTCCGTTATGATGCTAAACATCGCGATGTAGTATTTGAGGAGGGTGACTTGGTGTCACTACATATTCCTCACAGAGAGATTGGTCTTAGTACGAAATTACTAAGCCAATATATTGGCCCTTATAAGATAATTACGCGGCACAGTCCACTTGTATACACTGTCCAAAGTGTACATAATCCAAGGAAAAAGTTTAAGAAAGTACATATAAGACGATTAAGAAAATGGAACAATGAAACAATTCCTGAATTGGACGGCATTGATGAAGTAGATAGTAACAATGCTAAACATATTACTACACAAAATGACAATGAAAATCAACTGGACGATGAAATAGATGATAACACGGAAAAAGAAACAAAGCACAATGATGATCAGAAAACGGACAATGGTTAAAATTTTATTATAATGCATGGTTTATTGGTATTTTAGATTAAAGTTTATATAATGCATGCATTTTTTTAAGGTGAAGGGATTTTATAGTAATATTTTATAAATTTGTAAACTAATGTGTACATGAGTTATTAGTGTTACTGATTTTACACATCTGAGGACAGATGAAGACTTGAAGGGGCGGAAATGCAATAGTGGGTCAAATCAGCAAAATAGTTTTGTTTTTATTTAAATAATTAAAAACATAATTATTACATAAGCTAAATTATTGAAAACTTTCCCTATAATAAACAAATGCTTATATACACTAATATTTCAACATTAAATAATTTTATATTGAAGTCAAGGATATATTGTAAGGGTATTTTATTTGTTATACTCTGAAAAATTATTTCAAAAATTATTCTTATTTTTATTTGTTAAAAATTTATAACAGCACTAAAATGTTTTACAAAAAACCTAAAGGTAAACACCTTGTTTTTAAGGAAACTTTATCCAATATTTTGTGTTAAATAGAGTGTTAAAATAATGCACTAAAATGTTATAGAAAAAATTAAATAGTAAACTCCCAGTTTTAATAGTGATTAAATCCTGACTCAATGTGACACACTTTCTCCTCACGTACACTTTAGTATAAATAGAGGTGTCTCTCAGACACCAAAATCAGTTCTCCATTTGGAGTCATACTACGTGTATTACTTTAAAGTGAATTAATAAAAGTATTTGCATATTACTTTGTGTGTGTGTTTACTTTGTCATCGCGAATCAACTGTTTGGACATCTTAAGGGACGCCTTTGGACCTATCCACAACTACGCGGACAGCTAACAACTATTACGTAAGTAAATATTTTTATTATGAGAACTCCGGACCCCGTATCCGTTAACGGACGGCTCTTAGTGTACCTTATAGGCCCACGGTCCTTATAGGCCCACGGTCCTTATAGGCCCACGGTCCTTATAGGCCCACGGTCCTTATAGGCCCACGGTCCTTATAGGCCCACGGTCCTTATAGGCCCACGGTCCTTATAGGCCCACGGTCCATAGGCCCACGGTCCTTATAGGCCCACGGTCCTTATAGGCCCACGGTCCTTATAGGCCCACGGTCCTTATAGGCCCACGGTCCTTATAGGCCCACGGTCCTTATAGGCCCACGGTCCTAGGCCCACGGTCCTTCCCAGGCCCACGGTCCTTATAGGCCCACGGTCCTTATAGGCCCACGGTCCTTATAGGCCCACGGTCCTTATAGGCCCACGGTCCTTACGGTCCTTAGGCCCACGGTCCTTATAGGCCCACGGTCCTTATAGGCCCACGGTCCTTATAGGCCCACAGTCCTTATAGGCCCACGGTCCTTATAGGCCCACGGTCCTTATAGGCCCACGCTCCTTATAGGCCCACGGTCCTTATAGGCCCACGGTCCTTATAGGCCCACGGTCCTTATAGGCCCACGGTCTTCCAGGCCCACGGTCCTTCCAGGCCCACGGTCCTTCCAGGCCTATACGGTCTTCCAGGCCCACGGTCCTTCCAGGCCCACGGTCCTTCCAGGCCCAAACCCTTCCAGGCCCACGGTCTTCCAAACCCTATACGGATCTAGATGGATCTGAATCCCTACACGGATCTGAAACCCTAAACCCTAGACGGATCTGAAACCCTAGACGGATCTGAAACCCTAGACGGGACTGAAACCCTAGACGGATCTGAAACCCTAGACGGATCTGAAACCCTAGACGGATCTGAAACCCTAGACGGATCTGAAACCCTAGACGGATCTGAAACCCTAGACGGATCTGAAACCCTACTTGGGTGACAGAGCCTATTTGGGTGACAGAGCCTATTTGGGTGACAGACCCTATTTGGGTGACAGACCCTATTTGGGTGACAGACCCTATTTGGGACCCTGACAGACCCTATTTGGGTGACAGACCCTATTTGGGTGACAGACCCTATTTGGGTGACAGACCCTATTTGGGTGACAGACCCTATTTGGGTGACAGACCCTATTTGGGTGACAGACCCTTGGGTGACAGACCCTATTTGGGTGACAGACCCTATTTGGGTGACAGACCCTATTTGGGTGACAGACCCTATTTGGGTGACAGACCCTATTTGGGTGACAGACCCTATTGGGGGACAAAACCTATTTGGGCTAAAGAATTAATTGGTCAGAGTAGAATAAATAGGAAACCGCTCGTTCCTAAGCCACGCATTACTATAAGTTATCACTAAAAGAGTCAAAACCGTAAGGTAAGTGGTGTATTGCCGAGTGTTTGGTTTACATATAATTATAAAATTATTTAATAATTAAATTATGCATATAAACTATTTACTATTGATTAACTATTAATAATTTTATAGTTTGTTTTCAATAAGCTTTTAAGTGTTATTTTATTTTAATAATAATTGTAATAAATTAATTATTATAAAATTTATTTTAAACTAATACAAATTTTACTTTTTATTAACTAAATTTTTAAAAATTTTGTTAACTTAATATTTAGTTTTTTTTGTTGTAAAAAGTTATATTTAAATTTATTGTTTCTAAATATTAATACATTTTTCAAGATTGTATACAATATTATTGTTGATATACATTGATATTAATAGTAACTAAATTTAAAATTAATTTAAATATTTTTTTTTTAAATAAAAATTATTTTGTTTTTATGAAATATTTAATAAAACACTTTAATATTAACATATATTATGAGATTTTTTAAACTGTAAATTTATAAAAATTAAGATAAAATATTAAATTTGTATAAATAAAAACTCAAGCTTTTAGTTAGAGACCGTTTTGAATAAATTTTTAGTATTAATTGTAAAAAATAGAATTATAATTATTTTAAAACTACTAAAAATTAAAATTTTGTTAAAAGTTTTAGAAATTTAATAGTATATTATTAATAATTGTTTTAATTTAACTTTTAAAAATAATTAAATGTATTTTATTTATAACTTATAAGTTTACTGTTAGTCTAAATATTAATGATTTTATATATAATTTTCTACAATAGCATTGAAACTAAAATGTTTTTATTGTTATTTATTAATAGTTATTTAACAAAAAAACAAAATAAATAATAACCAAAAAATATATATTTAAAAAACTAATATTTTAATAGTTATTAAATCGTTACAAATTTATTTAATTTTATTTTTATTATAATTAATAATATAACAAAAATAAACTAA
The DNA here is from genome assembly GCF_028296485.1 of Oppia nitens. NCBI lineage: Eukaryota > Metazoa > Arthropoda > Arachnida > Sarcoptiformes > Oppiidae > Oppia > Oppia nitens. Next base: position 340,003 of record NW_026533193.1, on the reverse strand, counting down.
TTATAAGTGAATCATAATTTATAGATTATTTTATTATTTATAAATTTTGTTTAATTTGTTTATTTAAAAAATATATAAAACGAATTTATATCTAAAATGTTTATTATTATTAAATATATTATTAAAATTATTATTTGAATATTAGATATTAAAATTATAGATATAGTCATTTATAGTCAATTTTCTATAACTATGTTAATTTTGTTTTAATTATGTAATTGATATTTTTGAATTTAACCCAGATACTATAATTTTCTATTTAATTAATATTATTAATAAAATTTAAAATTAAAGTTGTAAATAAAGTATCATAAATTTTTTAAAAAAACTTAATTATAATATTTTCTGAACTCATATGGGAATCTAATTGAAATTTAAATTAAAAAATAATATCTTTAGTTATTAGTTATGTTATATGTATACAGTTTGATAATTTATTTACTGAAATTTAACTAAATTTATTTTATTACAGTTTTGTAATTATAATTCATAGCACTAATCGATAAACTGTAATAAAATTTCAATACAAATAAATAAATAATTATTTTAATTTATTTTAATTTAAGTTAGGTTTGAGATAAACAGAGATTGTTTTAAATTTAACTGTATTTGAACCCAAACAAGATATTAATTTTATTATATTTAAACATTTTAAAAAATAATTTTTTTAATATAATATAATAATTAAATTAAAAATTTATTATTTATTAGTTGCAAACAATTATTATTTTTGTTACTATGATTATTATTAGTATGAATTTTTAATATATTAATTTATACAATTAATTTTTAAAAAATTTAACTAAAACAAAACAAAAAAAACAATTTTAATTAACTAATTTAAAAAAAAACTAATAATAATTCCTCATTAAAATAGTGTAATTTATTTATTATAGCTATTATTAGTGTATATCTAAATTTATTTATAAATTATTAGACGCCAATAAAATCTAAAAATTATTATTATTATTATTTTCAAAAGAAAATATTTTCAAATTAAATTTCAATTGTAAAACTGTAAAAATATATATTTATTTTAAATATTAAATTAATAATTAATATCAATAAAAGTACAAATAGATGGCAAAATTGCAAATTTTAATTATTTGTTTATAATTTTTATTTATTTTTTAGATATAATAACTATTTGTAAACTATTAGCAAAATTTACAACAAAACTTAGTAAACTTTAATTTTTAAGTTTATAGTTAACTATATATTCATTTAAAAAAATAATTACTACTATTTTTAAAATTTTAGTAACTTAATATTTAGTTTTTATTTGTAAAAAGTTATATTTAAATTTATTGTTACATTTTTCAAGATTGTATACAATATTATTGTTGATATACATTGATATTAATAGTAAATAAAATATAAAATTAATTTAAATATTTATATTTTAATAAAAATTATGTTGTATTTATGAAATATTTAATAAAACAGTTAAATATTAACATATATTATGAGATTTTTTTTAAACTGTAAATTTATAAAAATTAAGTTATAATATTAAATTTGTATAAATAAAAACTCAAGCTTTTAGTTAGAGATCATTTTGAATAAATTTTTTTTGTATTAATTGTAAAAAATAAAATTATTGAAATTTAATAGAATATTATTAATAATTGTTTTAATTTAACTTTAAAAATAATTAAATGTATTTCATTTATAACTTGTAAGTTTACTGTTAGTCTAAATATTAATGATTTTATATAATTTTCTACAATAGCATTGAAACTAAAATGTTTTTATTGTTATATATTAATAGTTATATAACAAAAAAAATCAACAAAATACATAATAACCAAAAAAATATGTATTTAAAAAACTAATATTTTAATAGTTATTAAATAGTCATAAATTTATAAGTAATAATATAACAAAAATAAAGTAATTATAAGTGAATCATAATTATATTTAAAATGCTTATTATTAAACATATAATTAATATTATTATTTGAATATTAGATTTAAATTTATTATTTAAAAAACTTGTTAATTACTAATAATAAAATTAAGTAAATATTGAAATTTTGAATTGAATTAATTAATTTTAAAAAATATTTTTTTTTAAATAGCAATCAATATTTTTTTAAGTTTTAGTAATTTATATTTTGTTTTATACCAAACAATACCTAAAACGTGCATTAGTTGAATGGAAATTAAATTAAAAAATTTTTTATCAAATTTAATTAAGATTTTTTTTTATATAAACTGATAAATTGAAAAATAAAACTTAAATTTTATATTAAACAAATTATAATATATTAGTATTAAGTAACTACATGATAATAAAATGCTAACATAACTTTTTAAACATCATTATTTTTTTTTAAAAAAAACTAAAAATTTCTTATTTACTAATTATGAAATTATAAAATTATCATAATTTGAAATTCGTGTGTACTATTAAGAAAAATATCTTATTTAATTATTTTTATTTAATTAAAACTTTTAACTTACTAACTATATATTTATTTCTATATATATTAGTTACTTATTTGTAATCAAATTATTTCTACTATTTTATTAACTAATTTTTAGATTATATGTAAAACCAATTATAATATATTGTATTATTAGTTAACAATTTATTATCATTTTATTATTAAATTAGAAAAACTGTAAGAAAATTAGTCAAATATTTTTTTATATAATTATACTAATCTTCAAAATATAATTTTAGTTTATTAAAGCAATTTTTATTTCATTATTATTGTATTAATCACATAATTTTATTTATAAAAATTATACGTATATTTTAATTAAATATATTTATAGAATAATAATAAGTAATTTAAGTTTAAATAAATATGGATTTAATATCTAATTTTTTTTTGAAAAAATAAGATAAATAAATTAAATTAAATAAGTTAGTAATTATATTCAAATTATGGACAATAATTAAAATTGTTTATTTATTTAATAATTTAATTATTAAATTATTAAATAATTTTGTTACTATTTTTTTATTAATACATACGTTGAAACTAATAACAAATAGTTTAATTAAAATATAATTTATGAAATAATTTTTTTATCAAACTTTTATTATATTTAAATTATCAATTAGTGATACTATTAAATATTACAATAGATATTAAAATTATAGTTATATAGTCATTTATAGTCAAATTTTTATAACTATTCTAATTTTATTTTAATTATATAATTGATATTTTTAATTTAAAAGATACTATAATTTTCTATTTAAATAAATAATTTCATATTATTAATAAAATTTAAAATTAAATTTAATAATATTGGTATAAATTATTTAAAAACATAATAATATTATTTTGTAGACTCTTAACAATTTAATAAATTTAAAAAAAAAATTTATATATTAGTTATTATTTAATTATTATAATTTATTTACAAATTATATATTTAAATAAATTTATTTATTTTATAATTGAATTTTTATAGTTAATTTTATTTAAATATAATGATAACTATTAACAAATTTTTTTAGCAATTATGTTAAATAAATAATTAATTTATTTTTTTAAGTTAAATATTTAATTTTATAACAAATAATATCTAAAACTTTAATATTAAATTTAATTAAAAAATTTTTGATAAATTGAAAAACTTTGAAAAATATAATTTTATATTAAACTAATTTTAATATATATAGTATAATATATATATATATATATATATTTTTAAAACATTAATTTATAATTTATTATTTAAATAATTTTATTAAATATTATTTTCTTAAATTATTATAATTGATTTTATAAAATTTTCTAATTAATATTTATTTAAAAATACAAAAATTTAGTCTATTTTTAGTTATTTAATATTATTAATAAATATAAAATCTTAATTTTAAAATATTCTTTTGCTTTTAAAATAATAATTATAAAAAAATATAATAAATAAATTAACTACTAATTAAATAATATTTAAAATATATATAATCATTATAAATTTAATTTTTAATTTAATATAATAAAATTAATAAATTAACAGAATATTTTTTATGTTATTTTGTTTAAATTATAATAATTTATTTAAATTATATATTTCACATATATATATATATATAATTTTAATATATTGAATTATTATAAAATGTAAATTTAATAAAATGTGTTAATATATATATATATATATATTAATATAAACATTTGCTATTAATATTTTATTAAAAATATATAATTTTTTATTTAAGTAATTATTTTTAATTAATAATGATTTACTTTACTATTTATATATTTATTATTATAAATAAATATTTTATTACAATATATATATCTAAAAATTATTTTTTTATTAAATCAAATTGCTATTACACAATTAATAAATACATAATTTTACTAAACAAATAGTAATGAAATAATAATAATAAAAATTTTAATTATTACAAATAAGAATAAAATTACTGATAAATAAATAACTGATGTTTTGATTAATAATAAGTTAAACTTATTTGATATTATTTTTAAATATTTTTATTAATTACAACGATAATATTGTATTTATCTTGTAATTTAATATAATTTTAATAGTATTTTTTTAAATTTAATTATTCTATTTTTAATAAAATAAATTATAACATTATTATTAAAAAAAATAATTTCTATTATCAAAAATAAATTTATTAAACAATTATAAATTAAAAAAAAATAAAAAATTTACCTTTATTCTAAGATAATTTATAGTAAATAAAAATACACTTATTAATATATAAAAATTAAATATAATTATAGTTTTTTTTAAATTAATTCAATTTTAAAAATTTACATTATAATATCAAAATCTATCAAATCTAATAATTTGTCAGTAATTATAGATTATTTAAATTTTTAAATAACAAAATATTATTGACATTTTTATGCTTTTTTAACTAAATATAAATATATAAACTAAAAATTATTAAGTTATTTATTAATAAAATATTAATAAACAGTTTTTGTTAAATTATTTTCAAAAAATTATACTAATATAAGATTAGATTTTATTTATTGGTTAGCAACACATAATTAATTTATTATTTAATTATCTAATTTTAAAAAAGTCAAAAATTAAATACTATTTATATTAAAATAATTGAATAAATTATATTTATAAATCATTAAATAAAAATTGTTGAAAACTGTATTTTTCTAACATTATTAAACGAAAATTATAATAATTTAATTAATTAATTTATATTTGAAATTATTACAGTTTTAAATATTATTTTTGTTATTTTTAATATTTTAAATTATAGAAATTGTAATTATTTAAATGATTTAGATTATTAACATATTTAAATTTAATCAAATATTTATTTTTCTAATTAATTAATAAATAAATATAGCAATTATTTATAATAGTTAATTAAATTTAAAATTATTAAATAGTATACTAAATTTTAAATACTATTTTAAAAAATAATTTTTAAATAAATATTTTTATTAAAATTAAACAAAAAATATTAAGTCTTATTTTAAACAATGTTATTTTTTAGATATAAAATAATATTTACTATAATATACAATATTTTATAAATAATCTACTAATTTGATTATCTAATTACTTATCAACTGTCAATTTAGTATTATTTTAAATAAACAATTTTAATTAATACATATTTTAAAAATATAATTAAAAAAAAGTATTTTTATTAAAATTAAAAAATTTATTCAATAAATAAAATCTAATGAATTAATATTTTACTGTTTGATAGGAATGAAAAATTATTTAAATCAATTTTAAATTAATAAAAATAAATTGTTACTAATATTTAATTGCTAAAATTTGATAATTGAAAAAATACACAACAATTAGATAATACTATTAAATAATTTATAACAACAACAAAAATAATAACTAATACAATAATAACTAAAAATATGATTTTAATAAAATTAAATATATTTTCTATTTAATTAATTAATTTTTTATATACATATAGTTATCTAATTATATTACAGTAAAAAAGTAAATACTATTTATAGTAAATTAATTGATTAAACTTTATATAAATAATTTAACAAAAATTTAGATGATGTTTTCATCTAATCTAGTTAATTAAAATAATAATAATTAAAATAATTTATTAATATTTTAAATAGTTATAGTTTTAAAATTATTTTTATTTATATAATTTATTATAAATTATAGAACTTGTAATTAATTAATTTATATAGATTTATAACAAATATAATTTTAAGTAAATAAAATCACAACAATTTTTAGATTAATTTTCATAATCAATTTATAAATATTTTCATAAACATATAGTCTAAAGTAATATTTCATTTAATTTGTTTTGTAAATTTAATTTTTATAATTTAAAAATTTTATTATTTAGTTTAACGATTAATTATTTATCTAGTTTTATTATTTGTATTAATATATATATAATTTCAAATAAAACACAATTGTAATAACTAATATTTTATTAAATTAAGTRGCTTTTATTTAAGTAGATTTTTTTTAAAAAAAATAAGATCCAATGMTATGTAAACTATTTTTATATATTTAATATTATAAATAAATATTAAGTTTTAATTTTAAATAATTTTAYTGTTTTAGATATAAAATATACTAGTATTTACTATAGTATTCAATATTTTATAAATAATCTATTTATTAGATTATCTAATTACTTGTCAATTTTGTATTTTAAAATAAACAATTTTAATTAATACATATTTTTTWAAAAATAATTAAATAACCTTTTTATTTAAATTAAAAAATTTATTKAATAAATAAAATCTACTAATTACCATTTTACTGTTTAAATATAAAAGTAATAAATATTTTTTTTTGAATCTAATTTTAAACTAATAAAAATTAACTGTCTATTAATATTTAATCATTAAAATTAAATTACAAGTTTTCTATTTGATAATTGAAAAAATACATAACAATTACATAATACAATTAAATAATTTATAAAAACAACAAAAATAGTTTTAAAAAATAAACATTAACTAACATAAACTTTATAAWTAATTAATAATTAATTAGCTAATAACMTGATTGATTTATTGATTTTAAATTTTTCAAATTATTATATGTTATGTTTAACTTTCAAATAATATTGTTTTTTTAAGAAAAAAAATTAATTTAATTATGATAATAATATAAATCTTGATATGCCTATAAATRTGATAATAAATAATAATAAACTCAATCAATAAATTGTATTTTTATCAAGTTTATATTAAATCAAAAAAATTAATTAATTTGGCTTTATGATTGGAGCTAATAAATATATATTCAATAAAAACTTTAAAATATTTATAATTTATCATATTTAATATAAAAATAATTATTTTATTAAAGTTTAACTAAACAAAATAAATATATATTAATAATCATTAAAAAATATAAAACTTAATTATTTAAAAATTTAAATAGTCTATATATATATATATAATTTAATTTATTTTTGTTTACATAATATTATATTTAATAATTACTGATAATTTTACATTACATTTATAAAAAATAATAAATTTATTATTATATATAATTATTAATTAATAAAATATATAAATAGATAACTGTTTTATTAAAAAAAAATAAAAATAACTTATTTTTATTGTAATTATTAATCGATATTCTAATACATATTTACTAAAATACATATATATAATTTTTTATTAATWACTATAGTTTWMAAAATAAACTGTAMAAAATAAATGTTTTATAATATACTAAAATATAAATAATATTAAAATTARAATAGTTAGCTAAGTACACAAATGTTAACTTTTAWTTTTTTTATAATAAATTACTATTATATGACTAAAAAATATGKTTTATATTAWAAATTATTTTKTTTATTAAAAATAATATTGATTCATAATCTAATAGTTTAATTTATAATTWGWTGTAAATATTTTAAACTAATTATTATTATTATTAGTATTTAATTTACTTTTAAGTGTTTCCTCATTAATCAGTGAACATTCAGACATGTATTTTGTGTTTTAATGTTTTTATAAGTGATTTAACTACTGATTGTTGCGGTAAACAGTTGTAGTAGTAGTAGTGTAAATAAAATTTGCGGACATTGGTTAACACTGATTTCGATTGTAGTGGCCCGATAGACAACAATGGCGTCCATTGTTTTTTTGGGTAAGTTTTTTTCATTGTTGTTATTATTTTATATCTAATTTATATTATTATAGTCTTAACCAAAATGTAATTTATTTTGAATTTGAATGTTATATATTAATTAGAAAATTACAAAATAATTATATAGTTATTTTTAAAACTGTTTAGTGATTTTTCATTAAATCTATTTTTCTTATAAAAATCATATTAACTATATATAAAAAATAGTAATTTACTATATTATATAATTAATTGCTAATATAAAATTTAATTTAAAAAAAGTCAATAATTATTTTAATTTTAAATCAAACTATTTTAAAAAATATATTTTATTTTTTAATAAAATAATAATTCATAATAAATTAGATTACAGTTTTTTAAATTTGTTGATTAAAAACAATAATAATTAATAATTAATAATTTTCTATAATAAAAATTGCTTAAAAATATAATAAAATATAGTTTTTATAGTTAAGACATTTATTTACATAAATTAATAAATATAATAAGAGTTATAATAATTATATATATATATTTATTAAATTATTTTACAACAATTAATATAATAAACTKTTTGTAATTTAAATAATTGTAAATARWTATGTAAAACAACAAAAAAAAGATTATTTAACTATTTTATTATTTTTTTGTAATTAATTATCTAATGATATTTTAAAAATTAATTCAAAGATTAACAGTAAAATAAAACAAATTGAATAAAATTATTAAATATTTTTAACATTCAAATAAAATACTATTTGCATTCTTAACTAATAATGTTTACTATAATTATCATAATTACAAATAATTTATTTATATWTTAAATCATTTTAGTTTTAAAAATAATTTATTTGTTTTTATTAGTTTAAATTATARAAACTGTAATTAAYTAATTGATATTGATTTATAACATTTATAAATTTATTCAAAATTATTAATTAATTAGTAAATGTAGATGGCAATCATTTATTTATAAAATTTAAAATTTATAAATWGTTATATTTTTGTTGTTGTTATTTTTTTAGATAACTTAATTGCCCCACGCCCCCCTCGAAAAAATATTTTTTATTTTGTTTRGTTATTAACTCAATTTTAAAAATCAGTAATTTAATATTTAATATATTTATTATAAATAATGATTTAAATAATTTAAAACAACAACAATAACTRATACAATAATAACTAAACATGTGATTCAAAATAATATCTAAATAGAASTTTAAATAATTATTTTATTAAATTTTAACTAAACTGTAAAATAAAAATATATTTAGATATTAAAAACATTAATAACTTATTTATAAAAATTTAAATAGTCTGATCAAATAGTCTATTTAAGTTATTTTTGTTTACCAAATATTAGTTATCAATTTACATGAATTACTGTTGAATTTTACTTTARAATTTWTTAAAAAATAAATAAATWATTATTATATATAAATTTAATAAATAAAAATCTATTAAAATTTTTGATTAATTTAATGATTTATAATAATATAATATTATTAATTAAACCTTGATARATAAATATCTATAAGTTAATTATACTTATTAATTTTTGAATATAATAAAAATGTTGAATTTAATTTATTAGTATTTAACAATATATAGTATTAAATAATAAATAACTGTAACATTACATTAACAATACTTATAATTAAATTAATTTTACTTATCTCTTAATAGAAATACAGTATTACTTTTATATTTTTATTTTATATAATTTTATAACTTTTATTTACAAATTTATAAAACAAAAAAAATATATTTATTAATTAAATAATTATTTTATTAATATATAAATACTGTATAAAATAATTTAAGTTTAAAATTCTATTAAATTCTAACTATTTATTAAATTATTATCATTTATTAATATAATTACAYTTGATTATTTAATTAATTGAATTGAATATATTATAATAAAGTTTATTTTTAATATAATAATCAAATGTTTAAAAATATTTTATTTAAAAATATTTAATTAATGTTTTAAATGTCATAAATACTTTTATTCAGTACTTGTCTAATTGTAAWTAAAGTAAATGCAATTTAATTAAGTAATTATTTTTAACATAATAATTAAACTTTTTGTAATAAATAGTAAAATTTTTATAGTAGCCATTTTTGAACAATTAAATATAATTTTGCTTATATGTTGTTAAATTAATTTTTAATTTTTAATATTTAATAAAAAAAAGTTATTCTAAAAAACTAATTAGTTTACTATAATTCATACATTAATAAAAATAAATAATTTTATTAATATTTACAGTATTATAATTATATTTTTAATTACAATAATTAATTATTGTTTTAATATTTTTTTTAATTAATCAATATGATAATAGCAACAATTTTTTTTATAACTATTTTAAACAATTTTATTTTTAATAAAAATAATATAATTACAATAATTAAAGTAATTACTAGATTTATAATAATTAAATAATTATAATTTTTATTAATGTTTACAGTTATTTTTTTTTATTTTAAATCAATGTTATTAATAAATTGATTTAAATTAATAACATTTACATAATTCTAATAAAACAAATAATTTATATTAAAAATAAAAAATTATTTATTTTTTATAAATTTGTGTGTGTGTGTGTGTGTGTGTGTGTAAATTTTTATAACMTTAAAGTTATATAAGTTATAACATTGAAAGTTTTTTTAAATAAATAATTTAATTTAAAATCAAGTTAACCATTAGTTATGCTATCAACAAAGATATTACAGATATCTAGAAATATATTAATTAAATATTATTTTACGATATTAAAAAAAATWATTATCATAATTAACCTTATATTATCACTYWAGTAAACAGTTATTTTAAACAATTACTTAAAATKAAAAATTAAATATATTAATAATATTACTGTTTTATTATTATTTTTTTTAATAAAAATATTATGATTTTTTTTAATGTTTTTTAAATAATTTAATATACAGTATTTAAATTTTTATTCTAAACTGWAATATATATAAATAATTTTATTTWTTTTATATAATAATATAGAATTATAAATTACTTTAGACGGCAATTATTGGTGAAATAAATATAAGTTTTGAAAAAAATAGTAAAAATGGCTTAAAATAAACAAAATAAAAACCTTATAGTTTATAAATAAATMTTTTATTTTTATATCATATCTAACAAACAAATAAATTTAGTTAAYTTGATTTTTTTTAATTAAAAATTTTGATTATTAATTAGATAGTTAAACTTTATTTAAAAAGAAATTTGAGAAATGCATACAATACTTATAATTAAATTAGTTTAAATTGTTTCTAAATTAAAAAAATTACTTTTATAATTTTTTATGTTATAATAATTTATATCATTTATTTATAAACAGATAAAATAATAAAAATATATATATATTTTAATGAAATAATTATTTTAATCAATATATAAATAGATTATAAAATACAGTATAAAATAATTTAAATGTAAAATTCTAGTAAAATTATTATAAATAATTCAAAATAAATTTATTTAATTGTTTTGTTTAATATAAATTTATTTTCTACGTTTGCTTTACTAATTTTAAATATAAAAATCTCAAATATTAATTGAATTATTATCATTAATTAATATAATTACAGTTTATTATTTAGTTAATCTAGTTATTAATAGAATTATTATAATATTCATATATTTAAACATTTTTTAAATAAATAATTAATGTTTTAACAGCTTTAACTATTAAATTTATTAAAATTGTGTAGAATTTAAGTATAAAAATAATATTATAAATAGTTCTAAATAAATTAATCTTATAAATTTTACTCTAATAATTATAAAAACAAATATTATAATTAATAATAAATAACTGTAATTTTTTAATAAATAAATATTTTATTCTAATAATATGACAAATAATCAAATATTTTTAGATTTTATTACGCGTGCTAAATTTAAATTAATTTTTATAATTAAGCAATACATTTTATATATTTGTAAAAATTAAACTAGTTTTTAAACAATAAAAAGATCAATTAAATTTGTAATATTATCTATTTAATAAAATCAATTAATTTCTGTTAATATTATTATTAAAAAAATAATTTTAAAACCTTATTATAATTATAATAATTATTTAATAAAAAATTACTAACTTAATATAATTACAGTATATTTTTTTTGTTCAAATTAATACTAATATTTTGACTGTTAATCAATTAATGGTAAATAAAAWTATTTTTTGTGCATATGATATTAATAATTATATGAAAAAAATCTATAATTAATAAATAATTAATTGGTAATAGGAAAGCTAATTATTATAACATATAATATATATATTATATCATATTATTAATAGTGATTTAAATTACAGTTTGTAATTTGTTGATTGAAAACAATAATATTTAATGATTAAATAATTTTGTAAAATATTTTATTTTTATTTTATTGAATCAATTAAAAAAACAACTAATAACTGGTTAATTATTAATAATTAGTAAAATAATAATCAAATTTTCAGCATTTCAAAATTTTAGTAAATATTATATTTAAAAATAAAATCTATAAATAAATTACAGTTAGTAAAAATTAATTTTGCTTTTAATTCAATTAACAATTTTACAAATAAACTTTGTAAATTATGTTTATAAAATATAAATAATTTTTTTTATTAAATAGTAAGGACTGTAATAAAATGTCTCTAATTTTTTTTAAATATTTTTATATTTTTGTAAACTAAAATACTAGTGAACCAAAAAATTATTAATTATTTATAATTTTACTAAGATTAACTAATTATATAAAAAAATATACTTAAAACTAACAGTAGTAAACAGTTATTTTTAACAATTACTTAAAATGAAAAATAAATTTATTAATAATATTACAGTTTTATTATTATTTTTATATTAAAAATATTATGATTTTTTAATGTTATTTAAATAAAAATCATATAAATATATTTAAATAATTTATAATAGTATACAGTATTCCAAACTGTAATATATAAATAATATTACTTTTTTGATATAATAAATAAAATTATATATTGTTTTAGACGGCAATTACTAATGGAAAATAATAATATTTGAAAAAATAGTAAAAATAGTTTAAAATAAACAAATAAAATAAAACTTTATAGTTTATAAATAAATATTTTTTTATATCATATTTAACAAACAAATAAATTTAGTTAATTTGATTTTTTTAAATTTTTGATTATTAATTAATTAGTTAAACTATTTATAAAATGTTTGATTCAGTGCATACAATAGCATACAAAAACTATTACTTTTATAATTTTTGTTATAATAATTTATACCATTTATTTACAAATTCATAAAACAATTAAAAATATATATATTATAAGTGTATAATATATGTTAATGAAATAATTATTTTAATCAATATATAAATAGATTATAAAATACAGTATAAAATAATTTAAATGTAAAATTCTAGAAAATTATTATAAATAATTTAAAATATATTTATTTAATTGTTTTGTTTAATATAAATTTATTTTCTACGTTCGCTTTACTAATTATAAAAATAAAAATAAATCTAAATATTAATTAATATAATTACAGTTTATTATTTAGTTAATTAAATGATTATGCTGTATTACAATATAATTTATAATAATAATAATWATTATTATAATATTCATATATTTAAACATTTTATTTAAATAAATACTTAATGTTTCAACAGTCAATCAAAAAAAAAATTATAACAATTATTCGTAAAGAACTTGTGTAGAATTTAATTTTATAAAAATAATATTATAAATAAATTTATTTTTTAAAGTTTGCTCTAATAATTATAAAAAAAATATCTATTAAACAAATATTATAATTAATTAATAAATAACTGTTAATGTTTAATAAATAAATATTTTATACTAATAATATATTAAGTAATCAAATAAATTTAGATTGGATTACGCGTGCTAAATTTAAATTATTTTTTATATAATTAAGCAATTTATTTATATTAAATGTTAAGTATTTACTATCGTTATTACTGTTTCAATAAATAGATTATATAATTTGTAATAATTTAAACAATTATTATCTAATCAAAAAAAATCAATTAAATTATGTTAATATTTCTATTTAAAAAAACAATATTTATATAAAACTTATTTTAAAAAAAAAAATAATTTTACAACCTATTGTAATTAGAATAATTGCTATTATTTAATAAATTATTACTAACTTAATATAATTTCAGTATATTTTTAAATTAATAGTAATATTTTGACTGTTAATCAATTAATTTAAAAAAATAATTTTTGCATATGATATTAATAATTATATGAAAAAAATCTATAATTAATATATAATAAACTAGTAATTTGACAGTAATTTTATATTATTAATAGTGATTTAAATTACAGTTTGTTATTTGTTAATTGAAAACAATAATATTTAATAATTAATTAAAATATATGAATTTTAACTGGTTAATTATTAATAATTAATAAAATAATAATCAAATTAAAATAATTGAAAATAAAATTTATAATTAATAATTAAAAGTTATTAGTATCAAAAATTATTTTTTTTGTATTTCTTAAATGTAAAACAAATAAAAAATATTTACTATTTTGAAATTTTTTTTTTAATAAAATGATAATTATATCTCAAGCCTAATTTTAAGTAGAATTATATTTACTTAAATTAATTTAAATATTTTATAAATGTTTACGGTTTTTAAAATTATTTATTTTTTTTAATTTTAAATAGAATCTATAATTAATAAATTGATTTACATTTATCATATATAATTATTATCAAAATTATTTATATTAAAAATAAAAAATATAATTTATTTTAACTTTATTATTAATATTACTAATTAAAATGTTAAAAAAATTTTTTCAACTACAATTAATTTTATTAAAATTTTTAGTTATTATTTTAATAAAAATAAATTAATTTCTAAAATGTTTTATCCACAATTTGTATATAAAAATTCAATTATTTTTATTATGTTTTATTTATTATTTTAAATGTGTTATTAAAATTTGATTAATTAAAATATTTTTAAGATTATAAATTATTTATTAGTTACCAATTATTAATTAAAATAATATATAAATAGAAATAATATAAAAAGTAAAAAAAATTGATGAAAAAGACTGATTTTTAAAATTGARTTAATAACTAAACAAGATAAAAAATTAATTATTAATTATTATTAGAAACTTTTGGGCAACTTTTTTACTGATAGTAGTTATCAATTCATATTTTTTGTTTTGTTTTAATTATTAATTGATATTCTAATACAGATATTTATATATAATTTTTTATTTTATGCTTAAACTATATTTTTTATACAAAAAAAAACTGTAACTAAATAAATGTTTTATAATATTCATATATAAAAATTAATATTAACATAATAAGCAATTAGATGAATCTGCTCAGCGATTTTAAATTTTAGTATTTAATTTTTTTTAATCATATATAATTTAATCGTATAATAATTATGATATAACTATAAAACATTTTTATATTATAAATTATTTTAAATATAAGTTTATTATTTTTTTTATAAAAAAAATTTTTTGATTCATAATCTAATAGTTTAATTTATAATTAGTTGTTACTATATTTTTAAACTAACGTTTAATTTATTGTTAATAATATTCAATAATAATAATAAAACAAATTAATATTTCGTATTATTATTATTATTATTAATATTAGTATTTAATTACATTCAAATGTTTAATCCATTAATGAGTGAACATTCAGTCATATATTTCGTGTTTCAATATTTTTAAGTGATTTAACTACTGATTGTTTCGGTAAACAGTTGTAGTAGTAGTGACCCGACGGGTAGTTGCGGACATTGGTTACGGCAATGATTGACGATTGTTGACCCGATAGACAACAATGGCGTTCATTAATTTTTATTTGGTAAGTGTTTTTTGTTGTTGTTTTATAATTCAATTAATATTATTGTAGTCTTAACGAAAAGTACAGTAATTTATTTAGTATTTAAATTTTTTTATTAATTTATTAGAAAATTAAAATAATTATATATTTTATTAATAATTATATTTTTAAAATATTGTTTAATCATATAGCGATTTCTTAAAAAATTTTGAAATTTCTATATTATTATTATTAATTGCTAAAATAAAATTTAAGTAAAAAAGTAAAACTAATTTAAAGTTATAACTAATAAATATTTATTTTAAATTATTGTTTTTTAAAAAAATATGAATAATGTATTTTTATCTAAATGAATTAATAATTTATCAATTTTTTATTTTTAATCACTATATACATCGTAGACTATTTTATACAAAATTAGTATAAAAATATAAAATAAGATTAAACTCTTAATTTACTTATAATTTTTAATTATATTTATTATATTATAAAAATTTAATAAATACAATTATATAAAATAATTGTTTTTTTAATTTATCTAATTTTTTTGTATGTTTTAGACCTTAAAACAATTTTTTATTTTAATTAATTTTTTTTTAAAAATTTAGATAATAAATTCTAAATAATTAAAAATTGATAAAAAATACCACTACTTGTTTTTCTGGCTAATTATAAATATTTATAATCAGTATTTTATTTAATTATAAGTTTTATTATTTATTACAGTTTGTAACAATTTGTTATTTGTATGAATAAAAAAATAAGTATTTATAAAAATATAAATTTATAATTTTATAATAATTAATTTTGTTTTTCAATTAAGATTAATTAATTTTTAGAAACTTTGTCATTAAATTTAGCATTTTCTATAAACTTATAGATTAAGATTTTATTAAACTATTTAAATAATTTATTTTATTTTTTAAAGTTAATTATTATTTTTAAGTTTACTAAATAAACAAATCTAATACATAATTTAATATTTATGTAAATAAAAGCTAATTAAAAAACCTAATAATTAATAAAAAATTTATTTATTATTTAAATTATTAAATAAAAACGAATCAAATTTTATTTGTTTAAACAATTATAATAATAATAATATATATTTTGTAAATAATAAACAAATAGTTTTCGATTAATAGATAAATCGTTAACAAAATATGCCAATTAGTTTTAAAAATTTAGATAAATAATTAAAAATAATTAATAATTGATAAAAAATACAACTTCGGGTTTTTCTGGCTAATTATAAATATAATTTAATCAGTATTTTATATAATTATAAGTTTTATTATTTGTCAACAATTTGTTATTTGTTTGAATAAAAAAAATTATTTATTAAAATATATAAATTTTTATTGAATAAAATTGATTAAAAAACTATTAAATATTATATATTTTAATTTTATCTAATTTTATTCAATTAAAATAATCTAATTTTTAGAAATTTTGACATTAAATTTAACATTTTCTTTAAACTTTTGCTTTAATATTTTATTAAACTATTTAGATAATTTATTAAAATTTAAAGTTAATTGTTATTTTTAAGTTTACTAAATAAACAAATATATATATTTATTATTAAAAATTATTTAACTAATGTTATATAAACTAATATTACAAATAAATATAGTGAGTTTATTAAGTAATTTAATTGAAATATCTATAATTATAAAAATAATTGATTAAAAATATTATTAAAAATTAATCTATTGTTACTAATAATTTTAATTAAATAGTTATAAATATTATTTAATAACAAATTATTATATAATAATTTGTTATTAATAAATGTCTTATAATATAATTATTTATTTATCTATTATAATAATAATTAAATAAATAAAAAGAACGATTGTCAAAAAATAAATTATAATATTTAGTTAATATTAAAACTGTAATATTTTATTAATTAAAATATTCAATTAAGTTAAGTAAAAATAATTTTAGAATATTTAGTTGATACCGAAATCAGGATTTTTTAGTTAAATATTTTTTAAAACTAGTATTTTATATTAAATAATAATACATTTAATATTTAAATTTAATGTTTTTCAAATTTTAGACTATATTCTTATTTTAGATTAATTGTTATTAAACTATTTAGATAATTTATTTTATTGTTATTTGTTATAAGTTAATTGTTATTTTTAAGTTTACTAGATAAACAAATAAATATTAACATTAATAACTAATTATATAAAATAATTTACTTAAAACTAACAGATCAATTTTATTATTTTTAACAATATTGATTAAATGATTTAATTGATTTTTGTAGATTAAATTTATAACTTTTTAATAAATTTTACATGTATAAGACTTTTAATTAATTTAAAATAATTTTCATTAATAAAAAAATTGTTTAATATTAGAATTTATATAAAAAATACTTTATTATAGCTAATATTTATAAATATATATATATATATATATTATTTGTGTTAATATTATATATAAATACACTTGAAACACATTTATAATAAATATAATTTACTTAAATTATAATTAGTTTTATTTAAGTAGAATATTTTTTTAAAAAAATATATTGATTGTCTTGGAGGTGGTCAAATTTTATTTAATTAATTTAATAAATGAAGATTAAGTCATAATTTTAAAAAATGTTACTGTTTAAAAATTATAAAATAGTATTTACTAAAAAAATATGTTTTAAATTGTATGTTATATTTTAATTATTTACTATAATGTTTAATATTTTATAAATTATTTATTATCATTTTTAAATTACGTTTACTTATAATTATAGTTAATAAATTTCTACTGTTATAAATAATTAAATAATATTTAAAACATTTAAACATTTTTTCTTAATTTTTATTTTCTAATTATAGAAATATATTATTACTAAATATATTTATAATAAATAATGATTTAGATTACAGTATGTTATATTTGTTTAATATAAACAAAAATATTAATTTAATTAAAATTAAAAATTATTTGATTTAATTCTAATATTTAATAACTAATACTTAATTTAATAGTTTTATAAATAAAATCTAATAAAACAGAATAATAATAATACAATTAATAATTATTTATTAATAAAATTAATTTTTTAAAAATAAAAATGTAATAAACAAAATTAGTATAAATTATTAGTATAATTATTATAAAATTATATCAAAATAATAAATAACAGTATAATAATTTAAATAAACTAAATTGTTTTAGGTTTTTATTAATAATCTTATATTTTTTGTTGAAAAGTTTAAATGAATCCAAACTAATAATTACTTAGATAACCGATATTTATCGTAAAATATTAATTAAAATTAAAATTTTACAGTTAATAATGTCTAAAATAAAATATTTTGTGACTATTAATTAAAAACTAGTTTTTAAAAAATTCAATAAATTATATTTTTGTTTGTTTGAAATTTTAATATATATAAAAAAGTAAACTCAATCAATAAATTGTATGGTTATCAGGTTTGATATGATTTTATATACAAAAAAAGTTAATAATGTTTTAAAAATTAATTAATTTTACTCTTAATCTAATTTAATTATTTTTTTAAAAAAACTATTATATATAATTATTATAAAAAATAAATTTACACTTACGACAAGTAAATATTGTTTTTTATATAACTAAATTTTTATATTCAATTATAGATTGTTGTTGAATAATGATATAATCTAGTAATTATAAAGTTTATTTTTTTGAATTTTTAATTTATTTTTAAAAAGTATTATAACAAGATGGTTTTTTTAAAAAAAATATTAATTATAATTTTGACTAACGTTTAATATATTTATTAGTTATTAATTTTATTAGTTAATTAACTACTGTTTAAAAATTAATGTTTTATTTAAATAATTAAATAAACTAAAATTAATAAAGATTTAAAATTATAAATAATTGAATAAATAAGTTAAAATACGGATTTTATCAAATCTAGTTTTAATTAATATAGTAAATTATTTATTAATTTATTTTAAAATAAAATTAAACTACACTACTTACATAATGATAATAAAAAACTAATTAAATAAATATTTTTTCCTCAAATTATAAATGTTTTTAAAATTTTTTATAATTAATTAATTTTTTAAAAAAGTGAGTTATTTAGATATTATTAGATTATATTATTATCCTATATTTATTTAACAATTTATTATTATTTATATATTTATTAATAACATATATAATTTTAATGAAATACAATTTTTCTAATTAGTAAATCAATTTAGTAATTATTTATATTATTAAATTAGATTAAAAAATAATTTCTTTCTATTATTTTAATCAATAGAATAGTAAATTAATAAATGAATACAATAAATATATTAAACTGTAAATTTAAAAATCATTTTAAAATAATAAAATAAATAAACTAATTTGTAAATCTTTAAATAGTATTAACAATAATTAAGTTTAATTATATTTAAAAAAAATATTAATTTTCAATTCACATGAATTAAAGTTAAGTTTAATTTTATGTTTCAAAAAACGGTTATTCAATATTATAAATTTTATAGGGAGATTCATTTTTAAAAAAAATATAATATTTTTATATACTGTAAATATAATAAATAAAAATCTCATTACAGTTTATGATTAATTTAATGATTTAATATAATTGTTTTTTTAATTTAGATAATTTTTATTGTAAATTTTAGACATTAAAACAATTTTTTAATTTAATTATTTTTTTAAAATTTAGATAATAAATTAGAAATAATTTACAATTGATAAAAATTACACCTGGGGTATTATTGACTAATTATAAAAATAATTTAATCAGTATTTTATATAAATAAAAGTTTTACTATTTATTAACAGCTTGTTATTTGTTTGAATTAAAAAAATAATTATTTATTAAAATATGTAAATTTTTATTGAATAAAATTGATTAAAAAACTATTAAATATTAATTATCTAATTTTTAGAAACTTTGACATTTTAACATTTGGTTTAATATTTTATTTAACTATTTAGATAATTTATTATATTTTTTAAAGATAATTGTTATTTTTAAGTTTAGTAAATAAACAAATATTATTAATTGTATATATTAAAATTATTTAATTAATCTTATATAAACTAATATTTACAAATAAATATAGTGAGTTTATTAAGTAATTTAATTGAAATATCTATAATTATTAAAAAAACTTGATTAACTATATTATTAGCTATTAATCTATTTTAACTAATAATTTTAATTAAATAGTTATAAATATTATTTAATAACAATTTATTATATAATAATTTGTTATTAATAAATGTTTTATAATATAATTATATAATTTACTTAAGTTTTTACTTAAGTTTTAAGGCCTGAAACGCCATTTTTAAGTTAAATATTTTTAAAAAACTAGTATTTTATATTAAATAATAATACATTTAATATTTCAATTTATTATTTTTCAAATTTTAAAATATATTATATTTTTATTATTTAAAACAATAATTAAAAATCAATTTTTAAAAATTAATAATAAAAATGTAAATAAAATTAAGTAATTTTTTTAACTTATTTCTATTAATTTAAATTTAAAAAAAAATTGTTTTTAGACCTAACCTATTTAACATCAATCAATTAGCATAAAACTTTTTTTTTATATATTTTAAAATCTAAAAACAAACTAATAAATTAATTTAGTAATAAATTATTAATCTACTTTAGTAGTTAAACTATATTGCTTGTTTAATAGTTAAAGTTTAGTTTATTATTGATATTTAAAAAGAAGTTATTAAATAATTAACTTGTGTTATCAATACTAAATAATTACAAAATTATATAATAACTTAATTTAAATATAATTAATTGATAAAAAAAATACAGTTGTTTTTTATTAAATAAATATAATGATTTAAAAAAATATAATATAAATAATAAATATAATAATAAATACAATAATTTGATGTTTTATTGTATAAGTTGTATTTATTTATAAAATTAAAAAAACATTTGTTTACAATTATAATTGAGCTATAAATATTATAATAACATTTAATAAGATCAATATATTTTATTAAAAAAATAACTTTAAATATAATATAACAAAAACTGTAATTTTTAGTATTAAAAACATTTTTTAATTATTTATTATATAAAAGTTAGCCAATAGAACAATGAATGATATTTATTTATATTTTAAAATTATAAAATTACTTTAATTTTTTAAAATCATAAATTTTGAGTTAACAATTACAAAATGTTTACTATAGTTATATTAAATTTTTAATAGTTTAATAAATAATGCTTGACTTTAAATTTTTGGTGAACTATTTAAATAGTTTATATTTATTATAATTTTATTAACATTTAATTAACATTATATAATTAATAAAACTATAAATCAAGTTTTTAAGTTTTAAAAAGTTAATATTATAAATTTATTTTGTTCAATTATTATTATTACTATTATTATACAAGATTTTTTTTTAAAAATTAATTTTTTCAAATTTATTTGTTTTTTATTTGTTTCTGTACTAATAATTATTTATTTTTTTAAAAAATAACATATTGTGTTAAACTGATAAAAAACTGTTACAATTTTAATTAAGTTGTGAATATTAAAATTAAATTTTAACTTAATCAGATTATTAAATAAAAAATTTAAAATATTATACCACAAAAAACTGTAACTTTTAGTAGTAAAAACATTTTAGTTATTTATGTAAATAAATACTTATAAATTATTAGATATACTCTCAAATAACATTTTCTTTATTTAGTTATTTTTTAATTATATTTTTTTAATTTAAATTTTATTTTACATGTATTTATAGTTACCAATTTTTCTTGTTAAGGTTGTATTATAATATTTATAATATTTAAAAACTTAAAATTATTGTTCAACCTATTGTTTATATCAAATTGTTAGCTGTTTTAAAATTAATAAAAACAATTATAATAATAAACAATAAGAATTTATTATTAATTTTTTCTAATTAATATAATTAATAGATGTTTTATTAAAATAACTAAATAAACTTAAATTACTAAAGTTTTAAAATTATAAATAATTGAATAAATAAGTTAAAATATTAATTTTATCAAAACTAGTTTTAATTAATATAATAAATTATTTATTAATTTATTTTAAAATTAAATTACTGTTTTTCATTATATACTTACATAACTGATAATATAAAAATAATTAAATAAAAGTAAAATTATATTTTTTTTCTCAAAAAAATTTGTTTCAAAAAAAAGTTTATTCAATATTATAAATTTAAATATTATTATTACAATCATTTTAAAAAAATATATAATAAATTTTTTATAAATATAATAAATAAAAATCTGTATTACAGTTTATGATTAATTTAATGATTAAAAATAATACAATATTATTAATATTTTTAACATATATTATATCATAAGTTAATTATAATGAATAATTTTTTAACTTTAATAAAATGTTTAAAAAAAATACCGATTGTGTTATTTGTTAAAACTATATAGTTGTTTGGCAATCAATTAACTATTTAATTAATTTAATTATAAACAATTAATATAATAGTTAAGTTTGTTATTTACATTAAATCATTTATTATTATAATACAGTAATATATATATATTTTTGTGAAGTTAGTTTTATAAAAAATAATTTTTTACTTAATAATTAAAATAGTTTATTTACAGTTTGTTATATGTAAATTAATAAAATGATATTTTTTTAAAAAAAATTAATTAGTAAAACGTAATAAATATTTCATAGTCTTTATATTATTATTATTATAATTATTATTTATTAAAATAATTTTATATTGTTTTTAATTACAATTATTTTATTTTTTTATATTTTAACTATTAACTTTTATATTTAGGTTCAAATAGCTAAAGATAATTATTTTGTTTATATAATAATTTTGTAAATATATTTTATTATAACAATGTTTAATTAAAAATAATTATTATTTTAACATTTTTACTTATAGTATATTATCTATTATTTTAATAATAATTTATTTAATTAAAAAAAACCAGTAATTAATTAATTGATGAAAAGTTATATCATTTATAATTTTTATATCAAAATATTTATATTAAGTGATAAAATCCTTATTTTATATAAATTATTAATAATTGTTTTTATTTTGTTTACTTTTAGTAAAATTTTATGATTTTATTTTTATAAATAACATTTTAAATTAGAAACCGTAATTAATTAATTGATATTATTTATAATATATATATATATATATTGCAAATCAAAAATTTTTAAAATAGTCGAAAACGTTTGTCCGCAAATTATATTTAATATATTAATTATTGTCTAATAATAGATTAATTTTGTTAACTATTAAATAATTTTTTTAAATTATAACTTTATAACAAAGATAATTCATAATTAAAAAAATATATTTTTAAATTAATTATTAATAATTAGTTTTTAACAAATATATAAATATATATGTATATATTAATTAATACATAGTATTTAAATTTAGTATAAATTACTTAAAATTTTTATATAAAAAATTATATTTTTATTATTACTATAAATTATAAATATTCAATAAGTATTACAATAAGTGCAATAATTTATAACCAAAATTAGATATTAAATAATCAATATTTTTTACAAATTAATTAATTAATTAAACTCTAACTAAAAAACTTGATAAATAAAGTAGTAGTAGTAGTGGAAAACTAGTTAGTTGTTAGTAACTTATCTAACAATTATTATTATCAACAAAAAAAACGATTTATTATTGTATTTTAAAAGTTAAATATTTTAGTTTATTATTGATATTTTAAGTAAAAGTTATTAAATAAATTATATGATGCTTGAATACTAAATAATTAAAAAAAAATATTTATTAACACAATTTAAATATAATTAATTGATAAAATTACAGTATTTTTAAATACCAGTACAATATAATTATGAAATATATATATATAAACTTGAACTTTAAATTAAAATTTTACTACATTTTTTAACTAATAATTAATTAGAATATGAACTCCCTTTATTATTAATTAAATTAAATTTAACTAAACATAACTATTAGTAAATATATTAGTTTTAAAAGTTTTGAAATAGTTTTAAATATAGTTTAAAATAATAAACTGTAACGTTAAAAATAGTAAAAAAATATTTAATTAAATTAAAATATAAATTAAAATTAATAGCACTATAAATATCTATAATTTATTTTATAATTTTAATAAACCTTAATTTAAAACAATCTATTTTAAATAAATTTATATTATTTAACAAATTTTTTAAATTATAAGTTATAACAACATTTTGTTAAATAAAATAATTAATTAATAAACAGCATATATTAATAATATTTTTGTAATTATAACACTTTTGTAATTGTTTAATATTAAGTTATTTTAAATATAATATGATATTTTAATTACTTATTTAAAAGATACAAAAAAAATAATTATAAAATGTAAAGTTTAATAAATTTAAACAATTCAATAATAAAAATGTTTGTAATCATATTATAAGATATATAAATAATTTATTAATAGTATTTTATTTACCAATTAGTTTACTAAATAATACTATTAATAAATTATTTATATATCTTATAATATGATTACAGATTGCCATTTAACAAATTAAAAAAAGCATTATTTTATAAATTTATTTATATAAAAAATATGTATAAAATATATTATTATATAAACTAATATTACAAATAAAATAGATAAATATAAATTATTAAGTAATTAAATTGAAATATTTATAAGTAAATTGATTAACTATATTATTAGCTATTAATCTATTATAACTAATAATTTTTATATAAATATTATTTAATAACAATTTATTATATAATAGATTTGGACATTATTTTAATAACAATTGTCTAATAATTGTTTAATTTTTATTATTATAACTTTATAACAAACATAATTCATAATTAAAAAACAAGTTAATTATTAATAATTAGTTATATATTAATTGATACATAGTATTATATTAACAAATTTATTTAAGTAATATTTAGATTGATACTTTTATAGTTAACTTTTTTAAAAAAAAATTACTCAATTAATTGTATTGATATCTTTACAAATATTTTTTTTTATAAAAATTGATTAAATATCTTATTAAATATTTTTTTTATTTTAACTTATTTAATTATTTATAAATATTATTATTTAACAACAATTTACTATTTAATAAATTATGATTTTAAATTGAATATTATTAATTATTTAGTTCAATTTTTACAATTAAAATATAGTTAACATTATAAAATTAATCAAAAAAAAACTATGACTATAAATTAGCACAATTTTAATTTTTTAAAATATATGTTCAAATAAAATAAAATAAATACTATGCGAATAATCTATAAAAAAATATTATAAAATACAAAAATACTTTATTGCTAAATACTAATTTAGATTACAGTTTATCTATATTTGTTGATTTTAAAAACTCATTTATATTTATTTAATTAATATATTTTTTAATTGAATCAAAATTGATAACATTTTTATTAATAAAAAAAATTATTTCTATTATAATTAATAATTTTATTAATCATTTATAAATTAAAAAATATATAAATATTACCGCAATATTTGGTTTTATTAGAAAAAAATATAATACAATTATTTATTAATTTCTAAATAATTTAATATAATTATAGTTTTTTGTTAGCAAATATTTCAAAAATTCAAAAGTTATAATACTTATTACAAATAATAATTATAATACATTATAATACTTACTTTATATGTTTTAAAATAATAAACAAATATTTTTTAATTTAATTTTATTTATGATTATTTTAGATAATTACTTAAATTATTTTTTTTTAAATATTTGATTATTAAAATAAATATTAATTAATTAATTAATTAATACTAGTTGATTATTCATGTTAAGTTTAATATATGTCTCAAAAATTATTTTTATTTAATAAATTAACATAAAATTATATAAATTAATAATATAATTTCTTTAAAAATAAAATATAATAACTAAAAATTTATTTAATACTGTTAAACTAATATATTTAACTATAATTATGATAACTAAATTAATTTAGTTAAGTAATTAATTAAAATTTATTTTGTTTTGGATAATTAAAAAATTACATAATGATTACATATAAAACTAGTAATTAATTTAAAACAACAACAAAACTAAAATAATAATTTATAGTGTAATAAAAAAAACAGATAATTAAAAGTTTTAGTAAAATGTAAACATATCTAAATACTAAATATTATTTAATAACAAATTAATTTTATTAAAATACGTTTAATTAAATAATATGTAAAAATTTTATAAAAAATTATGAACTGCAAAAATAAAACTGTAATATTAAATTAATTTAGTTAATATATTTTAATATATATTACTTATTAATTGTTTATTAGTTAATTAACTTATGGCTAAATTAATTTTATATTAATTTTATTAGATTTAATATTAAATATGTTTAAAATATTTTTATTAATTGTCTTAAAATAATTATTAATATAATTAAATAATTAATACTTTGTATATAACATGATTTGAATAATTAAAAAATTTAAATAATGATTACAAATAAAACTAGTAATTAATTTCCAATAACAAAAAAATAATAATTTATAGTGTAATAACAAAAATACAGATAATTGAAAATCTTATAAAAAATATATATAAACATACTTAGAGTTTGTTATTTAATAACTATTAAATTTTTTAGTAAAATACGTTTAATAAATAAGTAAAAATCGTTATAAAAAATTAAACAACAATATAACTGTAAACTAAAATCACTTTATTTATTATATTCGATATATTTTACTTTCAAAATTTATATTAGAATATTAAATGAAATTTTATTATTAATTTTTATAATATTTTTATTATATATTATATATTATTAATTTAATTATATTTCAATCACAAAAGCATAATATTAATTAGTAAAATATGCATATTATATGACTTAAAATAATTACTAATATTATTATATATATATTTACATTTTTAATTAGTCATTATAATTTATTTTCTATTCTAATCTATTCAACTAGTTTTATAATAATTTTATTAATTTAGTAGTTTAATTAATTTTACAGTTTTATAATTATTTACGTTTTTTATTTTAATTAGAAAGTAATTAATAAATTAATATACATTTAATAACATGTTTAATATAAAAGTATCTGAAATGTATTTTTAATTAATTAGTAGTTATTTATCAAAAAGAAAAAAATAATATCGTATGTTAATGAAAACTAATTTACATTACAATTATTGTGATAATTTAATTAATTAAGTAATTTCATTTATGTTTACAGTATTATAATTATTTATTTTTTTTTGCTAAAATATTATTGAGAAATAATTAATTCTAATAATTAAAGTAAGTAATTAATAATTATATTATAAATAACTATATTTTTTTTTAATAAATAAATATTTTATTCTAATAGTATATTAAATATTCAAATAACTTTTAAATTATCTGTTATACATATGTAATAATAATTTTTTTTTTTGATAATTATTCAATGCATTAATATGTTAAGCATTACTATTATGACTAATGTTTTAATAAATAGATTATATAATTTGTAATAATTTAAACAATTTTTATCTAAACAAAATATCAATTAATTATCTTATTATTAATATTTATAAAAAAATATTTAAAAGAAATATTTAAATTTATTTTAAAATATAAAATATGCTTTTGAACTAATCATAATTATAATAATTGAATTTATTTAATAAAATTTACTAACTTGTTATAATTATAATAAATTGTTTATTTATTTATTATAAATAAAACTAAATTACAGTTTAATATTTGATAATCAATTAATGATAATATAAAACTATTAAATAAATGTTAATTAATTTTTTTCTATCAAATCATATATAATATGTAAATAATTTATACTTTTTAAAAAAAACTAGTATATATTTAATTAAATAAATTTGTATTATTTTAAATTATTAATTTAAACATAAACTAATGTTTACTATTATTAGTTAAATTTGTTAACTAATGAATAAAAATATGACTAATAATAATGTATGTGTACTAAAAAAAATTAAATTAATTCATAGTTTTTTTTAAATAATAATTTTTTTTTTGATTTAATTTATTAAACTCATGTTTTATAAATAAAATAATTATAATAATGACAATTATTTATTTCAATGTTTTTTGTTTAATTTTTTTTGGTGTCGTTGTTATCAACACTGGTTTACGAGAAAAAATTGGTTTCAATCTCAACCCGACGGGTAGTTTGGAGGACACATTAGTTGGCGTCCAATTTGAACGGTTAGTAACTATTTAATTAATTAATTAATTTTTTATAGATATAATTTTGTTTAATTAGTTATCTAATTATATTGTAATAAATGACTAGATTTTATCACAGACTAAGTATTTATAATAGTAAATTAAAATAATTAAAATATAAATACAAAATAACATACTTATATCAAGGTCACCGGTAACAGATTGACTAACATATGTTAGCCAACTATCGGGTAGTTTGGTCACCGGGTTCAATACAACCACTTTAAAAGGTTAGGCCTTGATGTGGCCTAACTTTTTAAATAAATAAAAAATTAGGCCTTGAAGTGACCTAACCTTTAGGACCACTTATCACATATGAAAAATATCACAGATAGTTGTAACAATAAATAAAACAAAATAAATATATACAATATAATAGTCGCCGTTGACTAGTATTCAGACTAGTATTGGTAGTGACCACAGGTCTATCACAAATAAAAATATCACAATTAAAAATATCACATATGTATTACATATATATATATCACATAAAAAGTTATAATATACAATAAATAAATAGAGAGTAGAAAATAAATAAATATATATATACAAATAAATACTGACCAAAATAAGTTGACCGGAAGTTGACTAGAAAGAAATGCTGATATATACAATAAGTTAATACTGATTTTATTGATGACTAGAAAAATTAGATTTAAAAAATAGATAATAAATAAAAATTATATATCACAGCAAAAAATACTAATATTGTAGCAAAAATTTATGTACACCGGGAAAATTTTAGCACACATCATCACAGAAAATAAAATATCACAAAATAATCACATTTTAAGTTACACAGAAAATAGTTGGACATAATTTTAAAAATTAAATAATAATCAAAAAATTGAAAAAAAAATAAAATAAAATCATACTTACCCTTGAAAACAGGAAATGAAAATCATATATAAATCGAGTCAAATTATGTTAAAAAATCACTTCAGTTTGAAGAGTTGTAATAACTTTTTAACTATCAATAAAACTTACCTTTTAAATACTTTACGTAATTTCTGGACGTGATTGATTAACGTAAGTTTATTTTAAGTAGTAGTACTGTAGGTATTGGCCACCGTAGTCGGCGGTAGCCGACTACGGGGGCCAATAGACACCCTCCCGGTTAGACCGGCATAGTGAACCCCCCTCCCCCCTTCGGACGTGTATATGATGGACCGGCAGACATAAACCTGTGATGGCTCTGGTGGCGAAAAGGATGGTTTGGTGGCGCTGATTGGGACCAGGACGTGTCAATATATGGTGCCAAAAAGTACCAAGCTCCGTCAATCCATAACAATATTAAGGATAAAAATTAAATACTATTTATTGTAAAATAATTGAATAAACTATATATAAATTATTTTTAAAAAAAAATTATGACAAATGGTTGGTTACTTTATTTAGTTTAAAATAATATTTTATTATACAAACTAATATTACATATAAAATATATTAAGTATATTAAGTAATTGAATTGATATGTTTATAATTAAATAAAAATTGATAAACTATTTTATTTTATTATTATTTTATTGGTATTTTCAATTTTAAACTAATAATTTTTTAATAACTATTTATAAATATTATTTACTAGCAATTTATTATATAATAGATTTTGTTAATTAATATTATTTATAATATAAGTTAGTAAAATACTTATTATTACGTATTATGTTAAAATAATAAATTAGTTTATATAATTATCATGATTAAGTGGTGATTATTAATTATTAATTCAATTTGAATTAATAGCTATTGTATGCTTTTATATGTATATAATTTTTAAATAAACTGTAAACTTATAATAAAATTTATGATAAATATAATATAACTATAATTAAAGTTTATTTATTATTAAACATTATTTATATTAAATTAAACTTTTACTAACTTCTATTAATAATTTATAAACTTTTTTATACCCAATTAATAAATTATATATTTTTTACATACAAACTGTAAGTTAAAATACAAATATATTATACAAAAATATTAAAAATTATTTGTTTCTGCTATAATTTAAAAAGTATTTATTGAGTAATATTTGATGAAAATAAAAATTATAATTAAATAGTTTTATAATTATAGTTATTAATAAATTATTATTATTATATACAATAAATAAAAATATATAAAATTTGATAAACAATAATAAACAAGCAAAAAAAATTTGATAAACAAAATTATTGATATTTATTAGTTGTTTACATTAATTAATTTCTATTTATACTAAACTTTTTAAACAAAACAAAAACTGTAATTTAATAACAATAATTAATTAAATTTTTTAGTTATAAATCTTTCAGTTATTAATTTAATATATAGTAAAAATTTATAAAACAAATAAGACGATTTTACAAAAAAATATAAAGTTAACTAATTAATCTAATTATTATAACTTTAATTTTATATATAATAATTATAAATATTTTTTACTAATATTAAAAATTACACATATTTAAACTTAAGTTTTGATTTTATAAATTTAAAAAGTTAATTTAATTTATTAATTATATTTTTAAATTGTATTTACTATAATACTAACTTTACCGACTTTCTTTTACTACTTATAATTAAATTTTATTTTTTATTTAAAAAAATCTAGTTACAACTATTAATTAAAATAACAAATTAGCTTATATAATTATTATGATTAATTAGTGATTATTATAAAATTAAATTTCAATTTCAAAGGTTTCAATCTCAACCCGACGGGTAGTTTGGAGGACACATTAGTTGGCGTCCAATTTTGAACGGTTAGTAAATATTTAATTAATTAATTAATTATTTTAAAAATTAGTTATGTAATTAAATTAAAGATATAAATTAAATACTATTTATAGTAAAATAATTGAATAAACTATATATAAATCAATTTTTTTAAAAAAAAATTATGATAAATGATTGACTACTTTATTCAATTTACAATAGATTTTAATAAACAAAATTATTGATATTTATTAGTTGTTTATATTAATTAATTAATTTCTATTTATAACAACAAACTTTTAAAACAAAACAATAACTGTAATTTAATAAAAAATAATTAATTTAATTATATATCTTAATATTTTTAGTTATAAATCTTAAATCAGTAATTACTATAGTATTAGTAAAAATTAAAAAAAAACGATTTTACACCAAAATATAAAGTTAACTAATTAATCTATTTATTATAACAATTTAGTTTAATTATAATATTTATAAATATATATTTACTAATATTAAAAATTACACATATTTAAACTTAAGTTTAGATTTTTTAAATTGTTTAAGTTATTAATTATTTTTTTTAATTGTATTTACTATAATACTAACTTTACCGACTTTCTTTTACTACTTATACTTAAATTTTATGTTTTTTATTTAAAAAAAAATCTAGTTACAATTATTAATTAAAATAATAAATTTGCTTATATAATTATCATGATTAATTGGTGATTATTATAAAATAAAATTCAATTTATTAATTCAATTTGAATTAATAGTTATTGTTTGCTTTTATATATATCATTTTTAAATAAACTGTAAAATAATAATGTAATTCATATATAATTTAATAGAAATAAAAAAAATGTAAATAATTAGCTTTATTTTGCAGAAAACTTTTATAATTTTATTTATAAATTTATTCAGTAATATTTGACAAAAATAATAATTAAATAATTAAATTTTATTAAATAATTATGATTTTAAATTATTTATAATATTAGGTTATCTATAAAAACTAAAAATATAATACTGTTATAATATCTATATGATTGTAAAATATACAATATATTTATTTATTGTATATATATTAATTTTATAAACTATTAATAATAATTTTGATAAGCAAAATCAACTATATATATATATTAGTTGTTAATCTTAATTTTATTATAAAAAATTTCTAAAAGCTTAACAAAAATTTAACACATATTATATAAATGCATAAACAATATCTAAAATATCTAAATTAAATTTAATATAGCTATAACACAGTCTTTAAAAAAATTATTACAAAATTAAATTACATTTATGTAATATTAAATTTTATTTTGAATTTAATTAAAAAATCTAAGAAAAAACAAATTAACAAATAAATTGATTTTTTTTTATTTTTTTAATTTATACTATTTTTTCTAAAGTTCTATTTATAAATGTAATTAGATATTATTATTATTATTATAGCAAATTTATTTATTTAAATTTAGTAAGTTAATTATAATAAATAAATTATTATTAACAAACTGTAAAATAATAACTAAATTTATATATATATATATATATTTTAAGAAAAATTAAATATATAAAAATTTTTAGCATCTTCATAGTGAATATTTATAATTTTATTTATTTAAAATAAACTATAACTATTAGTATGTTAAACAATTAACTAACTTATATTAATTAAAAATCATAATTATCGGCATTTTTTATATATATACTGTATATACAATTAATAAATTATATATTTTTCAACATATAAACTGTAATTTTTATTTTTTAAAAATTATATAACATTATTAATAATTTTAGTTAGTGTAATTATTATGATTTAAAATTATTATTTATAGCAAACTTTTTTAAAACAAAAAAAAACAAAAACTGTTATTAAGTAATGAATTAAATAATTTATTTAATTTAATTGTTTTCAGTTATTACTTTCAAAAATCTGCTGATTGACGCCAAAAAATAACATAAACAATGTATTAATTTGCTATTTAATACTAAATTAATTTTTTATTAATTATATTATTTATCAAAAAAATAAATTATAATAAAAAATAACACAAAATATAATTATTAGTAATATATAAGTTAATTACTAAACATATTTATTTATTCAATATTAAAATTTAATTACAGTTTATTTTAAATATACTAATTTAAATACAAAATTATTCAATTAAGTTTATTTATATTTTTTAAAAAAACAAGTTTATAAATATTGGTTTTGTTTAATAGTTAGTTAATAATTAATTAAACATATATATATATATATATATATATATATATATATTAATTAATAATTATTGATTACTATATCGATATTATTCTCATTTTATTAATTGATAATAATATTTTATCAATAATATTTTTTGTTTTATTATATATAAATTTGATATTTTTTTTATAAACCAATTAACAATAATATTTCTATAAATTGATAATACTAATAACATTTAATTAAATTATAAATTTATAAATTAAGTTATTAAATATAAATAAAATTATTAATATTAAAACAATAAATTTTGAGACTAATTTTAAAATAATTAAATATAATTATTTAAGTAATTATTAGCTAGATAACTTATAGAACAGATTTACTATAAATATTCTGTATATAAATATATATTAAATTTGTTAATAATTTATTTAATATTTATATCATAATTTTTTTACAATTAATAAGCTAATAAAAATTATTTATATATTTTTTAAACATATAATCTAAAATAATTTGTAAGTTAATTTAATTTTTTATAAATTAAAAATATTATTATAATTAGCTTAACGCTTAACTGTATCTTAATATTTTTGTTAATATATAATTTTAATTTAAACACAATTATACTATTTATAAATAATGGTTTCTTAAATTATTACTTAAGTAGATTTATTTTATGTAGAAAATTTTAAAAAATTTACTTCAATAGCTTAAAAACTAGTTTTTATTTAATTATTGAAGTAAATAAATATTATGTCAATAATTTTATAATATTTTACTGTTTTTTTTAAAAAATAATATAGTATTTACTTATATGATTTGTATTTATATGATGATACTTAACAGATATGTATTAAATTGAATTATATCTAAATTATTTACTATTACACTATTAATATTTATTTTTATTTATTATTAACTAGCTATAATTTAATTGATTTAAGTTTATAATATATTAAATAAATAATTATATTTTTAACATTTTTTAATGCTTACAATAAAAAAAACTTATAAATTTTTACACTAATCTTATTTATTTATATTTATTAATTTTAACAAATAAAATTTTAAAATTGCTAATAATTTTTAATTTCAATTAGTTTTATTTAAATAATTTAATACTAACATTACAATTATTATATAGTTAACTTAGTATTAACTAAAGTTAACTAAATATATATATATATTATCTCATTTCAAAAATACAATAATATTAATTGTTTTAATAGCTTCTAATTTTAGTTTTTAATTATTCAAAATTAACATAATTAATGAATTTATATAAACTTTACAGTTTTAAAAAATTATATTATGTTAATAATTAATTATTTTATAAAATACTCAATAAATATAACATAAATTTTACAAACAAAATATTTAAATTAATTATTGAATTTTGTTAAAATCAAAATTAAATGTTTATAGTATACCTAAATATCTGGATTTTTTAAAATAAAAAATTAGT
This sequence comes from Oppia nitens, assembly GCF_028296485.1. Lineage (NCBI taxonomy): Eukaryota > Metazoa > Arthropoda > Arachnida > Sarcoptiformes > Oppiidae > Oppia > Oppia nitens. Next base: position 304,378 of record NW_026533193.1, on the reverse strand, counting down.
TATTTTAGTTTATAATAATGTACTAATAATGTAACTCTCTTAATTATTAAAATCTACTTATAATAAATATAAATTATTTTTATACAACAATTTTTTAATTTAATTAATTTTTTAAAAAAAATTAGATAATAAATTAGAAATAATTAAAAATTGATAAAAATAACATTTAGTATGTAGCTGACTAAATATAAATATAAATTAATCAATATTTAATTTTATTATTTATTAACAGTTTGTATAAAACGTTTAACTATTGTTTATACTCTAATAGTAGTTTATTTGTAATTATTATTATTATTGTAAATTTTTATTAGTGTATAATAATATAGATTTAAATATTAATATAATGATAAATAAAAATGTTTGTTTAAAAACTGTAATTTCAAAAAATATTATATTAATTTATTTTGAAATATATATTAATAAAAGATATAATAGTTAAATTAAGTATACCGAATATTTTTATTAAAAGTAAAAATAAAATTATATTAATAAAATAGCTACTTATTATTTAAATTAACTTTATTGATATTAAATAACATAAAACTAACTAATGTTAAATAAATGCATAAATAATATCTATATTATCTAAATTTTTATTTTCATATTTACACAGACACCTAAATAATTTTAAATTAAATAAATATTTATATATATAAATAATTATTATAAAAATAAATTACAGTTACAAATAGTAACTATTGTTAACAATTAAATTATAAATCTATTATTTAAAATAATTAACTAATAAATTAATTTAATTTAAACAATTTTTCAGTATAATTAGTAAATTAAAACTAGTATTGACAAATAATAGATATAGTATATAAAATATTAATTAGATATATATATATATTATGGGATGACACTAAAGTTAGAAAAATATATTAATTTTTTATTTTTAATAAAGTAAAAAATAAATAAATGGTTACTTAATTAATAACTAGTTTTAATAGTAATATAACAACAAAAAAACATACTATTATTATTATATAGTAATTTACATAAAATTTTACTATTAAATCTCAACTATAATTTTTGGAAACATTTAAATATATATATATTTTTAAAAATTATTAAGTATTTATTTAATTAAATTCTAAGTCTGTAATAAATTACTTTAATTAATCTAGGGCGATTTCTATACTAAATAATTACAAAAAATATGTAATTTAATTTAAATATAATAAAGTGAAAAAGTTTTTTTTAAAAATAATAATTATTCAGATTTTAATATAATTAATTAAACTCTAACTAAAAAACTCAATATAAATATCTTATAGATAATGAAAAATTAAAATTTGTTTAAAATTTAATCAATTAATATAAAATTTTTTATTAAAATTATAAATTATATAAGTTTTCATCAATTAATTAATTTCGATTTTTATTTTTTTAAACTAAGTATTTATTAGTTGTTTAATCAAATGTATTAAAACAAATCTTCAATAATAAATTAAATAATTTATTTAAAAAAAACATCATGTATCAAATAACTATAAACAAAATAATTAAAAAAAAATTATAATTAGAAAAATAATACTGATTATGTTAAAACACTGTATTGCATATTAGAAGTTTTTTCAATTTAATTAATTATATTGTATTTAAAAAAAACTGTAATTTTTATCAATTTGTTATATTTAAATTATGTTATTAAATATAGTTGTAATTATTTAGTACTAAAACACCCCCCATATTTATTTAATAACTTTTACTTAAGCGTTGAAATAGTATTGTTATTTTTAAATACTATTATTACATTCATTATAAATGTTATTTAAGTTTTTTAAGTTATTTATTTAATTGTAGTTAAATAAAATAAATTAATTAATAAACAGTATAAATTTTATATAAATAATAGTATAATTATAAATATAACATTTAATTAAATTTGATTTTTTTTATTAATTAATTACAATTAGTATTGTTATTGTTGTTAACAACTAATTTTAAATAAATGCATAAATAATATCTATATTATCTAAATTTAATTTTCATATTAACAGAGACGTCTAAATAATTTAATTAAAATAAATATTTACATATAAAAAATTATTACAAAAATAAATTACAGTTACGAAAAGTAAATTTTGTTTTCAATTAAATTAAGAATCTTTTATTTAAAATAATTAACTAATAAATTAATTTAATTTAAACAAGTATTGACAAATAGTAGATATAAAAGATATAGTATATTTATTAGATAAAAATTTTAATTAATCTAACATTAATTGTTAGAAAATTTTAACTTATTTTCTATATATATATATATTATTATTAAATAGTAATTTACATAAAATTTTACAATTAAATCTCAACAATAATTTTCAGAAACATTTAAATATTTATTTATTTTTTAAAATTATTAAGTATTTATTTAATTTAATTCTAAGTCTGTAATGAATTACTTTAATTAATCAAAGGCGATTTCTATACTAAATAATTACAAAAATATATAAATTAATTAAAATATAATAAATTGAACTTTTTTAAATAATATTTTAATTTATATAAAAAATTATTTAAATACATTATATTATTCAGATTTTAATATAATTAATTAAACTTATAAATATCTTATAGATAATGAAAAATTAAAATTTGTTTAAGATTCAATAATTAATATAAAATTTTTTATTAAAATTATATATTATATAAATTTTCATCAATTAATTAATTGCAATTTTTATTTAAATTTTTTTTTTTAAATTAAGTATTAAATAGTTGTTTAATTAAATATATTAAAACAAAACTTTAATAATAAATTAAATAATTTATTTTAAAAAAAATATTGTTATCAAATAACTATAAACTAAATAATTAAAAAAAAAAATTTTATAATTAGAAAAATGAAAAATAATACTGATTATGTTAAAATATTGTTTTTATTGCATATTAGATTTTTTTTAATTTAATTATTATATTGTATTTAAAGTAAACTGTAATTTTTATCAATTTATTATATTTAAATTATGTTATTAAATATAGTTGTAATTATTTAGTACTAAAACACCCCCCATATTTATTTAATAACTTTTACTTAAGCGTTGGAATAATATTGTTATTTTTAAATACTATTATTAATACTATTATTACATTAATTATATATTTTATTTAATTTTTTTAAAAGTTATTACAAATTGTAGTTAAATAAAATAAATAAATAATAAATTACTTAATAAACAGCATAAATTTTATATAAATAATAGTATATTTATAAATATAAAATTCAATTAAATTAGATTTTTTATTGATTAATTACAATTAGTATTGTTTTTGTTTATCAAAGTTTAATATTTTTTAAAGTTAGCTAATTTTTAAAAATAATATAATATTTTAATTAATGATAAAAAAAAGTTTAATGGAATAAAAGTGTAAGGTCTAATAAATTTAAACAATTTTTTTAAATAAAACATGTTTATATTTTATTATTTATTTTGATTTTATAGCAATAATTATTTACCATTAATTATATATAATTATAATAATAACAATTGTCTAATTATTGTTTAATTTTGTTAATTATTAAATAATTTTTCTATTTTAACTTTATAATAAACATAATTCATAATTAAAAAAATCAACATTAATATTTAAACGTTAATTAGTAATAATTAGTTTACATAGTATTTTAATTTATAGATTTATTTACTAATAATTAATTTATACAAATTTAATTTATTAGTATTATTAATTATAACTGTTCAATAATTTAATAAATATTTTAATAATCATAAAATACAAACATTATAACCAATATTAACCAAACATTACATTAAGCAAACAATTTGATCATTTAATTATGATTATTTGGTAATTATACAAACAAAAAAATTAAGTTTAAATTAATCAATTAATTTGTAGAAAATAGCTATAAATAAATTCATTAATAAATTAATACTTTTTGATAGTTAATGTTAAGTTTAATATATCTCTCAAATGAAATTTATTTAATAAATTAACATAAAATAAATAAATTAATATTTTCAGTTATTTAAATAAATATATATATATATAATAATTCTATATAAATAAAATAAATAAAAATCAATTAAAAGTTTATGATTTATATATTGATTTAAAACAATACTAGATTAAAAGTCTAAATTAATAATTAAATATTTACTCAATAGATTATTTACATTAATCCATAATGAAATTCAGTAAACATTAATTAACATTAACAGTAATAACTTTGTAGTTATAAAAAATATAATTTTAATTAATAGTTATTTTTTTTAATATATCGAAAATTATCAAATAAAATAAAAATTGTAAATGTTTTACTTACTTTAAAAAAATTAATAAAAAGTTTATAAAAATAATTCATTAACTAATTATTATATTTATTACTTTTATTAAATTATTAAATGTTATATAATAGTATGATTACTTATTTAAATATTTTTATAATAACATTTTTAATATTAATTTAAATTAAATTAAACAAATTTTGTTGTTTTTAATTAATAAAATAAAATAACAGTTTTTTGTTTACAATTATTTTCTTAAAAATTATACTAATATAAGATTACTATAAAAACTGTAACATAATTATAAAAATAAACTATTAGTATATAAATTATAATATTTTAAACAAAAGTTATAGATAATAACTATAATAATTATTAAAATTATTTTTAAAAATTTGATGATTTTTTAATTAATCGAAGATTTAATTCAAGAATTTTTAAATGATTTACTAAATTTAAGTTAGTTATAAATAAATTTATAAAGGTCATAAATCTATATCAATTAATTAATTACAGTTTCTATAAGTTAATATAAAAAGCATAAATAATTTTAAAACTATAATGATTTATTTAAATTTATATAAATTATAAATATTTAAATTCATAATATGTTTATTTTATAAATTATTTATAAATAAAAATTTACTATTTTATTTATTAAAAAAAAAATATTGAKTCATAATCTAATATTTTATTTTATAATTAGTTGTTACTATATATTGTAAACTAACGTTAAATTTATTGTTAATAATATTCAATAATAATAATAATAAAACAAATAAATATTTAATATTATTAGTATTTAATTACTTTTTTCCAGTGAATTCCAGTTATGTATTWCGTATTTCAATGTTTTAATAAGTGATTTAACTACTGATTGTTGCGGTAAACAGTTAGTAGTAGTAGTAGTAGTAGTAGTAGTAGTGAACCGACGGTAGTTGTGGACATTGGTTACGGCAATGGACTGTATTTTAGACCCGATAGACAACAATGGCATCCATTAAGTATTTATTTTATTTTATTTTTTTGTTGTTTTTGTTTATTTAGTTACTTTATAATCAAATTTATATTAGAGTTATAGTTTTTATTTAAGTTAAAAGTAATTTATTTAGTATTTAAAAATTTACATAAAAAGATTAGTAATTAATTTACAACAACAACAATAACGACAACAAATATATAATAATAATTATTAATAGTATAATAACAACAACAACAACAAAAAAAACAGATAATTAAAAAACTTAGTTAATAGTAAATATACTTAAAGTTTGTTATATAATAATTTTTTTTAAGGTAAAATACGTTTAACTAAATATGTAAAAATTGTCAAACAATAAAAATTATAAACAAAAATAAAAATGTAAACTAAAATCAATTTAGTTATTATATTTAATATATTTTATTTATAAATATTTTATTAGCTTATATCCTATGGCTTTATTAATTTTTAAAATAATTTTATAAATTATTAATTTAATTAACGAAAAAACATAATATTAAATATATTTARAATATTTATTTTATATGTCTTAAAATTATTACTAACGTAACTAAATAATTAATAATATCTATATAACTATTGTTTATAAATTAAAACTATTTATGTTAAACTATATTTATATAATAATTTATAGTACAATAACTAATAACAGATAATTGAAAATCTTATTAAAATTTAAAACATACAAACTGTTTGTTATTTAATAACAAATTAATTTTATATGTTTAACTAAATTTGCAAAAATTGTCAAAAAAATGCGAAACAACAATAAAACTGTAAACTAAAATCACTTTTATTATTATATTTGATATATTTTTCATACAAATATTTTATTAGATTAACTATAATAAAATATTTTTTATAAATTATTAATTTAATTATATTTCAATCACAAAAAAATTATATTAAATATTATTAAAATGTTTATATTAATTATCTTAAAATAATTACTAATATTACTAAATAATTAATTTATTAAAAAAATTTAGTAAAACATAATCTATTTATTTGCATAATAAAAAAATTTATTAAATTAATTTAATTATAATACAAATTTAATTTTTATTAGATAGATAACACGTTTATTTATCTTATTAATTAATTTCTATTATAACTAAAAAATTATTTATAAATTTTATTAATAAATTACAAATAATTAGTAAATATGTTATTATTTATAAATTAATATATTGATAGTTTTAAAATTAAATTATCTCATTTTTAACTAAATATAAAACAATAATTTAGTTATTTTAAATTAAATTAAATGTAATTAAAATTAGACRTCAAATGCTAGACTTTAGTATTAAATAAAATAATTAGCAATTTGAAAATAAAAATTAAATATAAATTTTAATTAATACATATTTAAATTAAATAATTAAACTTAGTTTTTATATTAAAATTTAAAAATTTAATCAATAAATAAAATCTAGTGAATGGCTTTTAAATATTAAACAGTTTTATTGATATAAATTTATTGTTTATTAATATATTATCACTAAAATTAAGTTAAAGTTTTAAAAAATTTATTACAGTTTTTGATTAATTTAATGATTTAAAATAATATAATTTTATTAATAAAACCATTTTTAATTAAATATCTATATATATTTATTTATAAGTTAATTATACTGAATAAGTTTGTTCTAGGTAATGTTGTCTAGGTAATAATCTAAACAATTTTTATATATTAAAAAATTACATTTATTATTATTTAACAATATATATATTATTAAATAATAAATAACTGTAATTTTTAATAAATAAATATTTTATTTATATAATATATCTAATTAACAGCTAATTTTAGTTAGTATACTTTGATTTTAATTAATTTTTTTTTGATAATTAATTAATTTGTTAACCTTTTTTTAAAACCATCAAATAAATATTTTATTTTTGTCTAAAAAACAAATTTTGATTAAAAAAATATTTTATTATTTTGAATAAAATCAGTTAAATTAAAGATAGCTTAATAGATGATAGTTTTTCAATATAATTTTATTTAATAAATTATTTATTAATTTACTGTAAAATAATAATTAAATTACAGCTTTTAATTTGTTAGTTACTTAATGTTAATATAAAACTATTTAAATAAAAGTAAAACTACGTTTTCCTTAAATTAAATATTTAAATGTTGATATTTTTTTTATAATTAAATATTTTTTTAAAGTGAGTTATCTATATATTTAATTAAATAATTTTATGTGATGCTAGTTATTTTTGTTTTTTATAATGTTAATTATTAAAACATAAACTAATGTTTAATTAATTTATTGTTAATTAAAATTGTTTACTAATGAATAATACTAATTATTATTAATAATAATATGACTAATAATATTGTATATGTACTAAAAAAAATTAAAAAATAATATTAATTCATAGTTTATTTTTTTTAAAAAAAATAATAATATTTTCTGATTTACTTTATTAAACTCATGTTTCATAAAGTAAATAATTATCATATTAATAATTATTTTTTTTTAAAATAAATTAATTACTTTATTAGTATTTCAGTGAATAAAAGTGACAAATTAAAACTAAAAACAACTAAAAAATTTCAGTCAATTTTTTTGGTGTCGTTGTTATCAACACTGGTTTACGACAATTTGAATTTAAACAATTAAACAACATAAATTGAACATAATTGCTGTACAAAAAAAATTATACTATTTAATTATTTATTTAAACTGTAATTTTTCTTAGTTAAAACATTTAATTAATAATAGTAATGATAACTATTAAATATTTAGCTCTATATAACAACGATTTTTTAGTTAAATTTTCAAAAACTTAAATAATATTTATGAATAGAATTAATAATAATCTACTTAATATATATATATATATATATATATATTTATTTATTTAACAATTTTCAAGTTTTATAATTAATTTTATTTTATTTTATTTAAAAATATGAAACAATTAGTAAAAATTAATTTTTAATTAAAATTAAATAATGACTTAAATATTATTTAATAAATATTAAATAAAACTGTAACGTTTAGTAATTTTTAAATTACTTAACGTTAATTTAAATTTAAAAAAATATATTTAGCTAACTAATTCTTTATATATTTAATTTTTCTAATATATATGATATTAATCTAGAAAATTTCAAAATTACTATAAATATAATTATTAAAGTAATTTATTTTTATAAAATCCATTATTCTAATTAATTGTAACAAAACATTCAATGTGTTTAAAAAACATTAATTTTAGTATTTTTATTAAAATAATAGATTAAATATCTTTGGTCATCTTTAATTTTTTTTAAAATATTTATTATTATTATATAATATATATATAAAAAATAATTAATAAACTGTAACTTAGTTCTTATAAATAAAACTATTAAATATCATTGTTTTTAAAATATAAAAAATTATTAATATATTTTAAAATATATTTTTTAATTTACCTTTAGTCATATTTAATTATATCATTAAAAAACCTAAAATATAATTTTAAAAACTATAACTTTAAGTATTAATAAAATTCAATTAGTTATTTTAAAAAGTACTTAAAAGTTAGCAATTAGCAGATGTTTAATTTAATAATTTATTTATCATTTATTTTGTGTTAACAATTACAAAATGTTTACTTATATATTAAATTAGATTTATTATGTACTAGGTAACTTTAAATTTTTGATGAACTAGCTAAATAATGGATATTATAACAGTATATATATATATAGTTATTTAATTTCAAAATTTTTAAAACTATTAATTGTTAATAATCTAATAGTAGTTAAATAATAGATAATAATAATTATGATAATTAAAATAATTTATATTTTAAAAGCTTGAAGTTAAAATTAAAACTTTAATATTAATTAATTTAATAAATATAACTATATATTAGTAAATATATTAGTTTTATAATTATTGAAATAGTCTTAAATTAATTTCCAAATAATAAACTGTATCATTAAAAATAGTTTAAATTTTTTAGATAAATTAAATTATTAATTATAATTAATAGCAAAATAAATACCATTATTGTTATTTTATTGTTTTAAAGAACCTTAACCTAAACAATTTATTTTAAATAAATTTTTATTAAATTTTATGCTATAGATATATATTTTTAAATAAAATATGCTGTTTATTAATATATTTTATTTTACATTATTTAACTTTATTTTAAATATAATGTAATATTTAAATTAATTATATAAATGATACATTAAAAGTTTAATTTAAAATAGTCTAAAGTCTAATAATTTTAAACAATTTTATTTTTAAAAAAAAGTTAATAGTTTTTATATATTATTATTATTCAAATTTTGTTTAATTAAAATAATTATATATTTTTTTATTAATTTTTACTTTTTAAAAAGTAATACAATTATTTTGGGTTTTTTTTTAATTTTCAATAGAAACTGTAAATAATTAATTGATAAACATTTATAACATATATATATATTAATAAAAACTTTTATAATTAGTTTCAGCTTAAGGGGATGATAAATTATATATAAACTTATAATAATAATTAAATAATATTTTTATTTTGTTGCTAACTATTAAAATATTAACTTTATAACAATTAAAATTTTAAAAAAATATTAATATTTAGTTTACAACAAATATCTATATATACTGTATATATAAATTAATTGATACTTTGTATTTAAATTTTAGTTTTAATTACAAATTATAAAATATGTTTACAAAAAAAATAAAAATTTATATTACAATTTATTTTTTGTTTATATTAATTTAATTAATATAATAAATTAGTTACTATTTTTTTATCTAGCACTAATTTTATAAATAATAATTTTAAAAATGACTAAAATTGATTTACAGTTTGTTATTTGTTTATTAAAAATATAATATAAATTTTTTGTTTGTTTTTGAATGAATTCAGTGAATGATACTAAAAATATTAGTAACGAATTGAATAGTAATAATTAAAATTTTTTATTACAACTTTAATTAATTTCAATTACAATTAATTAAATTTGATTTTGTTTATTGATTAATTACAATTAGTTTTGTTTTTTTAATTTTTTTAAGTTCAATATTGTTTAATATTTAGTTATTTTAAATCTGAAACTAAAAAAAAAGTTTAATTTAAAAAAAATGTCAAGTTTAATCAAATTAATAACTATTTTATTAAAATATGTTAATATTTATAATATATTATTATTATATTTGATTAATTTTTAATGTTTTTAAAAAACTAATACAATTATTTTGGATTTTTTAAATTTTCAATAAAAATAATTGTAAATAATTTACTTATTAACATTTAAAACATATAAATTTCAATTGAAATATATTTTAAATAAAATCGTAACGTTTAGTCGTAAATTATATTTAAAATATTATCAATTGTCTAATAATTGGTTAATTTTTTTTGTTAACAATTAAAAAAAATTTCTTTATTATAATTTTATAACAAACATAATTTATAATTAAAAACAACAACATTAATACTATATAATAATAAGATTTTTTAATTTTTAAATATCTTATTATATAACTTAATATTATAAATAAAATTTTATTTTAACAAGTTTTAAAAAAAATAATTTGACATTATTTATAGACTATTTAAATTCTTTTAAATTTTAATTTTAAATTATTAAAATTATTGTTCTCTTATATCAAATCTAATTTTATTTTAAAAATATAAAAATTTTATACTTTTTATTAATAAAATAAAATAATAACTGTTTTTGTTAAAATATTAAACTGTTATATTTAAACTGATAAAAATTTAATATAATAACTACATGTATAAACTACTGTATAAACATATTTATAAATTACTTATATTTATTTGGTTTCTAATTATAATTTTTATTTTCTATTTTAATTATAATAGAAAAATAATAATAATTAAATTACTGTTTATTGATCTAATTATTTAGTAAACTTTATTTTGTACTTAAATTAGAAAAAAATTAATTATATTTAAACATAATATTAATTATTTTAAAACTATTTTTAATTTGATTCATTGTAGTAATTATTATACTATATATTACTTGAATGATATATTACTAAAACGTAAATTAATTTATTTTTCAAGTATTTAACTTGTAATCGATAATTAGTTTTTTTAAAATAAATAAATATTGTCAATTTTGTTTGAAAACTAACAAATAAAATAATAATAATAAATTTAATCAAAAAATTGTATGGTTTAAAAAAATTAATTAATTTTTATAAAAACTTTTATATATATAATTATTATAAAAAATAAATTACAGTTATTTTTTTAGAAAATTTAATTAACAATATTTTTATTAATTTTTATTTAGTAATTAATTAATTGCTTCTAGAGTTTAAAAAATCAAAATTATTGAACATTAAGTCAAATATTATGGTCTAATATTTGTTTTGTTTACAGCAACTAATAATATTAACTTTTTATTATATATAAAAAACTAGTGTTTAAATAGTCAATAATAATAAAATTTTTGGTGTTCGTATGATTGCTGTTATAATATTTTAAAACTAATTATCTAATGACATTAAAAAAAATTTTTTAAAAAAAGTATTATACAAAAATATTTAAATAAATTTAAAAATATTTTGCCATACTATTTAACTATTATAGTTAACTATAATTTGTTATTTAAATTAATTTATTAATTTGTTTAATATTTACAGTTTTTACAGTTTATAAATAATACATTTAATAATAAAATAAACATTTAATACTGTACGCTTCGTTTATTATTATTTTTTGATAATTAAAAATTACATAATGATTAAAAATAAAACTATTAATTAATTTACAAAAAATAAAATAAAAATAATTTATAGTATAATAATAAACAAACAAATAATTGTAAATTATATGATATCAAATTAATCTTTAGTTAAATTTACATTTAATTAAATTTGTAAAAATTGTCAAAAAATAAAATACTAAGTAAAGATAATTAACAAAAAATAAAAATTTACAGTTTATTAAAGTAAAATTTTGACAGTTTTTGTTTATTTAAGTATATTTAAAAAAAACTACTAATATGTATTTAATATATAAGTAAATAACTGTCTATTCGAATAAAATTCAAAATTAAAAATTTTTAGGATATTTCGTTAATTATTCCAAAATTATTTTTAATCATTTTTATAAACAAAATAAATTAGTTTATTAGAAATAGGTATAACAATAGTGTAGTATTTTTTGATCTTTATGTAAAAAAATAATTTCAATTATAACTAATAAACTTATTAAAAATTTATTGAATAATTTATAATTTATAAATTATTAAATAATAAAAAATTTTTTACTATGATTATAATTAATTAATTATTATAAATATAATAAAATTATTTATTAATATCTAAATAGTAAAATATAATTACAGTTTATTTTTTAATTAATTCATTAAGATTATTCTAATTCAATTAAAAAAAAAGTTTTAATTATTAAGTATTCAAGTTTTATTTAACTGTAATTAATTAATTGATTTAAAATTATAACATTTATAATGTTAATCAAAATTATTAATAAATTAATAAACGAGACGTTAGGGATTTATTTTAATTAAATTATATAAAAAAATAATTTAATAATAATTGTTCTGAAATTTAAAAAAAAATTAACTTAAATTATTTTTGTAGTAATAATAGTAATTATCTAACAGAAATATTTTTATTTATATTTAATATAAAGTTTTTGTCAATTTAATTATAATTAAATTAATAATTTATAAAAAATTATTATATAAATAATAAAGATATGAGATAAAAAACTAATAAAACATTTGTAAGTAAAATATATTAATTATAATAACTAAAATTGATTTTAGTTTACAGTTTTATTTTTTTTTGACATTTATTTTTACATATTTAGTTAWCGTATTTTACTAAAAAAAATTAATTTCCTATAATATAACAAACAAACTTTAACTATATTTACAATTAACTAAGTTTTTTAAAATATCTGTATTTTGTAATTATAAGTCATAATAAAAATACATTAATAATAACATTGTAGTTAAAAAAAATTATTAGTAAATTAATAACTATTATCTAGTGTTTTGATATATATATAATATATAAGGAAACATACAAACATTAGACYKGKATCTGAGCCCWGCACWGGTAWGTAAAACAAACACACAAAATATWATTTACTATTTTATTATTTTTTTGTAATTAGTTATMAAATGATACTAAAATAACTTAATTTTTTTTAAAAAACAGTTAAATTAAATAAATTAAWTAATRTTTTTRAATTTTTTTAACATTTAAATAAAATTCTAATTGCATTCTTAACTAATTACTATAATTATGATAATTATGAAATAATTTATTTGTTTTTTAAGTTTAAATTATAGAAACAGTAATTAATTAATTTACATAAAGTTATACCATTGATAATTTTTATAAAAATTGTGTAGTAATTAGTAAATGTAGCCGTCTACAATTTATTTTATAAAATTAAAAAATAATTAATTAAAACATTGTTTTTATAAATTTTAATTTATCTATATTATATATATCTATAATCATTTTAAATGTTATCAACCAAATTACAAATTTTCTACAAAAATGGAGTGAAATATGAAAAAAGTAATCAATAAAAAAAATTTTAAGTTGTAAATAGTATTTATATTTTTTATTGTTAATATTAAAAAATTAATATTTTTTAAAAAATAAGCTGTAAAATAAAATTATAGTTAAATATTAATTTTATTAAAAATTAATTATCTAATTTGTAGAGAGGTTATTATACATGTGTATTTTATTTTTTTTAATTATTAATATAGAATTATTTTTAATCTATTTATATAAATAACTGATAATTTAAAATAAAATATCTAAATTATATATTATTTTATTTATCACTCTGGTTATTTTGACTAATTTAAAAATCAGTAATTTAATATTTAATATATATATTTTAAATAATAATTTATTTTACAATTTTGTAATATTCTAATAAGAATTGTTTATTATATTATTTTATAGATGTAATTAAATAAACAATTATTATAAAAGTGTTCACGGAATAAAATTTTTTTCTGAAATAACATTTAATTTTAATAACATTTTTCTAATAAATGTTTAATTTTATTTTTATTAAACAGATATGACTGTAGTTAAATTTTATTCTTTATATTTATATTTTAAATTTGAATTTAAATAAAAAAATTTAATATAATAAATTATTATATTTTTTGTAAACATAATTACTAGCAATAATAAAACAAATATTATTTTTACTAAAATTAACAAATTATATATTTATAAACATAAACTTAAAACAAACAATTTATTATGTTTAACAATATTGATTAAATGATTTAATTGCTATTATTTTTGTAGATTAAATTTTATTATTATTTTGTTTTTTGTTTATCATAAATCATTTAATTAAAAAGTTTCCGTTATCTGAGATTTATTATAAATCAAAAGTTATTTAATTTTTTACTCATATTTATATAACTAGTTTTAATTAATAAAAAAGTTTTATAAACTCTTAAGTTATAAGTTAAGTATTATAAACATATAATTATTAGATTTTGTTGTTGTTATTGAATTTAATTAAAATCTATTTAATTAATTCAATGTTAACAACAATATTAAAATTTTTATTAATTATATTTATTAATAATAATTTTTTTTGCGACATTATACAACATTATACGATTTATTTGCTTATAAATAAATTTACTAAATTTGTATAATTATAATTTATTTTAATACTTTGAAAAAACAATTAAAATTAATTGAATTGATATATTTATAATTGAAAAAATTCTTTACCAATTATTTTACTAAAATCAATTATAATTTATAAACTTATTTAATTATTTATTAATATTAATATAAAACTACAGTTTCATTAATTAATAGATTTTATTAAAATGTTATTAGCAATAATTTTAAATATTTATTTATTTTAAATTTTTCTTATTATTTTTTTGAATTTTGTAATTAAAAACAATAGCAAAAAATTTTATTATCCTCAAAAAAACACAAATTTGTATATAAATTAAGATATAAAAATACTAAAGTATAAAATTTTATTTTAACAAAATTGAAAATTAATTTTTTATATTTGTTTTAAAATTATAATGTATTTATTTATGTATTTTATATAATACTTAAATATTTTGTATTAATTTAATATAAACTATTTATTTAAACTATTATAGTAAAGCTTCATAATAAATATAATTTGCAATTTAAATAAAAATAAACATTAGCTAACATTAACTTTATAAATAATTCATATTCAATAATGATTGATTTATTAATTTTTTAATTAAACTAGTTAAATACTAGAATATTTTTTATACCAAAAAAATAATTACTTTAACTGTTTTGAAATGCTATATATAATTATATTTTTATAATATATTAATTTTGACATTATAAACAAAAACAAAATAATGTAAAAAAATAATAATTTTACATAATTATTATTATTGAAACATTTGTAAAATTTAATGACTTAATTAACATTAAACTTATGTTTAGTTAATAAACAAATAAATAATAACTATAAAAAATTATACTCTAACTAAAATAGTAAATTAGTTATAAACTAATTTCTATTAATTTTATCAATAATATAAGTTTACAAACAATTTGCGAACTAAATATATAATTTTTATTATATTATTTAATAATAATTTTTTTAATTTATTTTTAATATATTACTATAATAACTTTAATGACTTTTATTTACTATTTTTTATTAGTATTAAACAATTAAATTTATTTTGAAACAATATGAAACAATAAGTAATAAACAATTTTTTAATATTAAATATTGACTTAAATATTAATAAAAAAAACTGTAACGTTAAATAATTTTTAAATTACATATATTAATTTATAATTAAATAATTAATTAATTAGAAAACCTTATTCTCTATCCATGTAATCAAATAAAATTTTTTAAATAGATATTTGATATTATACTATAAAATAATAAAATGTTTGAAAATTAATAATATAATATAAATTAATGTAAATTTTATTAAAAAAAAAATCTAACAACTATAATTTACTAATTATTATAAATAATTAGTATAATTACAGTTTCTCATTTAAAATTTACTATAATAAACATTTAAAATATAAAATTAACAGGATATTTATATTATGAAAAAAATGTTTTATAAATTAATATTTCTTAATTAATTTAATAACTAAAAAACATATTATAAAAGCTTCTATTATTACAAATTAAAGAAATTTCATAGAAATCAGTTAAATAATTACTAAATTATTAAATTTTACTTTAACAAAATTGAAAATTAATTTTGTATATTTGTTTTAAAATTAAAATGTATTTATTTAAGTATTTTATATAATACTTAAATATTTTGTATTAATTTACTGTAAACTATTTATTTAAACTATTATAGTATAATTTTATAATAAACATAATCTGTAATTTAAATAAAAATAAACATTAGCTAACATTAACTTTATAAATAATTCATATTCAATAATTTTTAATTTTTTTAATTAAACTAGTTAAATACTAGAATATTTTTTATACCTAAAAATATAGTTACTTTAACTGTTTTGAAAATTTATATATAAATATATTTAAAAAATATATTAATTTTGCCAATTTTACCATTAATTTTTATAAACAAAAACAAAATAATTTAAAAAAATTAAATTTATTTTATTATTTTTAATTTTAAAAACTAGTTAATTTATTATTACATTTAGCAATTAATTTGTTTATGTAATTATGATTATTTGTTGATTATTCAAAAAATTTATTAATTTGTTTTAATCAATTAATTAATTTGTATTAATAGCTAATTAATGCTATTAATATATCATTAATAAATAAACATTAACAATTTGAAAATTTTATATATAATTTTTAAAAATATATATAAAAATAATACAATAACTAAATTATAATATAAAACTGTAAATTATAAAATTATAATAATAGATTAAAATTAATTTAACATTTTATTAATACAAAAATTAAATACTAAAGACTGTAATTAAATTTTTCTAAATTTTTAAAATAATATTATATTTATGTAAACATAAATGAATAGACGATAAGGCCATAAAAATTTTTACTACAAATATTATCTTTTATATATAAATATACTTAAAACTAACAATTTTTAAAATTTTTAATTTTCTTTATATTTAACAATAATGATTAAATGATTTAATGGATAATTTTTTTTGTAGATTAAATTTTTCTTTATAATTACTTTTTAACAAACTTTAAATGTATATGTTTTAAAATTATTTAATTAAAATGTTTTCATAATAATAATAATAGGTTAATAAATTATTTTATTCATGTAATTAAATATCTTTGTATTTAAATTGATTTCTAATTAATAAGTAATTATTTATCAACAAAAAAATTGTATGTTGACAAACAAATATATTTTTACAATTATTGTGATAATTTAATTAATGTTTATAGTATTATAATTATTAATTTTTTTATAACAATTATAAATAGTAATTGCAATTATTAAATAAATTATTACTAATTTAATATAACTATAGTTTTTTTGTTTAAATAAATAGTAATATTTTGACGATTAATCAATAATTAGTAAAATAAAATAATTAATTATTTTATAAAAAAAAGTTTATAAATACTATATAATCAACAGCTGATATAAAATCTAATTAATTTTTTATTTAATATATATATATATAATTATAAAATTAATAATTTTTTAAGTTACACTTTGTTATTTRTTGATTAAAAACAATAATAATTAAAGTYAAAACAATTTATAAAACAAATAACTACTAAAATAATAATCAAACATAAAAAATAGAAAATAAAATATAATTTATGAATAATAATTAAAAATTATTAGTATCAAATATTTTTGTATTTTTAGATTTAAAAAAACAAAATATTTGCTATTTTRATTTTTTTTAATTTAGTCAATATTATATCAACTAATTAATTAAAAAATAACAATAAAGATTTTTATTTTTAATAAAATAACGATTTYTTAATTTATCTAATATATATTTAGTGACTTATAATTAATTAAATTTATTAATTTATTAAATTATTTTATTAATGMTTACAGTTTTATAATTATTTGTGTTTTTTATTTWAAATTRAAACTGWAATTAATAAATATATGTACATTTATAACATATTAATTTTAATTAGAAAAATTAGTTAAAATAAAAATTATAAAATTTGATTTTATTATTAATATTACTAATTACTAAATGTCTATAAATATTTATAAACTACTGCTTATTGTATTAAAAATTTATAGATAATATTTTACTAAATAAAAATAATTTCTATAATGATTTTTTCATAAAGTRTTTKTAAAAATTAAATTCTTATTTCTATATTATTTTATTTTTAAATTTTGTTACATTAAAGACTGTAACAAATAAATGTTTTATAATATTCTAAAAATATAAATAATATTAAARTTAAAAGCATTATAGTTAAGTACGATAAACATATTTAATTTTTTMATTATAAATTGACAATAATATGACTAAAAATAATTACTATTGTATAACATTTAGTAACATATATTTAATAAYTATTAATAATATGTTAGGTTATGACAAAAATAAAATAATTAATGAAATAAGTGGCTTTCTA
The DNA here is from genome assembly GCF_028296485.1 of Oppia nitens. Classification (NCBI taxonomy): domain Eukaryota; kingdom Metazoa; phylum Arthropoda; class Arachnida; order Sarcoptiformes; family Oppiidae; genus Oppia; species Oppia nitens. The sequence continues at coordinate 285,523 of NW_026533193.1, read as the reverse complement.
ACCAATTTTATTTAACCAATAATATAATAATTAAATTAATTTAGTTATTTTATTTAATGTTTACAGTTTTAAAATTATTATATTTTTTAATATAACTGTAATTAATAAATATATGTAAATTTATAAAATATAATTCTAATAACATAAATAATTTAGATTAGAATAAAAATAGGGGACAGTATGAAAAAAAGTAATTTTTTCAAAAAAAAGTAATCAATTGATTACTTTTTTTCATAGCGAGTATGAAAAAAAGTAATTTTTTACTTTTTTTCATTTAATATAATAATATTTTATCAATTATTTATACTTATAATTTAATTAATAGAGTTAATTAACTGTATAATTTTATTTATAAGTTACATATTAAATGTAATGGATCATTTTATTTATTTTGACCACTATTGACCAATGGTCAACATTTGTAAATAATAGTTAAAATAATTAAAAATCTTATTTTGTTTTGATTTATTAGAAAATTTATATTAATTACATTAATATTAATTTTTTTGTAATACATTGACCATTGGTCACTTTTGATAATTATAATTAAAATTGACAATAATAATTAATATGTAATTTAAAATTATATTGTTAATTTTGTTTTTTGGTTATTTTTATTTGTATAAACCAAAAGTGACCAATGGTCAATGTATAACAAAAATTTATATTAATGTAATTAACATAAATTTACTAATAAAACAAAACAAAATAAGATTTTTAATTATTTTAACTAATATTTACAAATGTTGACCATTGGTCACTAGTGGTCAAAATAAATAAAATAATCCATTACATTTAATATGTAACTTATAAATAAAATTATACAGTTAATTAACTCTATTAATTAAATTATAAGTATAAATAATTGATAAAATATTATTATATTAAATGAAAAAAAGTAAAAAATTACTTTTTTTCATACTCGCTATGAAAAAAAGTAATCAATTGATTACTTTTTTTTGAAAAAATTACTTTTTTTCATACTGTCCCTAAAAATAGTAATATATTTTAATTTTATTATTAATCTTACTAATAAAATTTTAAAAATATTTAATCGATTTTTTTTAACTATTAATAAAGTACTGCTGATTGTATTAAAATTTTTAGATAATATTTTAACATAAAAAAATAATTTATATAATTTTTTCTACACAAACTGTACATTAAAATTAAATAGATTTTTATGTTTTATGTTATTTTTAAATATTAATATATTAGTATAATTAATTAAATATATTTAGCTAAAAATTTTTATTATCAAAAATATTTTTTTTTGCTAATATGTCTTAATAAATAGCTTATTAAAAAAGTATATAACATATTTTTGTTATTGTAATTATTAATTTATATTTAAATTCACATATATATAATTTTTATGCTAATTTAAACTATATTTAAAAAAAACTGTAACAAATAAATGATTTATAATATTTATAATAATATAATTAATATCATAATTGATATATATAGGTTAGGTTCAAAATTGAAACTAATATAGATAAGAGAAATAAGTTTTTTTTTAATATTTTACTTTTTTATTAATAATAAAATGACTAAAATCATATTATAAATTATTTTTTAATAAAAGTTTATTATTTTGTTTATTAAAAAATATGGATTCATAATCTAATAGTTTAATTTATTATTAGTTATTATTATTTTTAAACTAATGTTTAATTTATTGTTAATAATATTTAATAATAAAATTAAAAAAAAATATTTATTATTATTTAATTGTTTTTAAGTGTTTCCAATTAATCAGTCAAACATTCAGCCATTTATTTCGTGATCAAAATTTTTAAGTGATTAACTRATGATTGTTGCGATAAACAGTTAGTAGTAGTAGTAGTAGACCCGACGCTAATTGCGGACATTGGTTACGGTACTGATTGACTATTTTTTGACCCGATAGACAACAATGGCGTCTTTTTTTTTAGTAAGTTTTTGTTGTTGTTTTATATCTAATTTATATTATTATAGTCTTATTGAAAAGTAATTAATTTATTTAGTATTTAAATGTTATGTATTTATTAGAAAATTAATTAATTATTCCTATATAAATATATAATATATTATTCCTAAAATATTAATAGTATTGATTTCAATATTTTATTGATGTAATTAAATAATTATTAATTACTTAATTATTTTTGTTGTAGGAAATATATTAATAATAATTGATTTTATTAATTTAAATATATAATGTATATAAATATATAATAAAATAATTGTTATAACTTTGTAGTTAAATTAGTTTTTAATTAATTAGCAAATACTTAACAAAATAAAAGTGCGCTAATACTTGTTAGTCTAAAATAGTTAACTTTAAATATTATTATTAAATTTATTTAGTTATTTTATTAATGTTTACAGTTTTWTAATTATAATAGTGTAAAGTCTAATAAATTTAAAAAATTTGAACTTAAATATTGTTATATATGATTAATAAAAATAATTATTTTTTGTATAGATATATTATTATTAATTATAATAGTTAAAAAATTAGTAATTTCTATAATATATAATTAACTGTTAATAAAAAATTTAATTTAAAAATAAATAATCATTATTWGTTTTATGGCCTATTAWTAATGAATTATTTTTTGATATTTAATTTAATTATAATTAATAATAATTTACAGTCTACAGTTTGTTATATTTGAAAATTAAAATCAATAATAATTTATAATAAATAATTTATTAGACTATATTAAGTTGAATCGATAGACAACAATGGCGTCCATTAAGTTTTTTTGGGGTAGTTTTATATCTAATTTATATTATAGTCTTTTACAAAAAAAATTWATTTATTTAGTATTTAAATGTTGTGTATTTATTTAAAAAAATTAAAATTATTATATATTCTATTACTATTTATTTTTAAGAAAAACTCTTAATAATAAATTAGATATAAAGTATAACTGATCTATAGTTAATCAAATATAGACATTAATTAAACAAATTTATTAGACAATAAACAAATATTTTTATTTTTATAAATAATTAATTTAATATTTCTATAGTTTATTTAATTATAATTGAGATTATTAACTAATATTTTGWTGATTATTGTAAACTTTTTTCAGTAACATTATTTTAGCAATAATTTTAAATTTTAGTCTTGAATGATAAACTAAATAATTATAATTATATATTTATATTATTTYAACCAAATTTATTAAACTAATTTTACTATGCTATAAAATTTAGTAACATATATTGAATAACTATTAATAAATTATTAGTTTATGCTAAAAAGTAATAAAACATAATTAACTGCTAATTTAAAATAAAATTTAATTATTATTTATTATAAATTATAATTTAATTAACGATTTAATTTACAAATTATTATTTGTTRATTGAAAACAATAATAATTAATGTTAATTAATTATTTAAAATATATTAATTTCTATTTTTTAATCGAATAAATTGATAAAAGAAATAATAATTGCTTTTAATTATTAAAAAATAATATAATAATAATCAAAATTAAATAATTGAAACATTTGATGACATTTTTTAACTTAAATCTGTAACTTATATTAATAAACAATTTTCTAATTRAATAATTATACAATAGTTTCATACTTTGACATATAGGCTTTAAATTTTATTAATTTATRATTAATACCAAACAATAACTAAACAGTGCATTAGTTTGCAATTTAATAATATTGAAAAAAATTGCTATTATATTATTTATCCAAACAATTATAATAGAAAAATAACGCTAAATAATAATTATATTTTTATATACATAAAATTTATATATAATATTTTTAATTTAATTTTAAGTATTAAATACAACATTAATTGACATTAAGTATATTACAAAAAGTAATTTAAAACTAAAATTATTAAACTAAACTATTTAATAAACAATAATTATTATTTTCGTCAAATATTAATCCATAAACTATAAAAATTTAAATATTATTGTATAATTTTTTATTAGAAAAAAAGTTAAAGTTTCTATGTAGAAAAATATTAACCATATAATAAAAATTAATTGCAATTAAATTAGAATATTTATAAATAATTTTGTTTTTGTGTTATTTTATATTTATCATAGATACACAAAATAAATTTAATTAAAATTTAATAATTTAAAATAATAATTACATTTWTTTATAAATATTCTAATTTAATTGCAATTAATTTTGATTATATGGTTAATTTGAATGATTATTTTTTTTAATTTACTTCTATTTATAAAAACTAAATATTAGTTAAAACAATACTATAATAACTATTTAATTGTAAAATATTAACAATATTAAACAAACTTTACTATTTATAACAAACTGTAATTAGTAATCAAATTAATTTATTCATATAATTATTTTTTTGTTATAAATTTTTTCAGTAATTTTGTTTATATAATTTATTTTAGTGTTYWATTTATAAATGTAKCTAGATAATGTAATAGCAAATTTATTTATATTAATTTAATATGTTTAATTAAGTTTTTGATAGTTTTTTTAATTATATCTACTATAATACTAACTGTCTATTACTTATTAAAATACTATATTTTACAGTTTATTTATCTTAAAAAAATAAATAATTACAATTATTAATTAAAATAATCAATTTATTTATATAAATATTATGATTMTTTAGTGATTTTTWAAAAAAAATTAAGTTTTATTTTATAATTTAATTTTTATTAATATAGTTTTATTTTTTTTGATTAATTATTTTTTATTAAACTGTAAAATAATAATAAAATTTACATATTATTTAAGAAAAATAAAATATATMTAAATTAAGATTGTTGTATACTGATTTAAAAATAGTATTCATAAATAACAAAAAAAACTATTAAACTTTTTACTAACTTCTATTTAATTAATAATTATAATTATAATTTTTTTTATATATACAATTAATAAATTATAAATTTATTGTAAAATTAATCTATAAATATAATTATAAATATTTTAAAAAAAAAATTCATTATACTATTTTAATTATATTATTAAATAATATTAATTATGATTTATAAGTTATTATTTTGCAACTGTTATTTTATTTATAATATTAATTTTAATAAAATATACTGATATCTTATAATAAAATTTTATCTAAATTAATCTATTAAATATAATACAAAAAAATATTATTATTCTTTATAGATATATATATATATATATAAATTATTAGATAATTAAAAATACAAAAGTTTTCTACTACTAGTGTTCACATTTAAGGGAAATATTATTTTACTGTTATTTTATTATAAATTACTAATTTTAAAATATACTGTATATAATAAATTTTTCTATTTAATTGCCTGTATCTTAATTTTAAACAAACTATTTTATTGATAAATTTTTAATAGAAACTGTAATTAATTTAATTATTAATATTTATTAGTTATATATTTAAAAATTATTTTTATTAGTAAGTATTCACGATACATAGGATATTAACTTTAATTTTAATGACATTTTACTAATAAACGTTTAATTTTATTTTTAGTAAACAGATATGACTGTAATTAAATATTTTTTTTTATATTTATATTTTAAATTTAAATAAAAAAATTTTATATAATAAATTATTATTTTTTGTAAACATAATTACTGTTATTTTTGAATAACTTAATCGACCCCACGCCCCCCCTCAATAAAAAATAATTTTTATCATGTTTGGCTATTATTTCAATTTTTATAATTCAATAGTTTAATATTTAATATATTTATTATAATTTTCCATTAATACTAATTTATATTATATTATTATAATAACTTTTATTAATTAAAATATTTATTTACATAAATTTATAACTACTAATTAAATATATGTTTTTGCCAAAAATTTTAATTTAAAAAAAAWATATATTTATATAATATTATAGTATTTTTTGTATAAATATTTTTATGACAAATAAATTATTACTAAAAGTTTAACATAAATTTTTATTCAATAATTTATTGTACTACTAACTATAAAATATATATAGAAATTTATTAATTTATTATTAATGAATTGACTTTTTAAAAAAAATTAAATAAATTAATGATTTGATTTATCTATACTCTAATTGTCAATTATAATAATATTAAAAATAAATTATAATTTTTGTACTGTATTTTAACTAATAAGTAAATAATTATTTAAATTTTTAATATAATTTTAAGTATTAAATTAAATGTTTGTGATATGTTTATTCATATAAATCTAAATCTATATTCAAATTGGTTTAAATAATTAATAGCTAAGCAAATAATAGTTACATAATTATTCAAACATTTAAATTTAAAAAATTAATTAATTAATTAAATTGATATTTTCTGAATATTATCTATATATATATAAAGTATTGTAATCAACTAAAAAATATTTTCTGTTTTGTTATTTTTTTTTATTAGTCACAATGTTATCAAAAATTTAAATTAAATAAAATAAATTTTATATAAAAATAACAATAGTACACTTTTTTCCATCTAATTTATTTATATAGAATTATGATTTATTAAATTTATTTTATATAATGCTTACAGTTTTATAATTATTTATGTTTTTAATTTTAAATAGAAATTGTACTCAAATAACTTTTTATAAATAACATATAATTCTAATCATAAATTATTTATATAAAAAATAAAATATATAAAACTGATATAATGTTTATTAAATTTTTTGATTTTTTTGTTGATTGATTAACTAATGCTGATTTTATTATAATATAAAATTAAATATTTTTTAAGTTTTAAGTCAAATTATTAGTATCAAATAATTTTTTGGTTTTCTTAAATATTTACTTGATTAATTAGTCAATATGATATCAAAAAATTTAAATAATAAAAAGTCACTATTAACGTTTTTATTTTTAATTAAATAATGTAGTTTATTCACAAATAATATATTAACTATAATTATATTAATTTAATTAATTTAGATATTTTATTAATTTTTACAGTTTATGTAATTATCTATATATTTTTTATTTTAAATTAAAACTGTAATCAATAAATTTATATAAATTTATAACATATAATTCTAATAACAAAATTTTTTTTATTGTTTTTAGTAAAAACAATAAAATTTATATATTTAAATATAATTATAAATATTACTATTATTACGTATAAAATGTTTTTTTTATTAATTGATACATTGCTGCTTATTGTATTAAAATTTATAGATATTTTACTAAATAAAAAAATATTTTCAATAATTTTTTGTCCACAATTTTTTTTAATAGTAAATGTCATTACTAAGGATTTAATTATAATTTATTTGTTGATTGAATACAATTTATTATTAATTTTAAATAATTAATTAAAAAATATAAATTTAAAGTTTTAAATCAATTTTAAAGTTATTAGTATAAAATAATTTAAATTTAAAATAACAATTTACTTTTTTTTTATTAGTCAATAAGTCAATAATAAAAAAACAGATAATTGTAAATATTAGTTAATTGTAAACTTTCATACAGTTTGTTATATAATAACTAAATAATTGTTAGTTAAAATACGTTTAACTAAATATGTAAAAATGGTCAAAAAATAAAATAAAAATAAACTATGTACAAAAATAAAACTGTAAACTAAAATCACTTTAGTTTATATATTAGATATATTTCAATCATAAAAACATAATATTAAATATTATTAAAATATTAATATTATATAGTCTAAAAATAAATACTAATTAATGCCAGCTATATAACTATTGTCTATAAATTATAACTATATATTTTTAATATATTTATAATATTTAGTTTTGTTAAACTGTAACATAGAAAAAAATTTTAAAAATACTATATAGATAAATATTTTATTTTTTTAATATTAGACTTGAAAGTTATCAATTTTAGTCAATATTAGTTTTAAAAATAATGACTAAAACTTAAATTAAATTTAATTATATGCAGTAAAAGTTAATATGTTTTTTTATATTTTTAAAAAATGAATTAATATTAATGTTGTATTTTTATATATGTTATTTATAATATTTAATTTACACATATGTTTACTTAATTAATATTAGTTTAAATTGTTAACTTATCAATAAAATTAATAATATTATAAACATTATAAATTCAATAAATTTATAGTTTTTTAAAAAAATATTCATTATATATATTTATTTAAAACTATTATTTAAATTGTAAATAATACTAATAATAATAAAGATTTTTTTATTAATATAATTTTATTATTTGTAATGTTTTAGTGAACATCTAAGCCCTACACTGTTTACTATTTATATTTTATTATTTTTAAAATTTATTATATAATAATATTTAAAAATTTAATTCATAAAAAACAGTAAATTAAAATTTAAAAAAAATTAATTTTATTAAATTACTTATTTAAAATAAGATTGTCAACGTAAAAATTATGAAATAAAAAGTCTGTAAAATAAAATATATTTAGTTATTATAGTTAATATATTTTCCTTACAAAAATAAAATTAGTTTATTGATCCTTTTGATAGTATTTTATTTAACTATAAATTTAATTATGTTTTATTTACAACAAAAAAATAAAATAATAATAAATATTATTAAAATATTTATCTTATAATTCTTAAAATAATAATAACAAAAAAAATACTGTTTTTTAATTAAAGACATTTAACTTATTTAACTATTTTTATTAATATTAAATTGTATAAAACAAAATTTTCATTTAATTATTATTATTAATTTTTAGTATTTTATATAAATAACTGTAAAATATTTTTAATTTTATTTTTTATATTTCAATTAGAAAGTGTATCTTTTAATCAAATCTTTTTATGATTTTAATCAAATTTATTTACAAAATTCATATAAATTTTTAAAACTTTGTTTTCTAATAATTTTAACTAATAATAACTTAAAATAATCATTTTAAATGTTACTAATAAAAAACTAAATTTAAAATTTTCTACAAATATAAGGGGAAAATGAAAAAAAAGTAATCTATAAAAGTATTTTTAAAATTGTAAATATTATTTATATTTTTTCATTATTAATAGTCAAAATCGATAATTTTTTTTGTAAATAAACTGTAAAATATAATGATAGTTAAATATTCTTAGAAATAATAATCAAATTATTTAATTATTTGAGAGATAACTATCGACTTTTTATTTTTATTTTTGTAAATAGCAAATAATTGCTATAATATCATACTATAAAAACATTTTAAAAATAATTTTTAACTCAAGGTTTTTAATTCGATTCATAATTTTTGTTTTATTTATGATTTTATATATAAATTTTTATAAAATATATTATCTATATATAATATTTGATAAATATATTTTGAAGTTGTTTAAAATTTAGTATATAGTAAATAAATTATTAATTGATATAATAACTAATTAGATAACTGATTATTATAGATAAAAATAACATACATTGTTGTAATTTAATGGTTAATCAGAAAAAAATATCTATTTTTTAAATATACAGAATTTATTATAGAATTATTTATTTTTAAAAATATATATAAATAACTGCTAATTTAAAATAAAATATATAAATTTATCATTGTGCTTATTTTCATTAATCTAAAAATTAGTAAGTTAATATTTAATATATATTAAATAAATTATATTACAGTTTTATAATAATTTAATAATAATAATAATAATTGTTTATTATATTATTTTATAGATGTAATTTAATAAACAAACATTAAAAATTTAATTATTTACTTTATTTTTTGAAATATATTAATAATAATTTATTTTATTAATTTGTAAAAATTGATAATTTTTTTTATATTTTAATTATTTATAATTTTTTTATCAATCATTCAATATATACAATGTACATACTATACAGTGTGTGTGTATTAAAATTTTTAGATAAGAAATTGCTAAATATATTACTAAAAATTATTTTTTGTTAGTATGTAGTTATTAATTAATATCAAATATATAATTTGATATTCTAATAAAAAAATTTTAAAATACAAAAAATATATATAACAGATATATATATATAATTTTGTATTTTAATCTTAAACTATATTTTTTTAATAAAACTGTAATAAATAAATGATTTATAATATTCTTATAATACAAATAATATTTAAATAAAAACAACTAGTTTATCATACGCTCGATTAGCATATTTAAATTTTTATATTTAATTTTTACTTTATCATTAATTACTATAATATGACTAAAAAACATTTTAATGATTATTTTTTTTATAAAAGTTTAGTAATTTGATTTTAAAAAATAATTATTGATTCATAATCTAATATTTTAATTTTTTAATTAAGTGTTACTATATTTTTAAACTAACGTTTAATTTATTGTCATTTAATAATAATAATAATAAAACAAATAAATATTTATTATAATTATTATTTAATTACATTCAAGTGTTTAATTCATTAATTAGTGAACAATCAATCATGTATTTCGTGTTTCAATGTTTTTATAATGATTTAATTACTGATTGTTTCGGTCAACAGTTTAGTAGTTGAGACCCGACGGTAGTTGCGGTCATTGGTTACGGCATTGAACATGAATTGTAAACCCGATGAACAACAATGGCGTCAATTAAGTATACTTTTTTGGGTAAGTTTTTTTGTTGTTGTTTTATAATCTAATTTATATTATTATTATAGTCTTAACGAATAGTAATTTATTTAGTAATTAAATTTGATTTATTTATTAGAAAATAAAAATAATTAAATATTTTATTATTAATTATAATTTTTTAAATTGTTTAGCAATTTTTATCTATTTTTCTATAATAATAATATTAACTATATAAAAATAAGTTAATAATTTACTATATTATATAATTAGTTGCTAATATAAAATTTAATTTTTAAAAATTAATAATTATTTTAATTTAGCTTTTGTTATTGTTTTATAATCTAATTTATATTATAATTATAGTCTTAACAAAAAATAATTTATTTAGTATACAAAAATTAATTATTAATAATAAAAATAATAAGTATAATACTAAAAAAATTATATGATAAATAAAAATGTTAGTCTAAAAAACTGTAATTTGAAAATATGTAATAAATTTATGAAAAATATACATTAATACTATTTATAAAAGTTACCAATAATATTACATTATATATATTATTTAATAAACTAGTTAATTTTTTAAAAACAACATTAACCCAGATGATATTTTATGAAAAAAATATGTTTGAAACAATAAGCATAATATTTAAACAATTATGTTATAATTTGCAAAATTTTAATTGTTTTTACAACTATTCAGACAATATTTTAGTTTTTTTTTTGTATTTAACTGTTTATAAATTTATAATTAAATAAATTATTACAAATTTAAACATTTTAATAATAGTTACCACAAATAAATTATTTTTTAATTTAATTTATAATGTTTTAAAATTTTTTATTTAGTAATTAATTATTTACTAAATAAATCTAAACAATTACGAATAGTTATTATATTATTAGATATATAATTTATTAATTAAACTAATTATATTTTTTTACTATTAATTTTCACTGTTTTTTTTAAGTAATACAATTATTATTATAATTTTTTTTTTAATTTTCACGAGAAACTGTTATTTGTTAATTTATTAACAATTATAAGTGTTATATTTAAAATCAAAATTTTATATAATAGGACATATATTATATGGGACAGTATGAAAAAAATTAATTTTAAAAAAAATCATAATCATTTTTTTACTTTTTTTTCATTTAATATAATAATATTTTATCAGTTATTTAGTTACTTATATAATTTTAATTAATAATGTTAAATAACTATATAATTTTATTTATAAATTACAAATTAATATGTAATAGTTAATTATATTTATTTTAACCACTAGTTGGTTAAATGGTCAACATTTGTAAATAATAGTATAAATAATTAATAATCTTATTTTGTTTTGTTTTATTAGTAAATTTATGTTAATTATATTAATATGATTTTTTTTATACATTGACCATTTGGTCATTTTGGTCAATACAAATAAAAATAACCAAAAAAAAATCAACAATATAATTTTAAACTACACATTAATTGTTATGGTCAATTTTAATTATAATGATCTAAAGTGACCAATGGTCAATGTCAATGGTTCAATAGTTTAGGCTATTAAAATTATTTTTAATTGTTTTTTCTAAATATATAATTATTATATAATATAAATTACAGTCACAACAAATAAATTTTCTTTCGTTTGAATTTAATTAATAATGTTTTAAATATTTATTTTTTTTGCAAAAAGAAAAGTTAATATATATATATATTAATTATTAATCGAAATCTAGTTTTTTTTTTGTTAAATATAAAAATTAAATAAACAAAATAAAAATAATAAACTCAATCTATAAATTGTATGGCAATCAGGTTTAATCGTATAAAAGCCGATACAATTTATTTTATTAACATTTAAGAGAGAAAACTTAATTTAATTAATTAATTATTAACTTCTAGTGTTTAAAATGAGTTAACATTTACTTTAATATTATGGTCTAATGTTTGTTTATTTTTTAGTTAACATAAAATAAATATATATATTAATTAATACATAGTAATAATAATTATTTACAAATTTATTTTTTTTAATTATTATTATTAATAATAATTATTAAATAAATGTTACAATAAAAACAATACATTATAAACATTTAACACGTTAAAACATTAATTATATACTATTAATAATTAAATTAAAATAAACAAAACAATAAATTATCAATATCAAACAATATTAATATTATTATCAATAGTTATACTATAATTAGTGATAATAATAGTAGTTCATAATAAATATGATAATTGAATAATAAAAATAATTTATTTTATACTTTTAAATAGTTTATCTTTATTATTAAATTATTTAACTAATTTATATTGTTTTAACAAAACTTTACCTTAAAAAATTAATTTAAACTAAATTTATATTACTTTTTTTTATAAAAAAAATAAGTTATATTTATAATTATAACAATTAATTAAATTTGTTATTTTATTGATTAATTTTTAAAAAATAGTATTATTTACAACCAAATTAATAAACTGTAATTATTTTTAGTTATAAAAATTATAATTACAGTTAGTTATTTATATATTAATTTAATAGACATTTAAAATAATAAAGTTAATAGGATATTTTTATTTTAAAAAATGTTTTAATATTATTAATTGTAATTTTAGTTAAGTATAAATTTTAAAAAATAAAAATCTATGACAAAAGCTAATTTTAATATAATTAATATAATATATGAATATTATTATTAAATTTGAATAAAGTTACAATTTTAGAGAATCTACTTATAAATTGTTTTTTAAAAAATTATTTTATATAATTTGAAATTTTATTTGTATAATACTATAGTTATTTAATTTTTTAAAAAATAATAATTTTTAAATTATGTTTACGTATAAATTAGTTAATAACTTTATAAAAATTATTATTATTTTTAAAATAATTGTATCAATATATTAATTGAATTGATTACATTTAACAAATATTAATTGTTATAATTATGACATTTAATTCTATTATATAATTAAATGTTTACATTTTTTTATAATGTAATTTTATTTCCATATTATTATGTTTTTTATTAAATAAAAATTTTATTAATATCTAACATTTACTTTATTATAATTATTATAAAATTGTTTAAATAAACATAATTAACTAACAGCTAATTTAAAATAAAATATTTTTTCTATATGAACATTGTTTTGCCTAATTTTAAAATCAATAGTTAAATACTTAATATATTTAGTAAAAATAATGATAAAGTTTATAGTTTTATAAAATACTATTATTATTAATAATAATAATAGTTTATAAAATTATTTGATTTATCTAATCAAATAAACAATTATTAAATACTTAATTATTTATTTTTAAAAATATATTGATAATAATAGATTTTTAATAATTTGTAATAATTTATAACTTTTTTTATCAATCAATAGAATTAGTTATATGAACCTATTATACTATACTAAATGATAATTATAACTTTGTAGTTAAAATAATTTTTAGTTAATTAGTAAATATTTATTTTTTTAAAAATGTTTGTATATTATATAATTGTGATGATAATAATTAATTTAGTAAATTTGATTAAATGTTTACAGTATTATTATTATATGAAAAAATATATAAATAATTAATAATTAACTTTTAACTCAAGTAATTTATTTATTAATTATTTATATTATCCTTTAATTGATAACGATTTAATTTACAGTTATATTATTTGATGATTGAAAACAATAATAAATAATTATAAATAATTTATTAAAAATATATGAATTTTTTTATTAATTGAATCAATTGATAAAACAACTAATAATAGTAATAATTATTAATAAATAGTAAAATCATTATCAAACTTAAATAATTGAAGATAAAATAAAATTTATGATTAATAATTAAAATTTATTAGTATTTGTTATTTATTTAATTTAATCAATATGATAAAAATTAATAATAAACATTTTTAATAAAATAACACAAGTTTACTTTGTTTAGTATATTTTATTAGAACTAAAATTAATTAAAATAATTTTGTTATTTTATTAATGTTTACAGTTTTATAATTATTTAAGTTTTTTAAAAATTTTAAATTGAAACTTTAATTAATAAATTTATGTACATGTATAATTCTATTAATATAATATATAAACAAATTATATATTTTAATTTTTGTATTAATAATATAATGTTTAAAATCTAAAAAAAAAATTTATAAACTGTCTAAAATTAATAAAATATTTATTTATTTATTAATTATCACAGTTTTTTAAAAAATATGTGTTAATTATTACTTTAAATTTATAATATATATATAATCTAGTATAATATTATATATTTAGAAATTATTAAAAATATTATAAAATAAAATCAATTAATTATATTTTGTTTTTAAGATAAATTCATTACTATTTGATTTTAAATTTATTGATATAAATTCATCAATTATAAACAAACTTAATATAATTACAGTTTTTAATATATAATTAATAGTAGCATTTTGATTTATAGCAATTTTTTTGTCAAAATTTATTTTTATAGATATATTATTATTATTAATTATATGAAAAATTAGTAATTTCTATAGTATATAATATAAATGATAATTTAAAAATTTAATTAAAAATAAATAACTATTCTTTATTGTATCGCTTATTTATATCAAAATATTTAATGACTTAATATAATTAATATAAATACTAATTTATTTACAGTTTTTTTTATATTTGTTGATTATATCAAATAATGTATATATATATATACATAAAAAAATAGTTTTTATTAATAAAAACTAATTTTTTTAATTATTAAAAATAATACAAAATTAATTTATTTAATTATTTATTATATTTAAGATAAGTTTTTTCTCTCGATTTCTGTACTAAATATAATTAAATTAAATGCAATTATATTAATCAATTATTACTAACTTAATATAATTGCAGTTTTTTAAATTTAATTAATACTGTAGTATTATAGTAAATAATAAATTTTTAGTAATAATAATAATAATAATCAACATTATAATTAGATTATTTATTTTTTTAGATATTAATTTAAATAATTCAATGAATCAAATTTATGTATTTATAGCCATAAAAAATTGTTTTAAAATCATATTAAACTATAACTTTTAGTAAAAATATTTAATTACATAGAATAATAAATACTAATTAATTGTTAGTTTAATCCAATAATTTTTACATTATATTTATTTATATAATATCATAGTTTTATAATATGACAAAAAAAGTTAATTATTACTTAAATTTTAAGACTAACTTATATTCTAATTATATCATATATCTAGAAATATATATTAAAATATTATTAACAATTTATTAATTAAATTTACTTACAGTTTGTTATCTTAATAATTGAGTGAAATAATTTTTATTTAATTTTTATAATCTAAATGTTTAAATATTTTGTTAATAGTTAAATTAAATAATTTATTATTAAATTGTTAAAAAAAATTTCAAAAAAATTAATAATTACTTTATTTTTAATAAAATTGTAATTAATGTAAATGCAATTAAATTAATTAATTGTTACTAATTTAATATAATTACAGTTTTATTTAATAACATTATAATTATCGATAGATATTAATTAAATTATTTTAGTTTATTAGAATTAAAATATTTTATTTAATAAAAATAAAAAATTGTTTAATAAATCTATTAAAATAAAATTTTTAATATTTAAAATATTTATTTACATAAATTAAAAAAATACTAATTAAATCTTAATCTATGCAAACAAAATAATTATTTATCTAATTATATAGTTTTTCCAATAAATATATTATAAAATAAGTTATTTATTAAGTTACAATAATTAGATTTAAAAATTTATTAAAATTATTTTTAATAATTAATATAATAAACTAGTTGTAAGTTAAATATTTTAATAAATTTATTTTAATATATATTACTTTCATAGTTAGAAATATTTTTTAATATATGTTTTATTTGTAAATAATTTATTAATATTATAACTGTGAAAAAAATAATATATATATTAAACTTTATCGATATTTAGCTAATAATAAAAAAATTATTTTATTATTCAAAATAATTAAAAATAATAAATATTTAATATACAGTTTTTTATTTGTTGATTAAAATAAATAATAATCTATATATTTAAAGTTATTAAATTGATTAGATAACTATTAAACAATTAATTGCTAAAAAAAATATTCATAATAATAATCAAAATTTTAATAATTTTAAAAATAATTAAATTGATATTTTTATATTTATAAATCTATAATAAAAACTGTAACTATTAAATGCTTTATAATATTCTAAAAATAAATAATAGTAAAACTAAATTCATAGGTTGTAACATAATTAATTTTAATCATTTTTAATATTAAAAAGCAATTCAAAATTATTAATAAAAAAATATATTGTTATTAATAAAATACAAAATAAAAATTGTTTTTTTCAGACTCTCCCTAGAAATTATTATAAAAATAATTTATTTTTAAACTATAAAAATATTTATTATTAAATAACTGTAATTTTTAATAATAATATATATATATAGTATATAATTAAATAAATTAATAGGATACAGAAAGAAATACAAATATTATATAATTTTTAACCAAAAAAATCAATTAATTCATTTTAATATTACTATTTTTTTTTAAAAAATTTTAAAAAATAATAGTACATAATAAGTAGTAGTAATAATTAGTTAATATAATCACTTTTTTTAGAAAACAAAACAATCAACTATTTAATTTTATTCAATTAAAATATAATTGTTTAATTAATTGTTTAATTTTTTCTTTATTGTTTAACTGTATAATAATTATAAGCTATAATGAAATACAGTTAAAAACATTAATTAATATTAATAATAACTGTACTAATTGTAGTTAAAAAAATATAGTTTTAACTAATAGTAATTTTTTTTAAAAAATATCTTAAATTATCAAATAAAACACAAAATATTGTAAATGTTTTTAATTACTTATAATATTTAGAAAAAGTTTATAAAAATTATTTACTTTCTAATTATTACATTAATTACTTTTATTAAATTATTTTTATGTTATATAATAATATGATTTCAGTTATTTATTTAATCAATTAAAACAGCACTTATTTAAATATATTTTTAAATAAATTTTTTAATATCATTTTCAATTAAATTAAACAAATTATTTTGTTTTTTATTTAAAAAATAAAATAATAACGGTTTTTTTACAAATATTTTTTTTAAAAAAAATTAACTATCAATAATATAAGACTATTATTAAACTGTAACGTTGTTAATAAACTAAATTATTTGTATATAAATTATAATAATTTAGACAAAACATATAGATTATCCGTATACCTATTTTAAAATTAAGTTTAAAATTTTTGTTTTTTAATTTATTTACTAAATATTTATATGAAATTAGTAATATATTTAATATAAAAATTTGATAATTACATTATTAGATTACAGTAATTTATTAAAGAAAATTTTAGTAAAACAAATAGTAATTGTTTTAATAATTTCTAAACCAATTTAAAACATATCTAAGATACCTTGTAAATTATTATTTATAGTTAAAAACAATTTTTTTTTAATTTTTTTTATATTATTAATCATTAAAATATGATATTTTTAATGAAAATTAATATGTATAAAAATTTTAAATTTAATTGCATTAAAAATTTATTTACAAATAAATATTAAACAATTTGGGCACTGACTTACTAACAGCCTAACCGCCTACCCGCCCAACAGCCCCGTCGCGGATATCGATTATCGATATTTACCAAAACAGCCCCAAACAGCCCCAAACAGCCCCAAACAGCCCCAAACAGCCCCAAACAGCCCCAAACAGCCCCAAACAGCCCCAAACAGCCCCAAACATATACATTACATATACATATACATATACATATACATATACATATACATATACATATACATATACATATACATATACATATACATATACATATACATATACATATACATATACATATACATATACATATACATATACATATACATATACAATACATATACAATACAGCCCCAATACATATACAAACATATACATATACATATACATATACATATACATATACATATATATATATGTATATGTATATGTATATATATATATATATGTATATGTATATATACATATATGTATATGTATATGTATATGTATATGTATATGTATATGTATATGTATATGTATATGTATATGTATATGTATATGTATATGTATATGTATATGTATATGTATATGTATATGTATATGTATATGTATATGTATATGTATATGTATATGTATATGTATATGTATATGTATATGTATATGTATATGTATATGTATATGTATATGTATATGTATATGTATATGTATATGTATATGTATATGTATATGTATATATATGTATATGTATATATATATGTATATGTATATGTATATGTATATGTATATGTATATGTATATGTATATGTATATGTATATACATATGTATATGTATACATGTATATGTATATGTATATGTATATGTATATGTATATGTATATGTATATGTATATGTATATGTATATGTATATGTATATGTATATGTATATGTATATGTATATGTATATGTATATGTATATACATATATATGTATATACTATATATGTTTGGGGCTGTTTGGGGCTGTTTGGGGCTGTTTGGGGCTGTTTGGGGCTGTTTGGGGCTGTTTGGGGCTGTTTGGGGCTGTTTGGGGCTGTTTGGGGCTGTTTGGGGCTGTTTGGGGCTGTTTGGGGCTGTTTGGGGCTGTTTGGGGCTGTTTGGGGCTGTTTGGGGCTGTTTGGGGCTGTTTGGGGCTGTTTGGGGCTGTTTTGGTAAATATCGATAATCGATATCCGCGACGGGGCTGTTGGGCGGGTAGGCGGTTAGGCTGTTAGTAAGTCAGTGCCAACAATTTGTAAGCCACGAAAACTTAATTTATTTATATAAATAAATTGTTTAATAATATATTATTAGTAAAATTATATTACAGTTTTTTTCAATTTTATAATTTATTAATACTATTAAAAATACATATCAATTACATAATACTATTAAATAATTTACAACAATAACTAATACAATAAAAACTATAATGATTATTTTTTAAAATTGATAAATTAATTTATTAAATAAAACAAATTGTGTAATTAAATATTTATTTCAATAAATTTTAACTAAAAAATTTTTTTAAAAATTTTATTATATTAATAAAAATTAACTATTGTATTAAGTTTCATATAGTTTCATTAATAAGCTGTTAAATTATTTTTTTGTAAACCAAATATTAGTTAAAGTTAGTAAAGTTTTTTTTTTGAAAAATAGATATTTTAAAAAAATATATATAATTATTTTATTATAAATATAAAATAAATAAAAATCTATTAGAGTTTATTATTAATTTACTTTAGCTAATGATTTAAAATAATACAATATTATTAAATAAAACATTTTTAATTAAATATCTATATATTTTTTATAAGTTAATTAAACTGAATATTTTGATGACAAAAAATAATTTGTTGTTACATAAAGTTACAAAAATTATGTTAAAAAAATTTAACAATAATTAATAAAATATACAGTTTGTAATTTAAATAATTGAATAGATTTATTATATAATAAATATTTATCATATTTATCATTTAGTTAGAAATGTTTAAATATATAATTTATTTGTAATTAATTAATCAATTAGTTTTAATTGTGAAAAAATAATATAAATTATCAAAAACTGGTATTAAATCTAATTGTAATTAAAGTAAATGAAATGAAATAAACATTTATTATTAATTTAATATAATTACAGTTTTTAAAGTTTTATACTAATATTTCGATAGAATTTGTTCAATATATATATTTTTTAGATATATTGTTGTTAGTTAAGTATAATAAAAAAAAGTAGTAATATATTTAATATCTAATTAATAGACAATAAAAATAAAATTCAAAATAAATTAGAATTTCCGAAATGATACTAATTACTAGAAAATTATTATATTTTTTAATATAATAATAATTAATAAATAATTAATTTACAACTTGTTAATTGTTGATTAAAATAAATACTAATATATATTCAAAAAGTGATTAAATTTATTAGAAAACTATTAAATAATTAAGTGATAAACTTATAGTAATATAATATTCAAAATTTTATTAATTAAATTTTATATTTTAGTTAATAATTTAAACTTATTATTAATATTATAATTTTAAAATTTATTATATAATAATACTTAAATATTTTTATATTTATAAATCAAATAAATTTAGTTCAGTAAAAATTACAATAATCTTGTTGTTATTTGAATGATATATTGTTCAAAATTTTAACAAATATAAAAAACCCCAATTATATGGCAATCAGGTCTAACAATACAAAATTTATACTAAATTAACAATTTTAACTAATATTAATAATAATAATAATAATTTATATCTAAGTTTTATTTAAATATTTACAGTTTTACTAAATAGAATATAGTATAGATACTAGAATATAATATTTTTAAATTTTTAAATTTTAGTATTCTAAATAATTTATTTTAGTTATTATAATTTGTATAATAATTTATAATTAATATTTTATATAAATAAATATCTTTTATCGTTTTATTAATTGTTAGTAAATAAACATTTAATTTTTTTCAAAAAAAATAATAATAATAAATTCATTTATTTTAATTATTATTATACTTTAAATTTTAGTTAAATAAAAGTTACAACTATTTATTATTTATTACTATTTTTACGACAATAACATATAATTTTATAGTAAATTACTAATCTCTTTAAACAATTTAAATATTAATAATATTTTTAAAAAGTATTAATGAGATTAGTAAATAAAATAAGAGTAATGATATTTTTGTTATTGATGTATAAATATTATTAAATAATAAATAACTGTAATTATTATTTGATTAATGCTTTAATTAAAATAATAATAATAATAAAAAAAAATAAATTATTTATACGGATTCTAACTATGCTAAAATAATTAGTTTACTTAAATATTGACATTTATAAAATTATGATTAAAACTAAATTACAGTTACAAATAAAGTTAATTAATTGTATTTAAGTATTAATCGAGAACTAATTTTTTAAAATTCAATATATATATATATATTAGTATTTTTTTAAAACTAACAAATAAAATAAAAATAATAAATTTAATCAATAAATTGTATGGTTAAGGGATTTTATTTACTAAAAATTAGTAATTAATTAAAATAATTAAGTTAGAGATAGTTAAAATAATTAAATTAAGTAAAATAATTAATTTGGCCTGGTAATTTGGTCTAATATATATATATATTATTTTGTTGGGTTAATGTTTTTTTTAAATTAATTATCTAATGACATTAAATAATAACATATAAAACTAGTTAATAATTTAAAACAATAACAATAACTAATACAATAAAAACTATAAAGATTATTAAATAAAAATTGACATATTATATTTATTTATTTAAATAAAACTAAAACGTTGATTTAAATACTTTTACAATTTAGTTTTTTTTAAATGATGATTCATTAGTCAAAATGATATTAAAAATTTAAATAAATAAACATTTTTAATAAAATTACAGGCGTTTACTTTATCTAAATAAAATTATAATTAATTATAAGTAATTTAGATATTTTATTAATTATTTAAGTTTATTTTATATTTTAAATTGAAACTGTAATTAATAAATCGATGTATATTTAATATAGCGTATAATTATAAAAACAAATTTGATTAATTTTAAAATAATAATTTATAAATTTTATGATTTACTATTAATATTACTAATATATTTTTAAAATCTATAAATGTTTATAAAATGTTATATCTAATATATAATATTGTTGTTTTTTATACAAATAAGAAATTTATTTAGTATTTAAATTTTATATATTTATTAAAAAATTAAAATTATTATATATTTAATTATCATTATCATTAAAAAAATATAAATAAAAATACAAATAAAAAAACTGTTAATAATAAATTAGATATAATGTATAACTGATTTATAATTAATAAAATATAGACATTTAATTAAGCAAATTTAATAGACAAATATTTTTTTTAATTAAGTAAATAATTAATTTAATATTTCTATATTTTATCTAATTTAAATTGTGATTATTAACTAATATTTTGTTTTGTTTTGAATACTTTTTTAATAATTTTAAATATTAGTTTTAGTCTTAAAAAATAAATAAATATAAATAATTATATAAATATATACTAATTTATTAAACTAATTTTACTAACGTTTAACATTTAGTAACAAATATTTGATTGACTATTAATAAATTGTTAGTTATGCAAAAAATTAATAAAATACATTTTTTAAAATTTAATAATTATCATTGTTTTTTAAATAACTATTTTTCTGACAAATAATATAATGTTAATTAATATTTACAGTTTACAATAAATAGCTAATATAATATATTTAGAATATTTTATGATAACTATTATACATGTATAATCATTATATCAAATAATTTATGCATATATTTATATTTCCATTAAAAAAAAAATATTTTTTAAATTATTGAAAACTATTTTTTTTAAATAAATACAATAAATTAATCAATTATTGCTAATATAATTAAAGTTTTTATATATACAATTAATAGTAGCATTTTATTATGATTAGCATTTTTTTGTAAAAATTTATTTTTTATATATATATTATTATTAATTTTATAAAAAAATTAGTAGTAATTTCAATAATATATAATTAACTGCTTATTAAAAAATAAAAATAAAAATAAATAACTTTACTTTGTTTATTGTTCTATTATTAACTAAATATTTTATTATTTAATATACTAATAAATTTTAAATAATTTAGTATACAGTTTGTAGTATATGTTGATTGAAAGCAATAATAAATTATAATAAATAATTTACTAGAATATATAGACATCTTTTAAATATTATAATAAAACAAATATTAATAGTAATATAATAATTAAAATAAAATTAATAACTTATATTAATATTTATTTATATAACAGCATAGTTTTATCACAATTAAATTAAATTAATTCAGTTAAATAACTTATAGTTAAAATATTATTATTTTATCAATAATAATTTGTTAATTAATTAATAATAAAATACAATATTTTTTATATATTAACAAATTATTTAATTATTACTAATTTACTATAACTACAGTTTTATATAAAAATTAGTAAATTATCAAAAAAAATATTTATAATTAAAAAATTAATAATAATAATATAATTACAATTTTTAGTTTAAATAATTTAATAGATTTATTCTTATATAGTTAGAAATGCTTAAATATATTTTATTTGTAAAAATTAATTAATGTTTTAACTGTAAAATAATAATATATATATAAATTAATATTTTCTTTTATCAAGTCTATTTGTTATTAAAGTAAATGCAATTAAATTAAGAAATTATTACTAATTAAATATATTTACAGTTTTTTTAAGTTATTAGTAATTTTTCATTAGTTTTTGTTCAAAATAATTATTTTTAGACATATTTTTGTTATTAAGTAAATAAAAAACTAGAATTTATTATAATATCTAATTAATAGTCAATTAAACTAATATTTAAAATATTAAGAAATTACTGTTTTGATAATTAGTACATATTTTTGATTAAAATAATGTTCAAAATTTTTACAAATAAAAAAACATCAATTTTATGGCTATCAGGTCTAATCTTACAAAAATAATAAAATAATTATTATAACTAATATATTATTATTATAATAATTTGTTAATTAATTAATTATAAAATATTAATTTTTATTCCAATAATTAATTGAAATTCTTATATAGATATATTATAAATATATATATATATATATTAAGATAGAAAAAAATAATATTTTATTATATATAATTGTTTACAATAACTTAATATAGATTCAAATAGATTATATTTTCTAAAATTAAACTGTAAATAAAAAAAAATTTTAATTATTAAATTAAAAATGTTTAATGTTAAACATATTTAATAATAGTTAAAATAATTTGTTGTTTTATTTGAAAAAAACATTAATAAAAAAAATGTTATATAATTTTGCAAATAAATTATTGTTAAAAAAGTAAATTGACTAAACATATATAATTATTTATATTAAATATTAATATTATTTATATTTTTTTCATAAATTACTTTAATATGACTGAAAAAACATGTTTATATGATTAATAAATTTATATTAAACTAAGTTTATATTTAGTTTACAATAATATATGAAAAAATAACTAAAAATTTCCTAAAATTGAAAAAAATATTTTTCTTAAAGGTCTGAAATTAATAGTTTAATAATAATWATATTTTATAACTAATTTTTAWTTAAATATTTATCAGTTTTTTWTAAATATTTTTGTTTACATTTTTGTCTAAGTAAATTAATAATTTTAATCACTATGTATTTCGTAGACTACTTTATACAAAATTAGTTATTATTAAATTAAATTCTTTATTATTTATAAATTTATAAATTCTAYTTATAATTTTTAATTACACTATTTTATAATTTATTTGTTTTTTTAATTTAATAAWTTTTATTGTATATTTTAGACCTAAAAACAATTTTATATTTTTTATACATATATATTTATAGAATATATTAATTTATTATCTGAAATAAATCATTTATAACTATAGACTTAATTATAATATATTTTTTAAACTTAAATTTAAATTATTAAACTTTTTAAATATTAGATTAACAAAGTTTTTAATTATTTTAAATAATAGAAAATATAATATAAATTTGTTTAAGTTTTATAGTTATAATTAATAACTTATTTAAAATTTAAATTGATTTAACATTGCATAGTAATGTATTTAACTAAAATAAATTATAACAATAATTTATTTATTTATAAATTTTTATTAATTAATGGCTAATCATAAACATTTTTWCAAAATACAGATTTATTATAAAATTATTAATCTTGTTTAATAAACATAACTAACTAACTGCTGATTTAAAATAAAATTTATAAATAATTAGATATATTTTTTTGTTGTTATTTTTAGCCATATCTTAATCAAAAGTCAAAACATGTTTATATAATAGATTATTTATAAAAAAAAAGTATAATATTTTGTTAACTAAAAAAAAATATTGATTCATAAGCTAATTTTCACCTACATAAAAATTTAATTATTTAATCTTTCTAATTTAATAATAAGTAGTATAATATTTAATATATTTATAATAAATAATAATTGATTTTACAGTTTTATTATATACTACTACTACTAATAATAATAAGTAGTTTATTAAATTATTTTATTTATATAATTAAATAAACAATTATTAAATTATTAAATTATTAATTATTTTAATTTTAAAATCAATTAATAATAATTAATATTTTTAATTTGTAATAATTCATATTTAAAAAAAAATATTTTTAAAATATTGTTTTATGAAACTAATAAGCAGTAAATATATAGATACTAAATGATAGTTATAACTTTGTATTAATATTTATATTAATAGATTAATTAATTAGTAATTATTTATATAAAAAAAACTGTCGTTTGTTTCTAAACTAATATAGTTTACTATAATTGTGATAAACTATATTTAAACAATCATAAATAGAAAAAATAATTAATTAATTGATACTTTTTGTTTTATTTAGACTTTTATTTTACTTTAGAAATTTTTAAATATATATATGTTTTATTTGTAAATAATTAATTAAAATTTTAACTGGGAAAAAATAATATAATATATATTAATATAAATTATCATATCCCTGTCGAAATCTAATAGTTATTAAAGTAAATGCAATTATTAATAATTTAATATAATTACAGTTATAAGTTATATAATAACATTTCGATAGTTTTTGCTACAAAATATTTGTTTTTATTAAGTATATAAAAAATTAAGTAATTTATATAATTTACAAACTAATTGTCAATTAAAAATTAAATTCAAAATAAATTATAATTTTATACCAGATATTTATAAACATATAATTTTTAGTATTTTAATTTAAAACTATATTTAAAAAAAAATTCTAACAAATAAATGATTTATAATTTTTTAATAATATAAATAATATTAAAATTAAAAACTAATTAAATATGCACAATACATTTAAATTTTAATATTTAATTTATCATAAATTACTTTAATATGACTAAAAAAACATGTTTATATTATAGATTATTTATAAAATCACATGTTTATTATTTTGTTAACTAAAAAATAAATTGATTCATAATCTAATAGTTTTATTTTATAATTAGTTTATTACTAGTTTTAAACTAACGTTTAATTAATTGCTAATAATATTCAATGATAATAATAATAATAAAAACAAATAAATATTTAGTATTATTATTATTCGTATTTAATTACTTTCAAGTGTTTAATTCATTAATCAGTGAATATTTCCAGTCATGTATTTTGTGTTTCAATGTTTTTAAAAGTGTTTGACTATTGATTGTTGCGGTAAACAGTAGTAGTAGTAGTAGTAGTGATTCGACGGTTGAGTTGCGGACATTGATTAACAATTGTAGACCCGATAGACAACAATGGCGTCCATTAAGTTTGTTTTTTTTGGGTAAGTTTTATATACAATTTATATTATTATGTCTTTTAAGTAATTTATTTAGTATTTAAATGTTATGTATTAATCAGAAAATTAAAATTATTATATATTTGATTATTAATTTTTATATAGAACTGTAAATAATAAATTAGATATATTTTATATAACAAAAATAAAGTTTAAGTAATATAAATTTATTAAAATAGATTTTCAATCGTTTTACTAATAAATAAATATATATTATTAATAGTTTATGACAAAAAAAATATATTAATTATTACTTGCATTTTACAATAAATAGCTAATATATTTTTTAATAATTTAAAATAAATTAATCAATTATTGTTTACTTAAAATAATTACAGTTTATTTAAAATAATTAATAGTAATATTTCAATGGATAGCAATTTTTTTGTCAAATTTTTTTTATAGATATGTTATAATTAATTATATGAAAAATTAGTAGTAATTCCTATAATAGATAATTAAATAATAATTTAAAAATTWAATTAAAAGTAAATAACTACAATGATAAAATATATTTTAAATGTTAATTAAATAGTTTAGCTTAATTATTATAATTTTTTAATTATTTATATAATTAGGATATTTATAATACTAAATATTGTGATTTTAATTGAAATTAATTATTAATTTATATATAACAAACTTTTAAAACAAAAAAAAACTGTAATTTAATTTATGAATTTATATATTTTTATATTTAATTTTTTTTAGATATAAATCAATCAGTAATTTAATTAGAATACAATTAAAAATCTATTTTTTAATATATTTTTACAATTATTAGTTATTTAAGTAGAAAATTAAAAAAGACATGCCTATTCATATGCTATTTTATATTTATATTAATATATTAAATAAATATAAAGTGATAATTTAAAAAAATGTTACTGTTTTATAAATATAATAGTATTTAAAAACAAATATGTGCTAGATTAAATTATATCTAAATTATTTATTATCATTCAAAATATTCAAAATATTGATATCATAAATCATCTATTAATTAAACTTATCTGATAATTAAAAATTATTAGTTAATTTAATAAAAGTAATTTAAATTAAAATAAATTATTGTAAAATTACTATGTAACTAATCTAATTTTTAATTAAGTAATTTTATTTAATTGTATTAATTAGATAATTACTAATTTATACCAAAATTATATTTAAAGTTATTGTTTCTAAATATTAATGAATTTTTTATGATTATATTAAAATATTATTGTTAATATACATTGATATCAATAACAATGTTATTATAAGTATAAATTGTTAAACATATTAAATAATAAATATCTATTACGTTATATTAAATATAATAATCTATCAAATTGCAATTAAAATGTTTAAATTTATTAAACTTGTAAAATAATCAAATTACTTATAATTATTTTAATAAAACTACATTTTAATTATTTATTACTAATTAAATAACAAAATTTTACTATGATTTGTATGAAACATTTTTAAAAATTTAAATTTTAAATTATATATTTTAAACCTAAATTATATTTATAATTAACGTCTAGCTTAATAAACTGTAATAATTTTTAGTTAAAATATTTATTTGCATATATTAATAACTAATAATAGTTTATTAGCCTATTGAACATTACCTCAATTTTATGTATATTTATTTTTATATTATTATAGATTTTTAAAAAAAAAATATTTTACAAATATTACATAACTTAAACTAATTGTTTATCCATTTAATCAAAAAAAAAAAAACTTTATTTAATAGATAGTTGATATTATAAGTAAAAAAATAAAATGTTTCATAATTGCTAATATAATTACAGCTAAATTATAAATAATAATACCAAACTTATTAAATTAAATCAAATTTTTAATTAAAACATTTATTATCATATATTAATTGATACTAATAGTAATCAATTTGACATTTATTTCTATTTTATTATAGATTTTTAAAAATATTAAATATTTTAGACAAATAATTTAGTAAATAATTTATTAATTAGTTTTTCATTTAATTACCGAAAAATTACATTATAATTATACAAAAAATTATAAAATATATTGTAAAAGTATAATAACTAAACAGTATATATTTTCTATTCAATTATAATTAAATAGTAATAATTTATTTAAATAAAACTAAACTATGCATTTTTAATATTGAATTAAATAAATTTTTACTAAAATGTATAATAATAAGAAAAAAAAATAATAATTTGTATAAAATAAAATTAACTAAAATTAAATAATTCTTTTATTTTATAGTCTGTAATACATAAATATATTTATTAATTAATATTTCATAATTTATTATTTTAAAAACATTAATAAATTATAATAAAATATATTCAGTATAAAAATTATTTTTTTTAATGAATCAAATTGTTAGTAATCAACTAATAAATATTATGAAATACAATAAAAATTTAAATAATTAAAATGATTGATAAAATAGATTAATAATAATAATGTTTAAAAACTAAATTTAAATTCTTTCATTTTATAGTATTTAATAGAAAAATATTTTTATTAATTAATATTTCATAATTAATAATGATTTTAGTTACAGTTTTTTTAAATTTGTTATTTTAAAAAACATTAATAAATTATAATAAAATACAGTATATTCTTATTTTTTATGAATCAAATTGTTAATAATCAACTAATAAATATTGTGAAATATAATAAAAATTAAAATGATTGATAAAATTTTATGATTTTTTAAAAATATTATTGTTAAATGTTTTTATTAATTAAATAGTTTATTTTAATAGTATAATAGTTGCGGTCATTGGTTACAGTAAAGATAATATTGTTTTTATTTTGCAAAATTTAACATAATTTTAATAGAATTTTTTATTAACATCAATAAAAACAAAACTTAATTATTTAATTAATATATTTTTAATTTAAATTAAATTGAAAAAACAAACTAATTTGTATTATAACTAATAAACATTTATAAATTAAAAAACAAAAAATATTTTACTTTGAATTTTGGCTATAATTTAATAAAATATAATACAATTATTTATTAATATCTTAAAATTAATATGAAAAATACATAACAATTACATAATTATATTAAATTCTATTTACAATAATAACATTAACTAATAAAATAAAAACTAAATACTAAAAAGATTATTTAAAAAAAATGATATATTATATTGTATTAATTAATTGAAATAAAATAATAGTATGGATTAAATTATTTATTATAATATATTTTAATTAAAGTGTAAATATAATTTTTTTTAATAGTAAAGGTAAATAACTTTTTTATTAATTTGAAAAATATTTTTATCAAAAAACCCAAAATATTAGTTAAATTAAGTTGAGTTTCAAAAAATGTTTATTAATTAACATATGTGTGATTTTTCTAATATTTAAAAAATTGTATAATAAGTTTATATAATTATATAAAATAAATATATCAATTACAGTTTTATCATTAATTTAAATTATTTTTATATTATTATAAGTTATCTACCCTGAAACTATTACTGATTTTAATAAACTGTTTTAAAAATATCGATTGAATTAATAGCACTGATAATGTTAATCTAGATAGTTATTTAGTAGTTATTAAGCAAATAATTTTTAAATAAAATAAAGTCTAAACAATTTTGTTCATATCATTAAAATAATTAGTATTAAATAATAAATAACTGTAAATAAATAAATATTTTTAACTAATAATTAAATCAAATTTTTACAAAACTAACTTTTAGCTACTATGAGATATAATTTAATTATATGATTAACTAACGTTTAATTTATTGCTAATAATATTCAATAATAATAATAATAATAATGAATACAAATAAATATTTATTATTATTATTTGTATTTAATTACTGTTCAAGTGTTTAATCCATTAATGAATGAACATTCAGTCATGTATTTCGTGTTTTAATGTTTTTATAAGTGTTTTAACTACTGATTGTTGCGGTAAACAGTTAGTAGTAGTAGTAGTGAGTGAACCGACGGGTAGTTGCGGACATTGGTTGCGGCAATGATTGACGATTGTATACCCGATAGACAACAATGGCGTCAATTAAGTTGTTTTTTGGTAAGTTTTTTTTCATTGTTGTTTTATATCTATATATATAATATTATTGTTTTTTTTACAAATAAGTAATTTATTTAGTATTTCAAATGTTATGTAATTATTAGAAAATTAAATTAAATAATTAGACATTTTATTATTAATTTTGAAATATTTTTATAATTAAGTCATTATTAATTTCAATAATTGCTAAATTAAAATTTTTTAATTAAACTTTAATCAATTTACTTAATTTTATATTTGATGATTAAAAACAATAATAATTTATAATTAATTATAATAAAAATTGTTTAAAAATATAATAAAATTAAGTTTTTAATAGTTTTTATGACATTTATTTAAATAAATTGTTAACTACTAATTAAATCTAAGCGACAAAAATAATTATTTATTTATAATATTATAGTTTATAGAATAAATAAATATTTTTATTACAAAAAAATAAATAAATTAGCTATTACTTAAATAAGTTATAATAATTAGGTTTAAAAATTATTTCAAAACAATTAATATAATAAACTGTTTGTAATTTTTTATAATTGAATACATTTATTTTTATATATATTTCTTTCATAATTATTATATAGTTAGAAATGTTTAAATATATGTTTTATTTGTAAATAATTGTTTTAATGTTTTAATTGTTAAAAAATTATAATATATATCAATCTCAAACATTTTCTAATTATGTTCAAAATAAATGCAATTAAATTTATCAATTATTATTAATTTAATATAATTACATCAGTTTTTTTAAAGTTATATAATAACATATCGATAGTTTTTATTCAAAATAGTTTTTTTTAGATTTTTATTTATTAATTAAATATTTATGAAAATAGTAATTTGTATAATATCTAACTGATATACAATTAATTAATTATTATTAAAAATTTATAAGTTTTTTATTTGTTAATTAAAATAAATAATAATCTAAATATATTAAAAGTTTTTTTTTTGAATTAAATTGATTAGACAACTAATAAATAATTAAGTGGTCACTATTTTGAAAATTTATATAACTTTGAAATAGTAAAAATATTATAATGAGTTATTTATATATATATATATATATATATATATTAATATAGTATATATTAAATTATTAGCTAAAATAAATTATTTATAGCTATAGATAAATTAAAATATATTATTTTCTTTTTAAAACTAAACTGTAAATTATAAAAACTTTTTAAATATTAAATTAACAAAGTTTAAAGATATTAAATAATAGAAATCATATACTTTTTTAATCCACAGTATTATTCAAGTGGTCTATAAGTGTAAGTATTATATATTATTATTAATACATAACATTGTTTATCATACGGTAATTAATTATATAATATTTTTTGAAAACCAATTATCAGTGTCTTATAAATTTGATGATCAGATACCGTCAGATACCGTAAGCTAATTGTCGGCTATAAGCGAGTTAGTGATGGACTGTATGTCCAGCGGTCACTCACTCAATGTATTTTGATGGCAACGATCGGAGCTCCGGGAGGGGACAGCCGTCAGTTCAACTCACACATACATTCACTGTTCAAACGGCAGTGTCTGGCCATCAATGACTGTCCAACTCGATTACGATGGTGTCTATGTGTGTGTGTGTGTTGGGCACCGGTATCACCAAAAATTTATGTTACACTAGGAATGTATARACGGTATGTAATCATAAAATTATTTTCAATTTAATAAAAAAATTAATAATAATAATAATAATATATTTTTGATATCTAATTTTAATATTATTAAAATAAATAAGTTAAATAATAACAAACTAAAATTTATATACAAATTATTTATATTTAATAATTAGTTAAATCTAATWAAAATATCGATTAATTAAATTTATATTAGTAATTTAGTTGCTATTTAAATAAGTTTAAAAAATATTGTTTTATAAGATATTATTAAAAATTAATAAGAAAATATTATATTTTATAAATAATACTGTAATATTTTATTAAAATTACTTAAAATATTTTTACATATTTTGGTTAATATTTTATTTAGAGCGACAAAATAGGGCTAAATATTTTATGTATTTTTTTGTAAATATAGAAGTTTATTAYTTAAAAATAACTATTTATTTATAACTAATAATTTAATAAATATATTGATTGTTTGCTAAATAATATTTAATTTTTATACAATATTTTCTTTAGTAATTTATTTAATTAAGAARAATTAAATATAATATTTATTTAAATTTTACTAATTTTATATTTTTAAACCCAGATTTATTATGCTAACGGTTTGC
Source organism: Oppia nitens (assembly GCF_028296485.1). NCBI lineage: Eukaryota > Metazoa > Arthropoda > Arachnida > Sarcoptiformes > Oppiidae > Oppia > Oppia nitens. The sequence continues at coordinate 252,079 of NW_026533193.1, read as the reverse complement.
TATTAATACTAAATGATCGGAAATTTTATATATGATATAATTTTTTTTAAGTAGTAATTGAAATAAACAATATTAAACAGTAGTTTTTAAAATAAATAAATTTTAGTTATAATTAATAAATAAATATATATATAATTGATGATAGTATTCAATTGGCATAATTATTGTAAATAATAATAATAATAATAATAATAACTTTTATGTAATATTTAACTTTGTTTTGTTTGATTTATTTACAAATTAAATAATCTTAATTTTAAATATATATATAAACCATATATATATAGTATTTTATTGTGATATTAAAAAATGCTATTGGATAATCAATAAATAATTTATTAATAATTTTAATAATATTAAAACTGTAATATATTATTTTTTTAAAAAAATATAATTCATAAATTTTTTAAATATAATATTTGATAGTAATATGGATCTAATTGTTTTTTTATTTAACATTGTTTTTGATTGATTTATTTACATATTAAATAATATTAATTTATTTTTTTTTAAATATATATCTTTAGTATTTTATTTTGATAGCTAATTTGAAACTGTTGCATATTAATTAATTAGTTTATAAAATATATCATTTTTTTAATTAATATATAAATTAGCAAGAAATCATCCGATACAAAAAATAATAATTATTTTTTTTAATCATTTAATAAATATTTTATTATTTTATTTTATTTAGTTGTAATTATTGTAATTTAAAATTTTTGTGCCAAATATATACACTCATATATTTACATTTATTATTATTATATTTATATTATTATTGATAATATTTGTATTAAAATTTGTTAAAATCAATTTCATTGTAGTGTACAAAAAAAATTAGAAATKTTAAATTTAATTTTTTTTAATAATTATTTATATAATTATTTTATTTAATAATTAMTTATTATAAACTATATATGTTTTATTGTATGTTTAAAATAACGTAATTAATTGTGACATTTATATTTTTTATTATGATTTTGTGTTTATAAATAGAWAATAACATTCATTAATAATAATAATAATTATTATTAATTAAATTAGGTATATTTATTTTAGTTAATACTATATTTTTATACTAATTTTATATTAATAAAAAATAAGTAATATTAATAATAATAATAATAATAACTTACAGTATTAAAAAATTTGAGAATAAATTGTAATTACAATTATTTTTTTTATGTGATTTATTATTATTATTTTATTWTTATTAATAGTTATTGTTGTTTAATAAAGTTTCCCAAAACAATAGTAACACAATCAACAACAACAATAAGTTTAGTATACAATTATATGTTATTAATAATAATAATAATAATAATAATWAGTTATAATATAAATAAAAAACTATTGTAAYTATTATTTTCTACGTTTACTTATAATAAGTTATGATATTTGATAGTCAGGTAAGTGTATAATACATGCTATAGTTGTTGTAATTGTATTTAAGATAATAATAATTTCAAAAAAATTGAAACAAAAATCATTGGATTATTAAAAATTACTAATCATTTGATTTTTTTTAGTACAATATTATTATTATTTAATATAATTTTAGTTAAAATAAAATTAGTTAGATATAAATKATTATTATTATTATTATTTATCAATAAAATATTATAATAAAAATGATTATTATTGTATATTTTTSTATTATATATTATTACTGGTGGAAAAAAAACTTGTGATAAATTGTTTAATACATTACATAACAATTGTATGTTTTGTTATTATAAATTAAAATTAAAAATAAATATACTAATGTAATTTATGGTAAAAATATTTTAGATTTTTTTTTAAATATAAAAATAATATATAAATTTTTATTTATTTTTTTATTTACAAACTGTAAGGTTTTATTTTGTGTATTTYAAGCCATTTTTAACAATTTTTTTTAAAAAATATATTTTTATTTTTGATGACCAATGATTGCCTTSTAAAATAATTTATAATTTTATTTTATTATTAAAAAATAATATTATTTATATATTAATAGTTTGGAWTAAAAATTTAAATYTTTTATATTAAATTATTAAATAAATATATTTAATTTTTTATTAAAATAACACTTGAAATCATAATTAAAAAAATAATAATAATAAAACTGTAATATTATTAATAAAATTATTTGTCATTTTAATTAATTGTTTAAAATATCGATTTACTAGGTGACATTGTTATATCCCATTAAATATTATAATTATTTTATATTTTTAAATATCGTAAAATATTATTTAATTAATAGTTTTCATAGATTGTTTGATAGCAGTTACTAATGGTAGACATACACAAAATAAACTTAATTTTAAATTTAATTAAATTTTTTATTAAAAAAACTCTCAATGTTATAAATTATATAATTTTAAGTTTATAAAAACACATAGAGACAAATACATACATTATGTATATTTTATTTTAGTAAATTTAAAAAAATACATTATTTTTATATAAAACATATAAAAATAATTTACTAAATAATTTAATTTAATTTTTTTAAAAAAATATAAATATAGTTTATAATAAATAAAATAATTCTATTAGAACTATTTCAGTAATATTAATAAAAATATATATATTATACTAGTAATTATTATTTTTTAACTATAGTTTTTAAAATATATAAATTAAACAAAACAAAAATTAAAAACAAAAATAATCAGTTATTTAGATAATTTAAAAAAATAAAACATTAATAGTTATAATAAATTACAATATTTATTGAATACTTAAAAATAAAATATTATATAATTAATGTATTTTATTATTTGTTTGTTTTTTTTGTTTAGTTCATATAAACTTTATGTTTTAAAAAAAATACTTAATTAGTATTTATTTTTAAAAATTAATTAGTAAATTATTTTAATTTTATTTCTTAAATATTATTTGAGATAATAATAATTTGATAATGAATTTGATAGTCAAGCCATTGTTTGATTGGACAAACAGACACACAGATACTGGACAGTCGGCTACCGATACGACTGTCCCAACAGTTGACTGATTTCGCTGAAACACATCACTGAAACATTTATTTTATTTTATTTTTTAATTACTTTTATTTTATATAACAAACAATCAAAACAAAATTATAATATAAATTATTTTTAATTAATTTTATTTTATTTTTATAATCTAAATATTGTTTGTATATATATACGGTATATATATACTAATAATTTATTTATAGATTTGTAATTTAATAATTGTTTAATTATTTTTGTTAATCTTTTATTATCAAATGATAATTTTTTTCATCCAATAATTTATAGATAAAATTATTATATTAATTGTTGTTAATTATTAACTGTAATTGTTTTTTTTATAAATAAAAAAATAAATAATTTTAAATAAATAATTGAATTTATTTTTTTTTAATTTAAATTTGTGTACAGTATAGTTGTATTTAAATATTAAAATAAAATTTTGTATGTTATATATATATACATCTATTATTTTTTTATAATTTTAAAACTGTAATTTTTTAATATACTAATAATTAATACAATTATATAAATTGTTTTAATTTTATAGTTTATTAAGTGATAAAAAAACGTTATGTTGAATGTATGAGTGATTCGCTCTCTCTCTCTCTCTCTCTCTCTCTCTCTCTCTCTCTCTCTCTCGAGAGAGAGAGAGAGAGAGAGAGAGAGAGAGTATATACAGACAGATATATACAGAGAAACAGTAGATTCAATACAACCAGTAGTTTGACAACCAGTTCATAGAAAATAGATTTTTTCAATTTTGTTCATTAATTCAGTTTATTTTTTTTTTGAAATACAAATTTTTTATTTTTGTCTATTAGTATATAAGTGTATACATTGTTTTTATATTTTAAATAATAAATACTATATATATTTTATTTCAATAATTTAAATAATAAATTGTTTTAAAATTTCGATCAAAAAAAATAAATTAATTAAATACAATAATTATATGTTTCTAGTTTACATAAAATTATTATCTAATATATTATATAATATTACACTGTATTATAAACTAAAAATAATAATTATTTTTTAATATATTAGTTGTTGTTATATAGTTTTGCCGATAATAATCGTATGGCCATTGAATCGTTGAATCACTTGCGGTGGAAATTATTTTCTCTCTATCTAAAGAGAGAGAGAGAGATATATAAAAATAGATTTATTAGTTAATTAGTTTATAATAATAATAATTAGATATAATGTTTGACTAATTTGGATATAATCTGTAGTTAATATCAAGTGTTCAGACAATTTGTTTCCCATTTCAAGTCATAATAACTCTCTCTCTCTCTCTCTCTCTCTCTCTCTCTCTCTCTGGTTGTGGACATCACTGGTCACTGATCTCTCTGTCAATGATTGTCTGCAAACAAAAAATACAAATAAATAAATAAATAAAATTAATAACTATTTTTATTAGAGAGAAAATTGTTAAATAAATAAATTAATTAAATGCCTTAATATTGAATATCATCAATAAATAAATAAAAATCAGTAAATAAATCGCATATAAATTAAGTATAAATTTATGCTAAAATATCAGTAAATTTATAATTTAAAAAAATTTTATTAATTTAAAATTAAAATAATAAACACTTACCTCATAAAACATAGTGTGTGTGTAGCTTTAAAATAACAAACAAACAATTAGTTTGTTTTATTTATTAATTTAAATTAGTGTTAAATTTTATAATTTATTAGTTAATTAGTTTATAATAATAATAATTAGATATAATGTTTGACTAATTTGGATATAATCTGTAGTTAATATCAAGTGTTCAGACAATTTGATTCCCATTTCAAGTCATAATAATAACACTCTCTGGTTGTGGACATCACTGGTCACTGATCTCTCTGTCAATGATTGTCTGCAAACATAACAAACAAAAAATACAAATAAATTAAATWAATAATTATTTTTATCAGAGAAAAAGAGAAAATTGTTAAATAAATAAATTAAATATCGTATATAACTACTAAATAGTATAATTTTTTTGCAAATAAAATATCAGTAAAATATTATAATTAAATGTGTTTTTTTTAAAAATAAATTTATAAGTTAATAGATACTCASCTCATAAAACATTGTCTTAAATTAGTTTTAATAACAAACAATTAGTTTTTTTTTTAATTTTTAAATTTAAATTTAAATTAKTGTTAAATCTAAAAAATTAATAGATATTTCCTCAAAATTAGCYTAACATTAGTAATCAWTATGTATGACAACAATAACAACAAAATAAAAACATTTATTTCAATACATTTATGGACTGATMACTGGTCTGTCTCTGTGGATGATTGTCTGCAAACAAACAAACAAAAAATACAAATTAATTAATTAATACTAATTATTATTATCAGAGAAAAAAAATTGTTAAATAAATTAAATACCTTTATTTGAATACCAAAAACAAAAATCAGTCAATAAATAGTGTATCACTTTGTGAAAATAAAACAACACAACAACAAAAAATATCAGTAAATTTTTTAATAAAATGTGTTTCAAATTTAATTAAATGTTTTTTTAACAAAAAAAATTATAGTAATAGTCATTCAATTTATAAAACATTAATTTAAATTAAATTAATGTTAAATTTTTCTAAATTAAGTGTTATTGTAAACAAAAAATATTACAYTTAAAAWWTAATATAAAATATTAAMAGTCAATATGTATACAACAACAACAACAAAATAAAGCATTTATTTTATCAAAAAAAAAATATTATCAAAAAATATTTTATGTGTCACACAATAATATTAATTGACAAACAGTTTAATACATTTTTCACATTTTTACTATCAGTTAATGTTTGATGTGAGCTAACTATGAATCAAATAAAACATGTCTCTGAAAACAAAAACTAAATTTTTTTCCCATTAAATACATATATGTTTTTTATACATATGTTTTAACATAGGATGGGGGAGGAAGGGATTTAGATTTGTTTCAACAAAATAAAAAGTACAAACGTAATATCTGAATCCCCCTCTACTAATAATAAATAATTTTAGTTAAAATTATTTATTTATATTTTTAAATAAACAATTAGTGTTTAATTCTATTAAATATTAGGTATTTTTTTAAAAATATATATATATATATATATAATTTAATTTACATTTTTATTTTGATTTACATAAATTATTTTAATCGCTAACAAATATATACAGTATATATATATATATATACTGTAAAATGTTTAGATTATTTTAATATTACTAATATTAAAATTCAAAAATAAATATATTAAAATAACTCTTTTATTTATTGTATAATTTACATGTAATTAAAATAGATTTATTTTTTTTARTAATTAATAATAAGAAAATTTATTTGTTATTTTATTTTAGTACAAGAAATWAATTGATTAATTTTTTTGTRAATATTATATTTAAATTTGTAAATTTATTTTTCTAATTAAATGTTTAGTTATTTTATTAAATATGTATACTAAAAGTAAATTTTTTTTAAAGTTTTTTTTTAAAAATGTTCTAAAAAAACTAAAACTAATAAAAATAAATATTAAAAATTTAAAAATTAATATCTAAAAATATTCATAAATTTCTAGTTAATTGTATTCACAAAATACATATCTAAAATTTTATACAGTTTTTTGGTAGTATTATAAGTATTGGTTAACAAAAAATAACTCAAAAAAAATAATTGCAAACATTGTCTTAAATTTGTTATTATTTGTTTTTTTAAATATACTATTTTATTGAACATTTAATTGCAATTGTAGTATAAGTTAGTGTATACTAAAAGTAAATTTTGTTTTAAAAAAATAATTAATATTAAATTCTATATTTATTAATTATTTTATATTTAAGTTTTTTTTGTTAAAATTTACTAAATAAAACTACAGCTAATAAAAATAAATATTAAAATTTACATTGAATATAATCTGACAGTTTTTTAATATCTAAAAATATATAATAAATTTTAAAGTTAATTGTATTCACAAAATAAATATCTAAAGTTTTATACAGTTTTGGTAGTATTGTTAGTAATTTATAACAAATATAACTAAAAAAAATAATTCAAAAATTGTCTTAATTTTGTTATTGTTTTAATGTTGTTTTTAAAWATACTATTTTATCRAACATTTAATTGCAATTAATAAAATTAAATTAATAATTTATATAAAACACAAATCTAATTTATTTGATATAAAACTATTTACTTATTGAAATAAATACCATTAAATAAAAAATATTAATTACTTTATTAATTTATAAATGTTTTACATTAAAATTTCAATTAAATGTTATAAAAACTGTTATTAAAATATGTTTAAGTTTAGATCTTTATTATTAGTTTTATAATTATATATTATTAGTTCAATCTCTTATAAATTCATTAAATAAATTGTATTTATTTTTTTTATTTAACAATTGCTAAAAATAGTATATATTTTTTAATTAGAGTTAAAATAATATTAATTTTAATAATAAACTTGTATTATAGTTAACTTATAATAAACAATAAATAATAATTTTTGTCACTAAAAACATATTTTATTTTTAATTTATTAAAATAATTAGTAAATTATTTTTAAAAATTGAAATTTTCTATGAATTATTTATTGTAATTATATTTTAGAATAATTAATGAAAAAAAATAGTTAAATTATATTATTAAACATTAAAAATCTATTTAGATATCATTGAATTTTCAAATATATATATATATATAGATATATATTAAAATTAATATTCATTATAAATATAATTAAATTGAATTTTTAAAAATAAAAATTTATCTCTCATTAAACTGTAATTATAATATTCATTTAATTTATATTATATTTCTATAATTTATATTAAATTATAAATAGCTCTTAACATATACATTATTTATTTATAATTTATATTTTTCAATTAAATTAGTATTTTTTAATATAATTATAATTTAGTTTTTATGTTTGAAAAAATAGTTTTATCACTAAATAACTAAAACTTAAATCATTTACATGATATACAATATTATTTTTTTAATAATAAATATTAATTATATTTTATGTAAATATATTGTATGTAAACATGAAGTTATGTGACTTATAAAAAAATATCTAATATTTTTCAAATTTTATAATTATAGACATTTTAAATAATAAATATTTTAAAAAAAAACTAATTAAATTTTCTATTTTTCTAAATATATATTTTAAGTATTTTTACAAATTTAAAGTAGATGATATAAAATATTGGTTTACGATTAAGTTTTTAATTAAAATGATTTAAATAATAATAATAAGAAAGATAATAAAATTAAATATAATAAAAATTAAGAAATTTAAATTAAAAAAATAATAGTAAATTTAATAAATTTAGATATATTGTACAATAAATTGTTTTATAAATTATTTACCTGATAAATGTTGACTAGAAATATATRTATACTATAGTAATAAATATATTATAAATACTAATCCAATAAATATTATTAACATAATTATAAGAAATTTATAATTAAATTATTATTTATTTATATAAACAAAATAAAACACAAACACTTGACACCAAAAAAATAATAATTTGAAAAACATTGAAAAATATGTCTTATTTTTTATACATTATTATTATTATTAAATATTTAGTAAATAATTTAATAATTTAATTTATATTAAAGTTTATTTATATAAAACATTAACATTTAGTGATTAATCACAAACAACACACAGAAAATAAAAACATTAGTGTTTTTTTGGTTAAAAATTAATTTAGCATTTAATCAATTAATCATTCATTCATTGAATTATTAGTTATTTAGTAGTAGTTATAGTTAGTTATAATTGTTGTAATTATTAATATATTACAGTATTATCAATGAGTGTTTACTAAACTATTAGATAAATATTATTATAATCTTTAATATTATAGTAAGTTATACTTTTTTATGTATTATAACTGTATTGTTATATGTAAAATTAATTATACAAACTAATAATTTATTTAAAAATAATAGACAATTTTTAGCGTTAATAATATTAATTAAAATTATCTATTATTATTATTAATTAACTATTAACTTAAAAATTTAATAATAATATTTATATATCAATTTTTTAAAAATATTATACAGTTTATTTCTAATGTGTGCTATTATTTTAGTATAATTTTATATAAAATTAATATTTTATTTTTTTAAAAATAAATTAAATAAATTAAAAATATTGTAATACAGATATTTTTTAGTCAATTTTTATAATTATATATTATATATACATTTTATAAATAAACAATTTATATCTTAACAAAAAACAATGTTATTTCTATTAATTAAATATATATATATATATATAAATTAATAATTTTGATATTATATTTCGTTTATAACTTTAATAAATAATATTTATATAAACAAATTATTGTCTTTTTTTGTATAAATTTTTTTAATACATTTATAGTATTTTAATGACATAAACAATATGATACAAAATATATAATAAACAATAGTAGTGTATATATATTTTGCAACTCAATTGATAAATACGATATCAATAATCTTAAATAACTTATAACACAAATAGTATACAATATTAATATTATAATTATTAGTATTATAAATACATTTATTACAATATATTTATAATAATATTGCAATGAAAACAATGTTTCTCTTAAAATTTTGAAACAATAAATTAAAAATACTATGAAATAATTAAGTAATAAAATAAAACTAAAATATATAGATTTTAATTGTGTATAAATTAGTTTTAGATTTATCATTATTAATATATTAATATTACTATTTATTTTTTATAAATAGTTAATAACAAACTAATTAATTTTATTACATTAAATTTATTATAATTAATATAATTACACAATTAATTAATTATTGTTAATTGATGTTATATAAAATTTTATATAAAAAATATAATTATTAAATTTAATTAGTTTATATATATAATTAATAATTATTTTATTTTTATCCAATTTTTTTAGTTACATAGTGTTTATATTTAAATCTATTAATTATTATTATTATTATTATTATTATTTAGTTGATAACATAATTATGTTTTTAATTTTATTAAATAAAATAAAAGTTATTTCAAAAGTTATTAGTAAAACATTATTAATAACACATTATTAATAACACAATATATTCAACAACAAAAACAAAAAACAGTTTTAAAATTTTTATAGTTTTGATTTTAAAAAATAATAAAAATTACTGTTTAATTGATTTTCAAGCTAATATAATAATTGAATTTTAATATTTATTAAATTATTATTTAAAAAAAACAATAATAACATAATTTATTTTAAAACATTAAACTAGAATAAAAGTTATTGTTTTACTGTATAACTGTTTAATTACTAATAAAATATTATATTATACACAAAATAAAGTAAAATATTTTTAAAATATCAATTTTATTGGTGATTATAACTAAATAAATAAATCTATATTACTTTTATACTGTATTTGCAAAATAAAAAAAAAATTTTAGACAAACAATATCTATAGTATCTTATTTTGATAAATTGTAGAAAAATAATGACAATATATATATATATATATTGTATTAAAAAAATATAATGTATTATCAGATCAATAGTCTATTGTTTTGTGTATATATATAGTAAACAACAACTGTCCAAAAATACATACCAGTGCTTACTTTTATACATTTGTAATAATTAAAAATTGATTTTTCTATTATTATTATTATTATTTGATAAATAATAATAGATTTTAGATTTTTTTTAGATATCAATAATATATATTATTAACTATAAATTCATTACATTTATTTTCTAAAAAAAATTATTTTAAATATGATATGTATTTAACAAATATTTTATATTTTTTATGTCGATAATCTATTTTTAATAAATTAAAAACAATTGTTAAAAAATTTTATTGTCATCATTTTAGTTATTATGTTAAAAATTTATATAGCAATATACATTTTAATATTTATATTTAATATTTATAAAACAAAATATATAGCTAAAAAATAATATTAATTAATTTACCAAAAAAAACTATGAATAAATTGTAAATAATTATAAAACAAAATAATTATCAAAGTATTCATAATAACTGATAATATTATTTTAAATTAATTAAATGAAAAGTGTCTTAAAAACATTATATAGAAATATTATAATAAAATTTATTAAAAAAATTAGTCTTAAATAAATAATTTAGTTTATATTTCTTTTTAATTTTTCTATTATTTAAAAATTATTAATAATTAAAGATATCTTAAGTTATTGTTTTTCAGTTTAATTGATTTATTAACTAATTATATAAAATACAAAAATACAACTTAATTTAAAATTCAATATATATATTATAAAAAACTGCAATTTAAAAATTTAAAATATATTTATAAAATAGTTTAATTAATATTTTTTATATTGTTTTAGTATAATTATAATCATAACAAGTTATATTTTTTTGTTTTGTTATTACTTAATTAAAAAATTAATAATTAACTGATAAACTAACCTTAAGCATAGTTAAACAAAATATAGTAAATAAATATGTAATGTTATATAATTTTTTTTATTTATTTATAATTTAAAAAATATTTATCATATATTTAACAAATATTTTATATAATATATTGTTTTTTTACTACTGATTATAAATTATAAAAATTACACATATATATTCATATAATTTATAAATATAATATTTAACTTAATTATTTTTTTTAGCATATAGATATTATTAAGTAATTAATATATTTCTGGTTAAAAAATATTTAGTTTTTTTTAATCTTATTTAGTTAATTATTTTAAAACTTTACTAAATTTTATAATAAATAATTTGTATTTAATTATATATATATATATATATATATATTATTACTATAATAAATTAAAAACAATTGTTGAAAATTTTATTGTCATCATTTTAGTTATTATGTTAGAGATTTATAAAGCAATATACTTTTTTATTTAGCTAAATATACAAAACAAATAGCTAAAAAACAATAATATTCATTAATTTACAAAAAAAACTATGAATAAATTGTAAATTATTAAAGAATCTTAAGTTATTGTTTTTCAGTTTAATTGATTTATTATTGAAAAAATAATACTAAATTAAAAACTAAAAACAATTTATATGAAATAATAATCACTTAACTCATGAATTTGTTATCATTTTTTAAATTATATTAAATTAATATATAATAATTGCAAAACTGTATTACTTTCTAATAACTAATTATTTAAAATTATAAATTGTTTTTTATTTATAAATTTTAGCAAACTTGCCAAAAACTTTTGTAATTATATAAAAATACAAAAATATAACTTAATTTAAAATTCAATATATATATAATAAAAAACTGCAATTTAAAACTTTAAAATATATTTATAAAAAAAGTTTAATAAATAATTTGTTATATAGTTTTAGTAAAATTTTAATAATAACAATATTTTTTTATTTTATTAATACTTAATTAAAAAAAATAATTAACTGCTAAATATAAACTAACCTTAAGCATAGTTAAACAAAATATAATAAATAAATATGTAATTTAACATAAAATATATTTAATGTTATATAATTTTTAATTTATTTATAATTTAAAAAATATTTGTCATATATATATAACAAATATTTTATATAATATATTACTTTTTTTTATTCCTGATTATTAATTATAAAAATTTCACATATATATATATTCATTTAATTTATAAATATAATATTTAACTTAATTTAAATATTTCATTAAATTAATTAAAATATTTCTTATGTAATAAATGGATAATATTAAGTAATTAATAGATTTCTGGATAAATAATATTTAGTTTTTTAATTTTATTTAATTAATTATTTTAAAACTATACTAAATTTTATAATAAAAAATTTGTTTTTAAATACACATATATTTTTTATTACTATAATAAACTGTAGTAAAAAATTATTATTATTAACCTATTAATATTTATTTTTAAAAAAATTATTTAATTAATTTGTTATTTCTATTGTTTTTTTTATTGATGAGTATAACTAATATAAGTTAATATTCAATAAAAAAAACTTATTTAATAAGTATTAGTAAAACTATTACTAATATTTTGTAATATAAACTACATTTTATAATAGATTATTAAATTATAGTTATTTTCAGACAAAAACTAAATAAATTAAATGGAAAATTAACTTTATTATTATTTTAAAACATGTTTTAGTAGTATTTTTAATTGTAATAATAATACGAATAAAATCAATAATAATATTCTTAAATAAATTATAATATAAATTATAAATCTTTTTTAAATTGTCTTAAAAATTTTGGCTTAAATAAGTGTTATCAAATTGATTTAAATTTTTCATTAAACATATATAATTTTTTATAATTTTTTACAAAACTGTATTACTTTAATAAAGAATAATTTAAGTATTATAAATAGATTAGTTATATATTTTTTAGCATACAAGTAGATCAACAATTTAAATTTAACAAATAATTTTGTAAAATAATTGAATAATTTGATCATATTTTTTTCAGTTAAAAATTCAAATGTTTTAAGTTTGCAAAAATGATTTAATGTTTAAATCTTATATAAATTTTATTAATAAAATAATATAACTTTTAAATAATTATCTTTTATAGCTTACAACTTTATAGTATTTAATAATACTTAATTAGTGTTGTTTTAAAAAAATTTAATTAAAATTGATTTATTAAATAAATTAAAAATTATTAGAGTTTATAATTGGAAAACTAATTAAATATTTAAATCATAAAATACCGTAAATGATTTTATAAAACTTTTTTAATAATTAATATTTCTGTTAAATATTTTAACTATGATCAATTGCAAATTATTGATTTATTTTTAATTTTTTTTTAAAAATAAGCATAAACAAATTATTAATAAATAATTAATTTAATTTTAAATACTGTTTCATAATAATAAAACTAACATAAATATAACTTAAAAATTAAAAAAATATATGATAATAAACAAATTTATATAACAAATAATTTTAATTGTAATTATTATTTTTATAATTTTTAGTATACTTTATAGTATTAGTGTTTTCGTTTTATTAGTATTATTATTATTTATCAAAATTTTTAATAAAAATATATATTATATTAATTTTTTTTGTATTTGTATTAAATAATTTTTAATTAATTAAATTTATGTTGATAATATTAATAATAAATTTTAATATTTCTAAAAAAATATACGTTTACAATTTTATTAATATTATTTTCTAATGCTTAAGTTGTTTGAAAATAATATTAATAATAATACACACCTAATAACTGTAATAAAAATTTTTTTTAATAATTTAATAAACTAAACTTTATTATAATTATTTTACCTAGCTGCTAGTTTTTATTTTTTGTTGTTGTTGTATTTTTTCATTAATACTGATAAAATAGTATAAAATTACAATAATAAATGTTATTAAAACTAATATATTATTGATTTATATATATATTAATTTTTATATTTTATTTAAAATTTAATTAGCTAATTAGCTAATTAGGCAAAAAAATTATTAGATATATAAAATAATTTTAATTTAAAAAATTTTCGTTTATATTTAGTTTAAGTAAATATCAGTATTATTAGGGATTATAATTTGAAAAACTAATTAAATATTTTTTATATAAAATGCATGTAATTTAATTAAAGTTAAATATTTTAGATGTTATTTTGTTTTTAATTAATATACACACACACTGTAATTAAACACATATTATAACTGTAATTAAATAATTAACAAATATATAATATATTATTTAATTTAAATTATATTTTTGTAATTATTTAAAAGTTATTTTTCAACGATATATCGATAAAATTAATCAATTTATATATTATTAAAAAACATTTATAGTATTTTCTAATGCTTAATTTGTTTTAAAAATATTATTAATAATAATACACACAAAAAACTGTAATAAAAAACAAATCAATTATTTTTAATTTAGTAAAAGATGATTTAAACTTTAAATTGGTAAAAATAGGTCAGACTTTTAATAACTTAATAAATGATTAATATTTTTTTGAATTAATTTTAATTTTTTTAATTTTATAAATTTAAAAAAAAGAAATACTACGAAAATCTATTAATTAATATAAATATTACTTAAAATATAAAATATAGCATTTTGTTTGCCTATGAATATATAAAATTAACAATTATTTAATTAGTACAAAAAATTGTATATTTTATATTTACAGTTTTATAATAATAAAAATTATATTTTTTAATTTGTAAAACATGATATTATTTGTTATTTTTGTTATTATTAAAAATTAATAATCAATATTTGAATTATTATTTTTAATTGGCGATGGGGCTATTAAGATTGTACCATTTTTTTTATTAAATATTTATATTTTGAATTTTTTCGTATTTAATATTGTTAAAAACTATTTTTAAAAATTAAACTTATTAGAATCAATTAACAAAAAAAAATATTTTTCTACAATATAACGATAATACTAATTAATTTATATATTACTAAAAAAAAGTTATACGTTTACATTTTTATTAAAAAATTAATTACTTAATAAATCTATAGTATTTTATAATAGCTTATTTAGTAGATAAAAATTGATTAAATAGTACTAAAAAGCTACATTAGAAAATTTTATCATAATTTGTTAGTTTAATTATATTTTTTTTTTAAATTAAGATTTATATTTTAAAATAAAATATATTATTAAAAATTTTTGTTGTTATAAAAAAAACTCAATTAAATATAAATTAATCATACTAATAGTAAACTGTGCAATAATTTTTAAGAACATTTAATGTAATTTAAAAATATTTTTTGATGATTATTTTAGTAATAAAATAAACGTATATTAGTTTTTACTTATTATTTATTTCAATATATAAATAAATATTTTTCGGATTAATTTATTAAATAATCAATTATTTCTATTATAGTTAATCATATATAAAATATATATTAATTTTTTATTAAATTTATACTTTAATTTTTTTAATCTAATAATATGTTAATGTATTGTTAAAAAATACTTAATACTGACACTAAACTAATATGTAAACTGTTATATTGAATAAATTTATAAAAAGTTAATATAAATAATTTTTGATTTGTTAATAAAATAATAACAATAAAAAAAATTTCACTTAAAATTTTCGTATACTAAGTAACGGTGATGAAATGTTTTTTATATAATATATAAATGTTTTTTATTTATTAATATATATAATCTACAAAAAATTAATAGTTAAATAAATTAATCAGTAAAATCAACAAATTATTTTGTGATAAACTGTAAAGTAATAAAAATAAATAAATATATATTATATTGTTTATAAATTAAATCTTAAATAGGTACGAGAACAAATGAAAATTTTAAATAATTAATTTTTATTCTTATAGTAAATTTTAATATTTTTTATATTTAAATTAAATATTTCAAAAAAGAATTATTATTATTATAAAAATAGTATATAATAAACTATTAACTATATTATAATTAATAATGCTAAGTAACAGTACAAGATAATTTTTGTAACATAATTAACTTGTTATAATTTTTCTATTAATTTAATTATATTAAAATTAATTTTATAAATATTTCAAAACCAAATTGTGTTTAATCATTAAATTATATTTATTAATAAACTATTATTTATTAATTGCTATTGATTTGTTTTATTGTTATAAAAATTAATTTAAATTAAAGTTTATTAAGTATATATGTGTTTAATTTTTTTCAGACTAATTTTAAGTACTATAAAATAAATAAAACAATTGTCGTATACTAAGTACAGGTAATTTAATGTTTTTTTATATATAATATATAAATTGTTTTATTAATATATATAACTTATAAACAAATTACTAGTTAAATAAATTAAACACTTAAACCAAAAAATTAATTTGTTATAAACTGTAAAATAATAATAATTTATTATACTAATTTTTAAAAATTATATAAAATTGATTCAAAAAAAACAAGAACAAAATTCAAAATAATTAATTTTTATTAATTATATTAATTTTTTCTTAAAATTCACAATATATTTTTAAAACAAATTAAAAAAAAAATAATTATTATCAAGACTAAAATATAAGATTTTTTATTTTATGGTCCTGGTTAGTGGCTACTAAATTAATATTTCTAAAATTATTTATTAATTACAAAAATTTAATTTTAAATTTATTTACAGTTTTATATTTAAAAAGCTGATGTAGATATAAAATTATTTTTGTAAACTATAATAAGCTAATAAATTATAATTTATTTATCGTTATATTATTAGTATTATAGTACTTAAAAGTATAACAATAAAAAAATTTAAATTATATTATTAAGAAATATTATTATTATTGTATATATGAAAAACATATAAGCAGTTAATAATAATTTATAATTTAATTATTATATTATTATTTCTACTAATAAATAAACAGTTATTTTTCAGAAAATAAAACTTAGCATGATCTAAAAATTAGACAAAACTAAATGTGTTTTTAAAACTAAATAAAATTTAACATATGTAAATAATTTAAATTATTATTTATATATATAAATATATTAAAATTAAAAAAATTGTGTTAAAATACAATTAATCTCATAAATAATGATTAATTATTTAATTATTAGTAATTTATATATTTTATTATCTAATGAAATATGAAAATATAATTAAATATTTTTTAAATAATTACATTTTTAGATCACTAATTAGTTAGAAAATACTGTTAAAAAATTGTATTGAAATACATGAATAGTCTATTGTATTGATAATTTTATCAATAAAACTGTAAGTAATGTTAAAATTAGTTTTTATTATAGTTTTAAATTGACATTATAATTAATTTTAGTAATTAACCAGATAACATAATTATTAATTATTTTTTTTTTAATTTATATAAATTATTTTTACTTTATATCATAATATTTGTATAATTTAATAATCTAATATTATAATATAATAATTTATATATTAAAAATTTGATATATAATTATAATAATGTATTTTTTTAAAATAAAATAAAATTTAAAACAAAATGTGTAATTTTTATAATTTTAATTAGTATATAATTAGTATATATGATAAATAATTGTTACAATTATAAACTAAAAAAAAAATTAAAATTATATGCGAATTATGTCCAAATAAATTAAATACTATTTAATTATATAAAATATATTCAATAGTAAAACAAGTTATAAATTACAGTTTATTTTTCATTTAATGTTAAAATATTGACATTAATTTTATTTTTTTTTTTTGAAAATAATAATTGCATTCAATTGTATTAAATAGATTTGAATAATTAGATTATTATAGATAATACTCATATTTATATAAAAAAATTAAATTAAAATCTCCCGAACAAAATAGTTTTATTAATTTGTTGCTATTGTAAAATACTGTAAAAATTAATTTAATTTTAAAAATAATTAATTTAATTTTACTTTTTTATTAATTATTGATTGTAAAAGCTGTAAATGTCATGTATTTTTTTAAATTAATATATTGTTATTGTTATTATTATTATAATATAGAGTTTAATTATAAGATAAAAAATATATTTATTTCCAATAAACTTTTATTTTCAATGACTATAATTATGACTATAAGATAACTATAAGATAACTATAATTTTTCGAAAATAAATTTAATATTGTTAAATTAAAAATAATTATATTTTTCTATTATATGTTTAGATAAATTTGTGTATTTTATAATAACTATTAAAATCTATAAAAGTATTTTATATTACATTAATTTATACTTTAATTTTAGAAAAAAAAACTAATAAAATATTAATTTATTGATAAAAATGCTAATAAAATACTTAAACTAAACTAATTTGTAAACTATAATAAGTTAACTAAAATTATTTTTGATAATATTTAATAGTAGTTATCATAAGCATAGCATAAATTTTATTAATATTTATTGCTATTTATTAAAAAATACTAAATACTATATTTTTATAACTATAGAATAAACTAAAATAAAACTTAATTATATATACTCTTAAATTTTGTTTAATTTTTTTTAATTTATATTTTTTATGATTTTTGTTAACAACATTTAAATAAAATTTATTTAGCAAATTGGTCAAAAAAAAGTTATAGAACTTAAAGTTAAATTTATTTGTATTGCTAATATTTACACAAATAACATATAAATTATTATAACTATATTCATATAATTTACAAATAAAAATATTTAGATTAATTTAATTATTTCATAATTCATACTTAATTTTTTTATTTGAAATATATGTATAATAATAATTAATTAATATATTTTTGAAAAAAATAATTAGTTTATTGTAGTAATAAATTAATTATTTAATAATTTTTATTCATTAATTTTAATAATGTATAATTTGTTTTAATTTTTTGTAATTTATTGTGTTTTAATAATTAGTTGTATAATTATATAATTTTTTTATTACAATGATAAAACTGTAGTAAAAAAATCAAATTTATTATTTTTTAACTAATTATTTTTTAATTGTCTTAAATTTTTTAAAAAACTGTATTAGTTTAATAAACAATAATTTAAATTTTTATAAAATGCTTAGTTATTTATATATTAGTATAAAAACATAAGAACAATTTTTTTTATAAATTAAATAAACCAAAAAGTAATTTTATTATTGCTATACTGTATAGTTTAATTTATTTATTATTTAAAAAATTCATGGAATAATTTAATAATAAATATATTGTATTTACTAATAAATATTAAAAACTCGTAAATTTATTAACATTTTTTTCATTAAATTAATATAATTTTTCTAGTTTTATCAAAACTGTATTTCTTTAATAAACAATAGGTAAAGTATTATAAATTGCAAATATTAATTATTATTTTAAAATATAAACAAAATTCCTATTTAATGAAATAATATTAAAATTATAAAAATTTAATTAAATAATATAATTTATTTTTTTCAATCAAAAAATACAAATGGTTTACAATTAATTATCGTAAACAACTTTATAGTATTTTATAATGCTTAATTTTTTTAAAATATAATTTTTTACATTAATACTATAATAATAAACTATAATTAAAAACAAAGTTAATAATTTTATATTATTAAATGCTGATTTTTATATATAATCAAGCACAGCTAGCTTATTATTAACTATATTTTTAATTAACAACTATTTAATAAATTAATAAAATATGTTTAAATCTAATTATTTTAGCTAGCTAATAGTTTTTTAATTTTTTTTAATTATTTTTGTATAACTAATATTGTTGAATAATAAATGTTTATAACTACTGTATTATTAATATATAAATATTCTTATAATTTATATATTATATTTAAAATTATTGCTTAAAGTATTTTTTTGAAATTTAAATTAATTTGAATTATTTAATTAAAATTATTAGCTATATAAAATAACTACTAAATTATTAATTAATAATCTAATTATCTATATAAAATAAATTTAAAATAAAAAATTTACATTTTTAAAGTTTAATTAAATATCATTATAATAAGAGTCTATAATTTAAAAACTAATTAAATAATTTTTGTAAAATACATTATAATTTAATTAAAATTGTAAAATTTTTGCTAAAAATATTATTTTGTTTTTTTTATTATTGATATTTATAAAAATTATAACTTTAATTAAATAATTAACATATAAATTATATATTATTTAAATAAAATTTTTCATAAATTAATAAAAAGAAATTTTTCTACAATATATTAATAAACATTATTCGTTTATATAAATTTAATTAAATTAATTATTTAACAAATTTATAGTAATAATAATAATAATAATACAAAAAACTGTAATTAAAAACAAATCTACTATTTTTAAATTATTAATATATGTTATTAGTTTTTAATATGAGATTTATGATTTGTTAAAATATTTTATTATGTTCAACAACTTAAAATTAATTATAATTATAATTTACAGTTATTACATATATTTTAGCTAACAAATATTTTTAGTTTTAATTTTAAATTTAGTAATAAATATTAGTAAAACTATTATAGTATTAACATATATATTTTTTAATTTAATTTAAAATTATTGCTTTTAAAAGTATTTAGAAGCTTTTGAATAATATTAATAGTTATGTTAAAAAAAATTAAATTATTATTTATTGCAAATTTCATTGAATTAGTTACAATAATAATCTTAACTAATACCGTTACTATAATTATATAAAAATAACAAATATTTAATAAATACTAAAATATTTGAGAGGAAATTCTAAAATTAATTTTTACTAAAATTAGTTATAAAGTGATAAAATTGTTTGTTTTTATTTAATTACAGTAGATGTTAATTGTGTTTATACTAAAATAATTTAATTATAATTTAATTATCGATATATGATTAAAAATTAAACTTAAAAAACAAAAAAAAAACTTAATATAAAATTAAATATAAAGTAATGATAACTTTAGTATTATTAGCTATCATATTTACATTATAATATATGAGTTATAAATTATTAATGTTTTTGTGATTATTTTACATTTTTATCAAATAATTATTTTATATATTTTATATAATAGTATTTTATAATGAGTAATTTGTTAAAAAATAAAACTTACTAATATAACTCAAGTAAAAAACAAATTTATTATTTTAAATTAATTAATAGTTTATGTAAAAAATACCATTTATTTGAATTGCTAATATTTACAAAAATTACATTTATAATATTATAACTATATTCATATAAGCTACAAATAAAAATATTTAGATTAATTTATTGTATGATAAATTATAAATCTTTTTAATAATATATATAATAAATATTGTTTTTTTAAATTATCTTTTTTCAAACTGTAATAATTTAATAAACAATAATTTAAATTTTTATAAAATGCTTAGTTTTTTATAAATTATCATAAAAACATAACAATTTTTTAAAAATTAAATAAAACAAAAATTTACTTTATTATTGCTATATAGTTTAATTAATTTATTAATTAAAAATTTCATGCATAATTAAATACTAAATTAATTGTATTTACTAAAAAATTGTATCAAAACTGTATTACTTTAATAAACAATAATTTAAATATTATAAATTGCAACTATTAATTAATATATAAGAATGTAAGCAAAATTCCTATTTAATCAAATAATATTAAGAATAGAAAAATTTAATTAAATTTCAAATTATCAAAATACAAATGTTTAGTTTTTTAAATTTAATGTCTTGTTAATATCATATATGAATTTTATTAAAAAAAATATAAAAATGTTTCAGTTAAAATTTTAGCTAGTTTTTAAAATATTTTTAATACTATAATGATAAACTGTAATTAATAACAAAGATAATACTTTTATCTTATTAAATGCTGATTTTTTAAATATAATTAGGCTCATCGAGATATTTATTAATTTTATTTTTAATTATTTAATAGCTTAATAAAATATGTTTAAATCTAACTATTTTAGCTAGCCAATAGTTTATTTTTTATAATTTTTGTATAACTAATATAAAATATTAGTGTAAAATTGTTATAACTGTAACAACTTGTTGTAAAACTGTAATAAATTTTTAATACTATTGTAGTATTAATATATAAATATATATGTTTTTTTTTGTTTTAATATATTTATAAATACTACACACATAATACAACAGTAATTAAATAATTAACATATAAATTAAGTATATTGAAAAATGGTTATAAAAAAATATAAAAAATAAAAATATAATTTATTTCTAATAAAACTGTAATTATAATACTATTTTATATTATATTATATTTCAATAATTTACATTAAGTTTTAAATAGAAAATGAGCTTATCACGGATTAAATCATTATTTATTTATAATTTATATTTCAATTGAATTACTATTTATTTTAATGTCATCTATAATAACTAAATTATTATTTAAATTTTTTACTTAATATAAAATATTGTTTATTAATTTTAATAAATATTAATTATGTTTTATGTAAATATATTGTACAGTACGTTAACTTGAAGTCATTTCACTTATAATAAATAAATAAAATATATTTCAAATTTTATAATTATAAACATTTTACATAATTAATATATTTATTTAAACAATACTATAATTAAATTTTCTAGCTTTTTTCTAAATATATATTTTTATAATTTACTAATTTTCTAGTAGAATATGTTAGAAAAACCAATTATTATTATTTTATTATTATTTAAATAAATTAAATTTTTTTTATAAAGTAAATATAAACCAATAGTAACAAAAAAAATATATATATACTTTATATATAAATCTAAATTAATTTAAATGATAGTAAAATACTACTAGTAGTAGTAATAGTATTAAAAAACTGTAATATAATTTGATAAATATTTTTAGATAATGTTATGTTGTTTTTAATAATTAAATTTAAGCAATAGATGAATTAATTCTATAAAATAAGAAAACTTAAATAAATAAAAAAAATTTAAATAAAATAATCATAATAATTAAGAAATAGAAATCAAAAGTGTAGTTTTTTTTAATAATATTGAATAATATTTAATTTTTTTTAAAAAATTATGTTAAACAAGTTTTACTGAAAAATTATCATTGAAATAATTTTAATGTTTATAATATTATATCACGATTTTACAAACTAATTATTAAAAAAATATTATTATTATTATTATCTTTAATATTATAATAAGTTATACTTTTTATTTATTATACTTTATTGTTGTATCAATTGAAACAATGAATTTTGTGCATTGCATTATAAAAAACAAATAAATAATAATTTTTAAAATATAATTTACACTATTATCAAAAATAAATTTTTAATATAGCTATGAATAAATGGTAAATATAATTATAATTTCATAAAAAAAATAATTTTTAAATATATTTATATGAATGAATTTATTTTTAAATTAATTGAATGAAAATAAATCTGTAAACTCTAATTGTTTGATAGTGTATTTGATTTTATATTTTTTAGAAATTAAAATTATTTTTTAAAATAAATTATTCAATTAAATTGTTGTAATAATATTTTTGTTTTAATAATAAAACTGTAAAAATATATTAAATTAAAAAAATTGATGTGATTTATTTTTTAAAAATAGTTTTTCGAATATGGCCCGAATTTAGTATGTATTTTTTTAAAAAATTTAACTAATATTATTATTATACCTGTATATATATATATATAATGTAATTATAAGATAAAAAAATTATATAAATAATTTTAATAAAATTTTAATATTTAATTCAATAAATTTTGATTTTAAATGACTATAATTAAAATTATAACTTTAATTTTTAGAAATAATAATAATAATTAAATAAAAATTATTATATATGTATATAATTAATTAAACTTATAGTAGATTATTATATGAGATTATATCTTAATTACAACCAAAACAGTCAATTAAATTCAATTAATTCAATTCAAATTAATTTATTTAAAAAAATATAAGAGATTATAAAAACTTTAAATATTGGCTATTGATTGCTAAATATTTTTAAAAGTAAATTTTTTTAAAATAATTGAAATAATTATAAGCAAATAATTAAATGGAAGAAATGACATTGATCATTTAAATTATATCCTATATATAAACTATATATAAAATTTTTAATATAATATTGCAATATATTTTCTAATTAATTAAATAATAAAAAATATGTTTAATTAAAAAATATTTACTAAATAATAATAATAATTTTTACGATCTATAAATAATAAAAAATAAATATATTATATTAATAATTGTAAACTGTAAATTATTATTTTTAAAAAAAATAATTATATTTTATAATATTTTAGATAATTATATTAGTATTAAGTTTGTTTTTATTAGTTTTTACTTATTATTAATTTCAATACATAAAAAATATTTAATTTATTAATTATTGCTATTATAGATTATTATTTATAAGTAAAATAAATTAAATTTTTCTATTATTTTATTAATTTGTTTATAATATCTATTAAACTAAATAAAAATATCTTATATTACATAAATTTATATTTTAATTTTAAAAAAAACTAATAATACATTAATATGTTGATAAAAAAATGATAAAAAAATACTGTCATTAAACTATTGTGTAAACTGTAATATAAAATAATTTTTAAAAGTAAACTTAAATTATATTTAAAATTAATAATATAAGTACTTGGAAGCAATATTAATTTTTATTAAAAAATTTATAACAATAAAAAAAATTTAAACTAGACTTTAATTTTTTAATTAAAATTGTCGTATAAGTAACGATGATTTAATGGTTTTTTTTATAAAAAATATATTTTTTTTAATTAATAAATCTAATTTATAAACAAATTAATTGTTAAATAAATTAAACAGTAAAACTAACAAATTATTTTTATGATTTATGATTATTTTTTATTAATTATATTAATTTTTTTTTAAAAATCAGTATATATTTTGATATTTAAACTAAATATTTCTAAAAATTTGTGAAATTTTTTTTAATAATTTATCAATATTTTAATTTAAATCAATCATATTATAAAGCAAATTCTAAAATGTTATTTAATTTTTTTAACAATATATTAGTGTATGCTTTAGTGACAATATTATAAAATATAAGTTAATAATTTAGCAATTATAAGATGCTTATAATAAAACACATAATATATTAATTATTTATATTATTTTAACATATATTTTTTTATTAAAAATAAAGTTAATGTAGTTTAAAAAAATTTAAAAATTGTTATTATAATCTATATTTTAATTAAAAATTTACAGTTTCTTAATAAATATAATTAGATTACGTATTTTATTTTGCTTTAATAAATTTATCTAAATATCTAAAAATCTAATTACAATAATATTTTGTATTTATTAATTTATAACTTACTATAAATAGTCTTTTGAATTATTAAACTTATCAATAATATTTAATAAAATTTAATTGCAATCAAACACTTACTTGACTCTGATGTGACCGTCATAATAGTGAGCCGTCACCTGTACTATGCTATCCTTGTCCACCAATTGGTTGGCCATCGGATTTGAATTAAATATATTTACAACACTTTTTTATATATTTTTATAAAAAAAATAATTTTATCTATTTATTAATAATAATTTAGATTAAGATTTAAAAAAATAATAATAATTAATTTTTTATAAAAACAAAATATTAATAGCCATTCAACACTATATATATTTTTATTAAATAAAATTAGTAATATTTCCATTAAATATTTACACTTTATTATAATACTAATAATAAATTAAAATTAGATATTGATTTATATTTAATAATAGATTATATTAATATTTTTTTACCAATAACTTATGACAAATAAATTTGTTTTAATGTCTTTACTAAAACTAACAAATGTTTAATTATCTATTTTTTAATAAATTAGTTAATTGTAAAAATAATAAACTTTACTATTGTTTTTTTAATATGTAAATTAGTTTTTTTGTTTTAATTAATGTATACTTGAAAATATAAAAAATTAACCATATGAATCTATTTATAAATTTGTAATTATATTGTATTTATTGTTATTTATTTTAAAAAAAAAATAATTACAATAAAAAAAATTTAACTAAACTAATTTTTTTACATAAAACTGTCGTAAAGTACAAGTGATCTAATATTTGTTTTTTATATAAATATAATTTTTTTATTAATATATCTAATTTATATACAAATTAATAGTTAAATATATTAAACAGTAAAAAAACAAATTATTTTGTGATAAACTGTAAGATGATAATAATAATAATAAATATATTTTTATTATATATTTTAAAAATTACTTAAAATAGTATTTCAAAAAGATATTTAATATAATCATTTTTTTATCATTTATATTAAATTTTAGTTTAATTTACAATATATTTTTATATTTTAAGTAAATATTTCAAAAAATTATTGAAATATTTTATTAATTTTACTTAATCATATGTTTTAAAAGCAAATAGTAAAATGTTAGTTAATTTTTGAAAAAAATTAAATTGACTATTAAATTGAAAAATTTAAGTACATAACTGTAATTAATGTTAAAATTAGTTTTTATTATAATTTTAAAATTAATATTATTATCATATTTAGAAAGGTGTGTTATAATTTTTAACTAATTTACTAGTTTTATTTAATTATTATATAAAAAATTTTATTCTTATTAAAAACATAAATTGATTACAATTTAATATTATTATTATTATATTAAATATATAAATGTCTATCATTTTTATGTTTTAATTTATAAACAAAACATTTGTTTAACTAAGTAAAAAAATATTCAATAAAAACAATTAACTTAAATTCTTAGTAACTTTAATTAAATAATTTATTTTATTAATAACAAATTAAATTTTATTGTATTTAAAATAATTAATTATACAATTAACTATATTTTAATTTAAAATAACATAGTACAAATTTTGTAGAAATTAAGAAAAAAATATATGTGGTTTATAGAAGGCTCTAATTAAATAATTAAAATTTTAAATATATATGTAAAATGCATAATGTAAAATTACAGTTTTGTTGAAAAATATTTGAATTACTTATATACTATTGAAAAGTTTACTAAAAAGTATTTTAATAGTTATATTATTATTATTACTGTTATAATTATAACTAAAATAAATATATAATTTTAATCAAAATCCTTAATATTCCAAAAGTATTGCTCAAAAAAATATTGATTAATTATATTTTAATTCAATAAAAATAGAGAAATAATATTTTTCAATTGCAATAGTAGTCATTTATATTATAACTAAATCTAGAGATAAAATATTATTTAATTTTTTTAGTAATTAATTACAGTTTTAAATACTGACTGTACATTAACATAAAAAACTGTAATATTTAATGAATTGTTTTTTAGTTTATTTAAATTATATTTTTTTGAATATTAATATTAGTGCTGCTAGTAGTGAAAATTTTTATACAATGTATTAAACATTTTATTTTTTTTAATTAAAAATAATTATAGTTATTATTAATTAATTATTAACAATTGCAATGCAATTACAACATATTTTAGCTAAAACATGGTCAACAATAACAATTAAAAATTAACTTTAAACAAAATTATAGTAAAATTTTTGTTACATTAAATAATTTTATTTTGCTATTATATTGTTAAATAATAATTATATATTTTTAAAAAAATATATCAATTAGTAGTAGTAGTATTAATAAAAAACTGTAATATAATTTGAAAATTAACAGTAGAAATATTATGTTGTTTATAATAATTAAATTTAGGCATCATTTAAATAATATCTAAAAATTTTTACTATAATTTTAATGTTATATATCAAATTAACAAATAAATTAAATTAAAAATGTTAAATAATATTTTTTTATATATCTAATATAAAAATTATATATAAAATAATTAAGTATCATTAACTAATTAATTTATATTTTACTTATACTAATATATTAAATACACTATTATATATGTAAAATATATTTATAGTTAATTGATATAATTTATTTTTWAAAAAAAATTATAATTTTTTAAGTTATCAAAATGATTACTGTAACATTTATTTTTATTAGTTTTTTTATAATTATAATTATAAACAATACTTTTATAAAATTATTGTTTACTATAGTTTTAATTTAATTGATATTCTGTGATAAAGTTATTAAATGTTAACTATAAAAATTATTAGTTTAAATATTTTCTTATTTATCTATTAATACAATATATGGGATATTTTATATTATTATTATTTAAATTTATTATAATTTTATTTAAGTAAAATTAAGGCCATGTATCAATATTATAAAAAATAAAATAAAAATGTATTTATAATTTGTATATGTTTATAATTTTTTTCTAGATTTTTTCTATGATTATTAAAATTAATAATTTTGAAATAATAATTTCATATAAAGATAATATTTGATAAACTTATAGATTAGATCTATCATGATAAATTAATAAATACTTAACGCATAATTTTTATATAAAAAATTAAATAAATTTTTTAATCATTTAAATTATTTAACATCATATATTTATTTTATATATTTATATATAAAAATAATGTTTGATTTGAATTACTAATTAAAAATGTCTTATATATATTTTCTATATAAATAATTTGAAAATGATATATTTAATTTATTTATAATAAAATAATTTAGTTACAGTATTTTACAAAAGAAAAATTTAACTTTTATTATATAAAAAATTTATAATTTATAATTTAACATTAAATAATACTGTATTAAAAAAATGCTTTAAATATCTAACTATTATTAATTAAGATAAATAATTTAATTGATATTTATTTACTTATATAGAAGCATATTTTAATTTTTTTAAAATAAATTAATTTTTATTAATTTAATAATGATTTTTTTATATTAAAAGATAATTTAATTCTAACTTTAATTACAAAACTGTAATTAAATAAAAATCTATTATCAAGTACTAATAATTTAAAAACTAATTATTAATTTTTAAATACTTATTTATTATATTTAAATAAGTTTTTTATTTGTTAAATAATTAATTAAATTATTTTTTTTATAATTACTAAATATTAATAATATTTATTTATTGATTATAAGTCACCCGATATACCAAACAATATAATGATTAGTAAGATTACGAGTCAAAGTGC
Source organism: Oppia nitens (assembly GCF_028296485.1). Taxonomy (NCBI): domain Eukaryota; kingdom Metazoa; phylum Arthropoda; class Arachnida; order Sarcoptiformes; family Oppiidae; genus Oppia; species Oppia nitens. Next base: position 222,520 of record NW_026533193.1, on the reverse strand, counting down.
AGTCAAGTTATAGATTATATTAAAACATAATTATTTGTAAATTGTATTTAAAACACAAATATTTTTTTTAATAAAAAAAAACTAAACTAAAACAATATTTATGTTTTACTAATAATATACCTGTGATATTTTTACCTTAATTATATAATATAAAAATATTTATGTTATAAAAAGCATTGTAAAATGATATTTTTATAAAAGTTTTCAATAAGTGTATAATTTTTTTAATTAATTTAAATCATTAATTAATAGTAATAGTAATAATACTGTAGTAAAACAAACTTAATATTGCTAACTGTACTAAACTGTATTAGTTAAATTAAGTAAAATTAAATTAATTATAACTATTATATATATAATTGAACAAAATATTAAATCAATAAACCTATTAATTAATTTTTTTTATTTATAAATAAAAGTATTTGAATTGATTTACTAACTAAAAATAATTTCAAATTATAGTTTCTCAAATAAAATTGTAATTATTTACTTTAAAAATATGAATTTTTTATATTTAAAGATATAAATAATATTTTAAATATTATAAAACTAATTTATTCTAATAATTTTAAAAATATTTATTCCTATTATTATTATTACTATTAATAAAAACTTAAAAAAATACATGATTTGCGAGTATCAAAAAATTATATCCTAAATAATATATTATAACCAATTTATTAATTATTGTATATTAATAGTAATTTATTACATATAATTATAGTATATTAATTTATAACTATAAAAATATTAGATTTTTTTGTAATTAGTATTTTATTAATAAAACTAATTTAATTAATTATATTATTATTGGCCGTTAGTATATGTGCTTCTAAAATAAAAATATTTGATAATTTAATTTAAAGTTTTAATAATAAAATGTTTTATACTAATTAAGTTAATAAAATATATAAGTTATAAAAATAAMAATAAAAATTAAATTAGTTTTTATATCATGTTTTCAAAAAARTGTAGTTTTTTATGTTAATATATATATATATAATTTAATATTAATAATAATTGTTAATTTAATGTTAATTGTTAATTAAAATAAATTTTTTACAAATATTATATTTAAATAATTGAATAAAATATTAAATCAATTAACCAATAATTTTTTAATATTTTTATATAAAAATATTTTAATTCATTTACTCATTTCTGATATCTTCAATAATTTATTAAATATAAAAAATTTATAATCTATTATAGAATAAGTTTATTATATTTATATTTATAAAATAATATATTTGAAAAAAAAATTACAGTTCATTAATAAATATATGTAGACATAAGCATTTGTTTTTAAAAATAAATTAATTGATTAAATTGATATTTATTTATCTAATAACTAATATATTTTATATTTTCAATTTATAACTCACTATAAATTATTATTATTATTAATAAATTTAATTTCAATCAATCACTTACTTGACCGTAAAATAGTAAGCCATCACCAGTACTATGCTATCCCTGTCCACCAAATCCATAGGATTTATGAAACAAATATATTTACAACACATTTATTTAACAAAAAAAATATATCTATTTATTATAATATAATTGATTAGATTTTTTCAAAAAAAAATAATATTAATAATTAACTAATTTTGCATAAAAACAATACACTAATAGCCATTCAACTATATATATATATATATATCTGGTTTTTATTTATTAATTAATATTTCATTAAATATTTAAACTAATAATAAATTAAAATTACATTTTACTTTTTTTCATGAGAATTATATTCAATAATATATGATAATTAAATAAAAATTAGTAAATAATACTAATAATATTAAATATAAATACAAATTAATTATACTAATAGTAAACTGTAAATAAATATTTTTAAGAAATTATTAGTTTATTTTATAATACTTTAGATAATTATATTAAAATAATAGAAATGTTTAATAGTTTTTAATTATTATTCATTTCAATACATAACTAAACTGTGATCTAATGTTTTTTTTAATATAAAATATAACTATTTTTATTAATTTATATAATTTATAAACAAGTTCGGGGTAAACTAATTATTTTTTAATATATAATATATTAATTTTTTTGAAAAAATGTGTAGTAGGTAAAACTAAATTATTTACTATTTAATTTTATAAAATATTTCAATAGTTAAACTAGTTATAATTACAGTTTAATTAAATTAAATTTTATTTAAAAAAACAATATCTAGTTTTTTTTAATTTAGTTTAATATCTAACAAATTTTATAAATTAAAACAATATTTTTTATAAAAAAAACTATTACAAATACATCATTTAGTTTAACTTATTCTAACAAAATCTATCAAATAAATTACATTATTTATATAATAGTAGTTTATAATTTTTATCTCATTGATAATAATATTGTTTAATTGAAAATTAATTATCAATTTTATTTTCAATTATAATTAGTGTAAAGTTGCTATAAGTTCATGACAACTAATAAGATTCAATTTTTCTATGTATTCTAAGTTATACATTATATGATTAAAATTTATTAAATAAATAAATTTTTTTATTACAATTGACTAAAAAATTTTATTAAAAAAATATTATCAATTTGTTTATTTTTATTTAATGTAAAATATTTATTTCATTTATTTATTTTTAGTAATAATAATTGATTATATTAAATTTATTAGGGAAATTATATTATTATAGATATTATACGCATATATTTTTTAAGAAATTAAATTTATAATTTTAAAATAAAAATAAACAATAAAATTCTGTTTTTATAAACTGTAAAACTATATTAAATTTTAAAAAATAAGTTTATTAATTTTTTTTATTAATTTTTATCTATTACAATTATAGTTCAATTGAATAAAAAAAAGCAATAATATTTTTCGATTGCAATTTTTGTTATTTATATTGCAATAGTGGGTCAAATCAGCAAAATAGTTTTGTTTTTATTTAAATAATTAAAAACATAATTATTACATAAGCTAAATTATTGAAAACTTTCCCTATAATAAACAAATGCTTATATACACTAATATTTCAACATTAAATAATTTTATATTGAAGTCAAGGATATATTGTAAGGGTATTTTATTTGTTATACTCTGAAAAATTATTTCAAAAATTATTCTTATTTTTATTTGTTAAAAATTTATAACAGCACTAAAATGTTTTACAAAAAACCTAAAGGTAAACACCTTGTTTTTAAGGAAACTTTATCCAATATTTTGTGTTAAATAGAGTGTTAAAATAATGCACTAAAATGTTATAGAAAAAATTAAATAGTAAACTCCCAGTTTTAATAGTGATTAAATCCTGACTCAATGTGACACACTTTCTCCTCACGTACACTTTAGTATAAATAGAGGTGTCTCTCAGACACCAAAATCAGTTCTCCATTTGGAGTCATACTACGTGTATTACTTTAAAGTGAATTAATAAAAGTATTTGCATATTACTTTGTGTGTGTGTTTACTTTGTCATCGCGAATCAACTGTTTGGACATCTTAAGGGACGCCTTTGGACCTATCCACAACTACGCGGACAGCTAACAACTATTACGTAAGTAAATATTTTTATTATGAGAACTCCGGAGAAAGGAATGCTGCAGCCTATCGATGCCAATGAACCATTTGAAATTGTCGGAGTAGACATACTTGGGCCTCTCTCTCCGACGTCAAAAGGCAGTAAATACATTATAATAATGATTGACTTATTTACAAAATGGATGGAGACAAAGGCAGTGAGGAATGTACAAGCCATTACCATAGCGAAATGGTTTGTAGATGAAGTATTGGCAAGACACGGCGCCATTAAAAAAGTGTTAACAGATAATGCCAGATACTTTATATCAGACTTTATGGAAGAAGTCTTTAAGTTGACAGCCTCCAAACATGTGAAAACCACACCATATAGTCCACAATCGAATGGAACAGCAGAAAAAGCATGTGGGACTGTAGCTATGATGCTTAAACATTATGTTCAAGATAATGTTACCAATTGGGACCAGTACTTACCCAAAGTAACATTCTCGTATAACGTTAGTCATCATAAAGCTACCAAAGTTTCTCCGTTTTTCTTACTATATGGAAGAGAACCAAAAGTACCAATTGACGTATCTTATGATCTGCCGCGTGACTTTGCATTTGGCACTAATTATTTAAAATATATGGAGGAGACAAGAAGATTGGTTCATATGAGAATTATAGAGGCTCATAATGATGGTAAATTCCGTTATGATGCTAAACATCGCGATGTAGTATTTGAGGAGGGTGACTTGGTGTCACTACATATTCCTCACAGAGAGATTGGTCTTAGTACGAAATTACTAAGCCAATATATTGGCCCTTATAAGATAATTACGCGGCACAGTCCACTTGTATACACTGTCCAAAGTGTACATAATCCAAGGAAAAAGTTTAAGAAAGTACATATAAGACGATTAAGAAAATGGAACAATGAAACAATTCCTGAATTGGACGGCATTGATGAAGTAGATAGTAACAATGCTAAACATATTACTACACAAAATGACAATGAAAATCAACTGGACGATGAAATAGATGATAACACGGAAAAAGAAACAAAGCACAATGATGATCAGAAAACGGACAATGGTTAAAATTTTATTATAATGCATGGTTTATTGGTATTTTAGATTAAAGTTTATATAATGCATGCATTTTTTAAGGTGAAGGGATTTTATAGTAATATTTTATAAATTTGTAAACTAATGTGTACATGAGTTATTAGTGTTACTGATTTTACACATCTGAGGACAGATGAAGACTTGAAGGGGCGGAAATGCAATAGTGGGTCAAATCAGCAAAATAGTTTTGTTTTTATTTAAATAATTAAAAACATAATTATTACATAAGCTAAATTATTGAAAACTTTCCCTATAATAAACAAATGCTTATATACACTAATATTTCAACATTAAATAATTTTATATTGAAGTCAAGGATATATTGTAAGGGTATTTTATTTGTTATACTCTGAAAAATTATTTCAAAAATTATTCTTATTTTTATTTGTTAAAAATTTATAACAGCACTAAAATGTTTTACAAAAAACCTAAAGGTAAACACCTTGTTTTTAAGGAAACTTTATCCAATATTTTGTGTTAAATAGAGTGTTAAAATAATGCACTAAAATGTTATAGAAAAAATTAAATAGTAAACTCCCAGTTTTAATAGTGATTAAATCCTGACTCAATGTGACACACTTTCTCCTCACGTACACTTTAGTATAAATAGAGGTGTCTCTCAGACACCAAAATCAGTTCTCCATTTGGAGTCATACTACGTGTATTACTTTAAAGTGAATTAATAAAAGTATTTGCATATTACTTTGTGTGTGTGTTTACTTTGTCATCGCGAATCAACTGTTTGGACATCTTAAGGGACGCCTTTGGACCTATCCACAACTACGCGGACAGCTAACAACTATTACGTAAGTAAATATTTTTATTATGAGAACTCCGGACCCCGTATCCGTTAACGGACGGCTCTTAGTGTACCTTATAGGCCCACGGTCCTTATAGGCCCACGGTCCTTATAGGCCCACGGTCCTTATAGGCCCACGGTCCTTATAGGCCCACGGTCCTTATAGGCCCACGGTCCTTATAGGCCCACGGTCCTTATAGGCCCACGGTCCTTATAGGCCCACGGTCCTTATAGGCCCACGGTCCTTATAGGCCCACGGTCCTTATAGGCCCACGGTCCTTATAGGCCCACGGTCCTTATAGGCCCACGGTCCTTATAGGCCCACGGTCCTTATAGGCCCACGGTCCTTATAGGCCCACGGTCCTTATAGGCCCACGGTCCTTATAGGCCCACGGTCCTTATAGGCCCACGGTCCTTATAGGCCCACGGTCCTTATAGGCCCACGGTCCTTATAGGCCCACGGTCCTTATAGGCCCACGGTCCTTATAGGCCCACGGTCCTTATAGGCCCACGGTCCTTATAGGCCCACGGTCCTTATAGGCCCACGGTCCTTATAGGCCCACGGTCCTTATAGGCCCACGGTCCTTATAGGCCCACGGTCCTTATAGGCCCACGGTCCTTATAGGCCCACGGTCCTTATAGGCCCACGGTCCTTATAGGCCCACGGTCCTTATAGGCCCACGGTCCTTATAGGCCCACGGTCCTTCCAGGCCCACGGTACTTCCTTCCAGGCCCACGGTCCTTCCAGGCCCACGGTCTCCTTCCAGGCCCACGGTCCTTCCAGGCCCACGGTCCTTCCAGGCCCACGGTCCTTCCAGGCCCACGGTCCTTCCAGGCCTTGTAACCCTATACGGATCCGAAACCCTAGATGGATCTGAATCCCTACACGGATCTGAAACCCTAGACGGGACTGAAACCCTAGACGGATCTGAAACCCTAGAACCCTAGACGGATCTGAAACCCTAGACGGGATCTGAAACCCTAGACGGATCTGAAACCCTAGACGGATCTGAAACCCTAGACGGATCTGAAACCCTAGACGGATCTGAAACCCTAGACGGATCTGAAACCCTAGACGGATCTGAAACCCTACTTGGGTGACAGAGCCTATTTGGGTGACAGAGCCTATTTGGGTGACAGACCCTATTTGGGTGACAGACCCTATTTGGGTGACAGACCCTATTTGGGTGACAGACCCTATTTGGGTGACAGACCCTATTTGGGTGACAGACCCTATTTGGGTGACAGACCCTACTTGGGTGACAGACGCTATTTGGGTGACAGACCCTATTTGGGTGACAGACCCTATTTGGGTGACAGACCCTATTTGGGTGACAGACCCTATTTGGGTGACAGACCCTATTGGGGGACAAAACCTATTTGGGCTAAAGAATTAATTGGTCAGAGTAGAATAAATAGGAAACCGCTCGTTCCTAAGCCACGCATTACTATAAGTTATCACTAAAAGAGTCAAAACCGTAAGGTAAGTGGTGTATTGCCGAGTGTTTGGTTTACATAAGGAAGGTTAGACAAACTTAGATACCCGTAATGTACCCACTTCCCCTACATTTGGTGAGCAACGATGAGGGATCAAATGATACCCGAGACTGGCGCTGAGTCCGAGCCGAATGGCTTTGGGCGTAGCCAGTATTCAACATAAATTATAGGCCTGTCCGAGCATGATGTCTTAGGGCGTTGCCTATAATACATTTATCACTACGTAGTATGGAACCACAACCTTCAACGTCATATGAAAGTCCAGACTTTGCCCCGCTTAGCAAAGAAGAAATGGACGACTTCTTCACTACATTATCTACATACGATAACAATAAAATATTAGAAGAGATGCACTCACTCGGGTTTGATGAACTATTTTCTGGAACGTCACCTATTTCGAGTACAGATATCGATGCGATTTATGGTGAGTCATCACCAAAACGCATCAAAACTGAACCTTGTGATGAAACCATTACTAATATCAATGCGGGTGTTGAGCCAATTGTTCAATTTGTTGAAAATTTTCACGGCTGTTATGAAAACGAGATAACAGTTAAGACCGAGTCTGACCTACCCCAGACATGGGATACTGGTCTGCGGGCACCAGTGGATGGTAACTGGTGGTTATCTGATCAGTTAAAACCTGTAGATATACATTGGATGGAACAACTTAAACCTGATGTCATCACCGAATATTCACCAATAAATCCAAAAATGGCACCAACGGAAATTTTATTGACCGATAATTGGCACACATACGACACGTACGTTACAGCTGTTGGTATCTCGTCAAGAGAAATTGTCATTGGACTCAACACTGGATATCTATACGTTTACAGTCTCGACGGCTATCAATTCCGTTTATCAATGGTAGCGACAACTGATGAGGTCACATGTATAGTTCCACTCAACGACTGTGGGATGTACATAATTACTGATAATAGTAACATATACTATTTTAATGCAAACACGTATAACATTACAAACATCGGTGAAGAGCGTGTAGTTTCACTACAGAAAACCGAGTTTGGCATACTAGGGATGACCTATGGAGGGCGATTAATCCGAATCAATGACGGCAATATTCACGACGTCACTTATGAAATTATTGGATATTTGGCAACAGGAGTAACAGATTTTAGTATACTATCTGCTCGTCGATTCTTCTATCCAAATGACGGACTTATCCTACTCCTACAAAATGGCGAGAACGTGGCGTTGATTAGAGTTTATATTGAAAATCACTCATTCAACTATGAACTTATATATCACACAAGATTGTTATCATTCGACAACCAACCGCTTAATTTATACACAATCGGGGAAATGAAGATTGTAGGCGTTGAACTGTCAGAAACTGGACAACTGCTTTATAGCTTTGACGTTAAAGCTATGTTACAATCAAAGCTGGAATTTCAAACCTATCGATTACCAGAGTCCCACGTTAGGAAAATAGCCATCGGAGCCGGGGAAATGATGGTTGTATGTGATTGTAATCTAATATACATTTACGATATGCAGTTCATGACAGTTAAGTACACTGTACAGATGGAGAATTTTATAACATATCTACAGAAATATAAAAACCGTTTAATGATCACCGGACTAACCAATGGATATTTGCTAATAAACCGCTTACCACAAACTGGAAAATGTTGTACCCGTTGTGAGAACTTTTTGCCACAAATTATAAATGGGTTCCCTAGTGGATTTATCGTTTGCCAACATAGCTTTATTCGATATAAATAATTTATATATCCCTATATTTGTATATCTTACAATAATTACCTATAATAAAATTGGTGTTGGATTAATAAATAGTATTATTTATTATAGACTGTATGTGTCCGAAATATTTTCCGTACGGGAAACCGAGGAATAACACCTGTTATTCTTACTGTCCTTTTTGTCATATTTTGGTTGACGACAATCTTATGCTATTACATTGTCGTGAGTGTAATAAACGTTTGAGCGAATCAAAATTCAACGAAGACCAACAAATTGCCGAAAGTTATTTATACATCTTCAAGTATCTGCCGATCAAACAGTTTGAAGTACGTTCCAAATACTTGATTGATTTCAACAAAGAAAAAGTATTCAATTGTGTGGATAGTTTATACAAACTTATTAACGCAACCAAACGCGGACTTATATTCATTTTGCCATTAAATTTTCCAATACCGAGATATTGTAGAAAACAGTTTATAAACGAGTTTTATTCATTGATAACCGAGAAAGTAGACTTACTACCAACATTTTTGGACTCACCTTTGTTGGATCATACGTTTTTCTTAGAAGCTATAACTGAACCATTAATTCTTGACGTACGCAACGATCGACTAACTGCTTAATTGTCATAAGCAGAACAGTTTAATGCCGTATAGAATTAGAATACACGGAATTTGGCAAGACATTAAACTAACACCTGAAGAACTAGTTACTGTAGCTTCGGGATTAAATAATAAAAGAAAGCAACTACTTGGAAAAAGGTCATACAATTGTATAATCATATTTTGTAAAACTTATAACCTACAATTTAAAATCAAAAAGCGTCAGCTAAGTCCAGAAGATTATTTCATTCAACTGCTAATCCCGTCCATGAATATTTGTTTGTCGGTTATAAGTACATCATATACCAAAGCTAAGCGCTTGTTAGCATACAAATTACATAGAGAATATACAAAACAAATCACATATTTTATAGAATGAATGAACGATTGATATCGGATTTAAGAACATTCGATAATTCAAGATTGTACAGTTTTAATGAACGCTACAGATATGATCTTTTATACATCCCATCGGAGACGACTACCCGTCAAATACCAGCGTATACACATTCTTGTTCAGCACATCCTGATTGGTTATATTCGATCTTTCCGTCGGAACCGGAATATACACCGGATATAATTAATAAAACACCCATTAACACCGAACATTTAAACTATGCTAACTTCAAAACAGAATTGGTGGATAAAAATTATATAGGTGGAAGAGTGACAGCATTGTTAGTTAATGACAGCAACCTCAGTATCGGAACGAACTATGGCACGATATATAATTATATACCATCTACTAATGACGGACTGAAAAAGTACTCCTTACTTGGGCCAATATACGATATAAGTAGCTCCGATCTCGGCGAATCTATGCTTATAAGTTCTGGAAAAGCAATTGAACAAATAAGAATAAACAAAGTAAATATGGTAACGGGTGGATACAACTTTCTAAAAATATTTCACACTAAGATTGGTATCTTAGCAGTGTCAAAGGAAGGAATTATATTTGAAATTATTTATGATGGAACACATCAAGCTCATATATTTCAAAGAATACCTATTTGCATCACTATTGATAATGTCATTTATGCGGAAATAAAGGACGACTCTTACGAAAATTGTGTTTTATTAATTCTATCATGCTGTAATTGGATTGGCATCTTGAAATTAATAAAAACTAATATTGGATTCGCACCCATTATAATACTTGAGAAACAAATAACTCGTTTTAAAAGTATGTTATTAATGGCCGCAACAAAAGACTATCTCTTTGTTACGACAGAAAAGTTAAGTCCAGAACCAGGAGATTTGACGACTACAATATTGGTTTACAAATGGGAAGACTTAAAAAGACATTTTGAAGCTTTTCACGAAATCATAGTACCGTTTGACCCTATAGGCGAAATGGAAATTATTAACAACGTACTAGTTGTTACATCCCAAATATTCAATCGTATTATAGCATATGACACAAAATCGTTTGGAGTTGTCTATAAAATAATGGTTGAGAAGGACTACGATAAGATGACTATTATTGACAACAAACTAATAGCCGCTAATAAAAAAGAAATAATTATTCGTAATTTACCCTTTATGTATAAAGTATGCCCCGATTGTAAACTAACTTATGCAAACTTTCTCGGCGACCCTTGTATATTATCCGGCATTAAAGCCTGTAAACACTATTTCCTCAAAAAACAATGATTTAATAAATGTATACTTTCTTTACAAAATTTAAAAAAAAAATAATAAAATAAAATAAAAAGGTGATGGGAAACAAACGTGTTTATTTTATTCTACTATTGGTAATTAACAGCGAGATTGTTGACATCTTACATAGATGTCAGACAGCCAAATATGATCATGTTACCAGTACACCGGATGTCTTCGTAACTGTCAAAGATGGTAGACAAGTTAACCCGATAGACATACAGAACATACTAAAAAACAATCCAAATTTTCATATTACTAACGGACGAATATATGATCGTAACAGTGGCAAACATGTAGTTATACCTAAAGACAGATTAAATGTTTACATACCACAAAAGATATACTCGAGAGATAATACTTATTTGAACGATGAATCAATTGGTACGTCAACAACAATAGTAACGACTGTTAAAAGAAGAAAGCCACCACTCGAGGATAATGAAAACTATTACGATGATGATTGTAACCTACTTACCGATGATAGTCCACTAATCAAAGACTTTTCAGAAGATAAATATTTAATAATTCCTGGCCTAATAATATTACCCGTTGGTAAAGAAAATGATGGAAAAGCTTATAAATGTTTTATGAAATTATTAGAAGAACAAAATCTTAGGGAAGTTGCCGCCGCGAAGTCAGCAGCGGAAACTCGGGGAACAAGTACCACCACTTCTAGTAAATTATATTTTCCAGAAGTAACCATGTTTCCCGATGAAGACTCGGTGACAACGAAACCTTCAGAAGCAACTGTAAAACCTACTGATATATCGTACATACCAACTACTATCGACAATCCTAAAACAATTGTAAAATTGTCGGGAGAATTACCTAACGTTTTAATTGATAAAATAAATCCACAAACAACTACGACAGCTCGTAGTACTACTGTAAAGAATTATGGAAAACTTTTTGTACAGAAAACTTATGAACTTCAACCAAACCTTTTCAAAAATAAAGAATTTATTACAAACTCTGCAGCACATGGATTGCATTTTGTAGAAACAGGACGAGCATTTAAATTCAGTGATTATTGGATTCAGTACATGAAAATCAACTTACCCGTGTATAATAGTCAGCGATATTCAAAAATATATAACGAAATAAAGTCTAATTGTGAATCGTTCACTTTAAGAATTCAAGATTTCGTTTCTGGGAGAGAAAATTATATAAGTAATAATTGTCAATATTTGGAATACGATTTCAACTCTATAATGGAACCAATGACAAAATTTATAGAAGAGAGACATGATTTGTTTACTAAAGTTAATTACAATCGAAGAAAAAGAGAGTTAATTACATTAACGGCTATTGGACTTGCCGGTATTGCTACTTTTGCTGCTGGATTCTTTTATGGGAAAAACAATGAAGGCTTAGAAGATAAAATTAACGATCTTAGTAAAGAAATTCATAAAACTAATAAGAAAACTCATTTGTTACAAAATGCACTTATTGGTTTAACAGAAGCAACTAACGCACGTTTTACAGTAATAAATGAGAGAATTCAAATGCTAGCTAATGTTACGAAACAACAGATGCAAAACATGGATAAAAAATTAAAAGATTTTAAAAGTGCAGTGAGAATCGAATTTCAAAAACGAGACATACTCGATATCATTCGTGACTTTAACAACAAACAATTTGAAAAATTACAAAACCTAGTCCTAATGGAGTTGGAACAATTGAACTATTATGATAAAATGTTCATAGCATTAAGAAAAGGATATATCCCCAGAGACTTGATTGATTCGCTCACCTTGACTGAAATGCTGAATCAAATCGATAATCAACTTAATGGCAAATACAAAATAGCCATTGAACAGCAAGACCAAATACTTTTTTATAGTTTACCATTCACGAAATACTTGATTAGAGATGAAATCAATGCCAATACAAACACCACTCAAAAATATCTGTATTTAAAAATTAAAATTCCGTTAAAACATCCAACAGAGCAAAATCAATTTCGCATATATACTCCGAATAGTTTGCCGTTTCCCTGTATAACTAATCACTGTCAATTTAAAGGAGTAATAAATTCTACATTAATGTCATTTAAATTGGATAACACTGTGTGGTTGCTTAACGAAATATCCAATCAAGTAGACGAAGAAGCAGAGCTCACACATTTCAGTTGTACACAAACATACGACGAACAACTTTGCTTTACTTTCTCACCCGAACTTTTAAGAAGCCCAAATATGTGTACGAAAGCAATTACTCAATTTGTATCAAAGGATATAGCAAAATATTGCGATTTAATACCCAGGCATGTGGACGACTATCGTGTAATAAAATTAAACAACTATCAATACATGTTACATGGAAATGTAGTAGACACGTATTACGAGCATTGTGAGAACGAAGCCACGGTACAACATACTTTAATCGAGTGGGCTACCATAGTAAGTGTACGTAAAGGATGTTACCTATTCATACCGAAAACTAGACAGAAGTTATACGGACCCTATTCTGAACCTTTAACTGGTTCTATGGACTATACCAATTATGCTTATGTGTCAGCCTTAATAGACGAATTGTCGAAGAAAATTGATTCAAAATTGGAAACAAGATACCTACTGAATATTACCTTAGAGCCTGAGAGTGAAGACAATAACACACAAGTCTGGGATGCCATGTTGGAAAAACTTAATGATGGAAAAATCGAAGAATACGGTGCCATTGCAATTCAAATTACAAAAAACTTGTCTCAACAAATGTATGAATTGTCAACTAACTATAAGACATTCACATTCAGAGGCCGGTTTTGGGGAATGTTTGCATTAATTGGTGATTTATTACATACATTATCCACATTAATCGTAATCTTCGGAACATTAACATATACGAGATTTTTCGGTATAATGGGAGTTGGTTTAACCATAATAGAACCGCGGCCAGTACAGGCATTTTCACTAATACCAGATATATCTATATTTCCTGCTGTCAGCTTGGAAGTGATGGATTCCGCAACTGCCATATCATGGGTTATTAGAGTCGTTATGGTCATTATTTTTATGTTACTTATGTCAATGCTGATATCAACACAATGGTTCCGTACAATTAAGTTTTCAACGCATTATGGAAGATATTCGACGACTGAAACACCATATTATCTATATTTAATTGAACTTAACATACCAAACGAAACCGCGTTTTTCAGATACAAAAGTATAGAAAATATTTTTATAAAACTTCCAATAACAAGTATGCCTATGAGTCGTGTGTACGAAGTCAGATGTAAAAATCCTGTTGTATATTGGTATACAAAAACAGTCAACAAAAATAAATTGCTTGTATTATCTGATACTTTGCATTTGATTGGCTATGATAAGGATGGACAAAGAGTAAGGGTTCGAAACCAAAAAATAAGTATTCCACTTTCTGATATTGAATGGACATCAAAGCCAAAGCCGGACGCTCTTCAAATTGAATGTAATTATGGATGGTGTTACGTTAACATAGTAAAAGGTTATCATGTATCAAGCCAATTGGCGGAAGTAAATAGAGACCACATACCACTGCGATTAATTGACTCAGACAACGATGATACTAACAAAACCTTGTTGCCCAAATTAGCTCCTAGAGATTATAGAACCAAAACACTCGTGCACTAAACACTCGCTAATTAAAACTAATAAAAAGAAATATTAAAATACAATTAGACATTATTAAAATAACTAGATACTATGGAAGGAAAGAGTTTCCAAGATAAATTTCATCAAACCGAGCCGTCAGCTCTGTATGACGACTTGAACTCGGTAAGCTTTGGCGAGACACAGGAAACACAAGGACAAAATCCTGTACCTCCACCGCCTTCAATGAGTTCTCGTGTCAGAACACAATTACCAATACTTAATCCTAAATCATACAATGGTACTACAAACCCGACTATCTGGCTTAATCATTATGACTTGGTAGCTGACGCTAACATGTGGGACGATACTATAAAATTGAAACGAGTTATTGGGTCATTAGAAGGTGCTGCCCACTTATGGTATCAGAATCAGCGTATCATGAATAAGATCAATAATTGGCAACAGTTTAGAACAAATCTAATTAATAATTTTACTAATACAATGCACAAAATTCTGGTGACTCAAGAAATATTTGATGCCACCCAGAAAAACTCCTTTGATGAATACTGGGAAGAAAAGTTTGGTGTAATTAAACTAACCAACCCGGGAATGACAGACACTGAGATAATTTCTAATATGTTGAATGGTATGGTAGGAGATTTGAAAGACGAAGTGACGGACAAAATGATTACTAACCCATGTGAGACGGTCGAAGAATTTAAAGGACTTGTTAAACGAATTTGTGATGTCAGACTTTATCAACGAAAAGAAGCGGGTAAACGAAGAGTTCGATTTAATTATAATCCTGTGGATAACCGCCCGAAAGAACAAAACGCATTTCAACAACAACAATCACGGGAAATGCAACAAATGCAAGAAAATATTAGATACATGAAACGCTTAATGTTAAGAGGTAATCAATTTGCCCCCAAGGAGCCGGTTGAAATATCGGAGCCTAAAGATGACACTAAAGATGAAACACGACGCTCGGATACTAATTGGAAGAAAACAGTAAAATGTTATAAATGTAATAAACTAGGCCATATTGCGAGAGATTGTCGTATTAACTCTAGCAACAAGGGAAACGGGTGGCGACGAAATTAACTGAGGAGAATAATTTCGTCCATTTAGACCGGTCTCCTCAGGAATCGACTACCCTTATAAAAAGAAAAATTAAATTAAATAATATACATGTAACGGCAATTATAGATACAGGATCAACAGTATCTATTATCAATTCTGAACTATTAACCAAACTAAAAGAACAGCCAAAAGAAAGGAAAGGCAAAGAAATATTACTATTAAATAACAAACGCTATGAATTAGGGCAGTACGTTAAATTGAATGTTGAAGTCGACAATGAAATTTACATGCAAGATTTCTACATATTCGATGAAATCAAATATTCAGCACTTTTGGGTCTTGATTTTTGCAGAAAATCAAAATTAAAACTAGACTTTGGTAACGAAGGACAAATTGATTGGATAAACTCAGACTTTATTATACAAGAATTAGACTCGACTCTGGACGTTAGACTATGTCAAGATTATAATATTCCAAACGAAACGATGACTAATGCTAAATGTGAGATTGACACAAGTAATCTACCACCTAATACACAATTTGGTTTCCTTAAACCAATTAAGAGACTGTATGACGATTATCAGATTGTAATACAAGAAACACTTATTGATTTACAAAAACCAATAGATGTCATTTTATACAATTCGTCAAAGTCTAATAAATACTTGTGTAAAAATCTCAAAATAGCCTTAATGTACCTAATATCATACCCTCAATACGGATGCGAAGAGAATTACATGATTGAAAGCGTAGATGATAATAAAAAACAGTTTCATATCCTTACTTCTGATAATTACAAGAGACAAAAAATGCTTAGATTGCTTGAAAGGAATAGAGATCTTTTCGGAGAATCTGTTCTACAGCTGGGAAAAGCTATCGATGTTGAACACGAAATTAAGTTAACAACAGAAGAACCGGTACGTTTACGCGCTTATAGAAATTCACCAAAAGAAAAAGAAATAATACGACAACAAGTAAAAGAAATGTTGGATGCAAATGTTATCGAAGAAAGTAAATCACCATATAGTTTTCCTGTAGTATTAGTTAAGAAGAAGAATGGCAAAATTAGATTTTGTGTAGACTACAGAAAACTAAATTCTATTACAATCAAAGACAGACATCCTTTACCATTGATTAACGACGCTCTCGCAGCTCTTGAAGGAAGTAAATACTTTACTGTTATGGACCTATTAAGTGGATATTGGAATATTCATGTAAAAGTATCAGATAGACCAAAGACAGCATTTATAACACCTGATGGCTTATATCAGTTTAAAGTGATGCCGTTTGGTCTTACCAATGCACCGGCGACATTTCAACGATATATGCAAAAAGTTTTAAGAAATGTATTGTATCAATTTGTCGTAGTATATTTGGATGACATAATAATATTCTCCAATACATTTGATGAACATCTACGACACGTGGAAAGCGTCTTGAAATTAATTAGAGAATATGATCTACGACTAGGCATTGAAAAATGTGAATTTCTTTGCAAAGAAGTAAAGTATTTAGGACATATAGTTTCATCGGATGGAATAAAGCCAGATGAAGACAAAATAAAATCAGTTAAAGCATTCCCGATACCTAAGAAAGTTAGAGATGTACAAAGCTTTCTTGGACTAGCAAATTACTATAGAGTGTTTGTACAAGATTATGCTTTTGTAGCCGAACCATTAACAAACCTGTTGCGCAAAGATGTTAAATTTAACTGGGATATTAAATGTCAAAAAGCGTTTGATGAACTTAAAAATAGATTAATTACAGCTCCAATACTGGCACAATATCAAGAAGGTGCCCCTATTGAAATATTCACTGATGCTTGTGGCTATGGCATGTCAGCAATACTAGGACAAATTCAAAATGGTAAACATGTCGTCATCAGTTACAACAGTAAAATGTTTAATAGTGCACAACTAAACTATGGTATCACAGAAAAAGAATGTTTAGCTATAGTATGGGCTGTTGAAAGGTATCGACATTACATATATGGCGAACATTTTGTGGTATATAGTGACCATAATCCACTACAATATATTAGAAATTTGAAAAACCCAAACAGAAGATTAATGCATTGGAGAACAATACTCGAAGAATATGACTTTGAAGTGAAATATAAGAAAGGAAAATTACATAACAATGCTGACGCATTATCAAGATATCCATACGAAAAACCAGACGATTGGGAACCAGTAATACCAGTACTAATAAATCCTACAATAAACATAATAGAGAAACAAGATAGTGATAAATGGTGTAAAGAATTAAAAGAGAAAATAAAAAATAATCAACAAAGTAAAAGCTTAAGCAAATTCATTATTGAAAATGAAATTCTATATAGGATAAGTTATGATGATAATAGAAATAGGAGGCTACAGTTATGCCTTCCTAAAGAATTAAGACGACAAATCCTACAAGATTTACATGACAATGAGTTGTCCGGAGCTCACTTAGGATTTGAAAAGACATATGGAAAAATCAAAGAGAGATTTTTCTGGCCTCACTGTGAAAAGTCAATCAGAAAATACGTAAACAACTGCGAGTCATGTCAGTTGAATAAAGTCGACAATAAACTGGAGAAAGGAATGCTGCAGCCTATCGATGCCAATGAACCATTTGAAATTGTCGGAGTAGACATACTTGGGCCTCTCTCTCCGACGTCAAAAGGCAGTAAATACATTATAATAATGATTGACTTATTTACAAAATGGATGGAGACAAAGGCAGTGAGGAATGTACAAGCCATTACCATAGCGAAATGGTTTGTAGATGAAGTATTGGCAAGACACGGCGCCATTAAAAAAGTGTTAACAGATAATGCCAGATACTTTATATCAGACTTTATGGAAGAAGTCTTTAAGTTGACAGCCTCCAAACATGTGAAAACCACACCATATAGTCCACAATCGAATGGAACAGCAGAAAAAGCATGTGGGACTGTAGCTATGATGCTTAAACATTATGTTCAAGATAATGTTACCAATTGGGACCAGTACTTACCCAAAGTAACATTCTCGTATAACGTTAGTCATCATAAAGCTACCAAAGTTTCTCCGTTTTTCTTACTATATGGAAGAGAACCAAAAGTACCAATTGACGTATCTTATGATCTGCCGCGTGACTTTGCATTTGGCACTAATTATTTAAAATATATGGAGGAGACAAGAAGATTGGTTCATATGAGAATTATAGAGGCTCATAATGATGGTAAATTCCGTTATGATGCTAAACATCGCGATGTAGTATTTGAGGAGGGTGACTTGGTGTCACTACATATTCCTCACAGAGAGATTGGTCTTAGTACGAAATTACTAAGCCAATATATTGGCCCTTATAAGATAATTACGCGGCACAGTCCACTTGTATACACTGTCCAAAGTGTACATAATCCAAGGAAAAAGTTTAAGAAAGTACATATAAGACGATTAAGAAAATGGAACAATGAAACAATTCCTGAATTGGACGGCATTGATGAAGTAGATAGTAACAATGCTAAACATATTACTACACAAAATGACAATGAAAATCAACTGGACGATGAAATAGATGATAACACGGAAAAAGAAACAAAGCACAATGATGATCAGAAAACGGACAATGGTTAAAATTTTATTATAATGCATGGTTTATTGGTATTTTAGATTAAAGTTTATATAATGCATGCATTTTTTTAAGGTGAAGGGATTTTATAGTAATATTTTATAAATTTGTAAACTAATGTGTACATGAGTTATTAGTGTTACTGATTTTACACATCTGAGGACAGATGAAGACTTGAAGGGGCGGAAATGCAATAGTGGGTCAAATCAGCAAAATAGTTTTGTTTTTATTTAAATAATTAAAAACATAATTATTACATAAGCTAAATTATTGAAAACTTTCCCTATAATAAACAAATGCTTATATACACTAATATTTCAACATTAAATAATTTTATATTGAAGTCAAGGATATATTGTAAGGGTATTTTATTTGTTATACTCTGAAAAATTATTTCAAAAATTATTCTTATTTTTATTTGTTAAAAATTTATAACAGCACTAAAATGTTTTACAAAAAACCTAAAGGTAAACACCTTGTTTTTAAGGAAACTTTATCCAATATTTTGTGTTAAATAGAGTGTTAAAATAATGCACTAAAATGTTATAGAAAAAATTAAATAGTAAACTCCCAGTTTTAATAGTGATTAAATCCTGACTCAATGTGACACACTTTCTCCTCACGTACACTTTAGTATAAATAGAGGTGTCTCTCAGACACCAAAATCAGTTCTCCATTTGGAGTCATACTACGTGTATTACTTTAAAGTGAATTAATAAAAGTATTTGCATATTACTTTGTGTGTGTGTTTACTTTGTCATCGCGAATCAACTGTTTGGACATCTTAAGGGACGCCTTTGGACCTATCCACAACTACGCGGACAGCTAACAACTATTACGTAAGT
>NW_026533193.1:135000-200000 GCF_028296485.1 Oppia nitens | reverse complement strand
TAATTATACTAAATTTAATTATAAAAATTTTATATTATTCTGAATAAAAACTTTTAGTTTTCTAATAATAATAACATTGTAAATTATAATTATAATTTAAAATAAAAAATATTTTTAAATTTTGAATTTTGTATCAAATAGATAATTGATATATTTAAAGTTTTTGTTTCACAAGATTAATAATTTAAAAACAAATAAATATTCATTTTTACGAAAATATTTTTCAATAATATTCTATTGTTAAAAACTATTTGTAAAAAACAACATTATTAAATAAAAAAAATATATATATAAAAAAAATTTTTTCGTGGATTTCGTCTTAAACTAAATTTAATAAAAATAATAATAAATATTTATCTATTTATTTCTAATGAAATTTTATTACAGTTTTAACGATTACCGATTTAATAATAAATATAATATATTAATAATAATAATATAAAAAAATTTTTAGATAATTATTTACTATTTCAATAAATACAAGTTGTATTGTATATAAATTTGCATTTTTTTTTATAAATAAACTTTAATAAATTTCAATTGCTTTTTCTCTATCAAATAACATACTATTGTTTACTATAAAATAAACTAATTAATAGTTAGACCCAGTTGTTAGAGCCAGTTATATACATATAAAGTTTATATATATTATACAAAAACAAATTACATATTTTTATAAACTAAACAAACTGTAATTAAAATTATTCAAAAATTTTATCATATTTTCATACAGTAAGCAATTTATATAAAAGTTTTGTATAAAATTATAATTATCTAAATAGTTATTATTTAGTGTTTCTAATTATGGATTTTAAATTTATAATTTTCAATGATATTTAACGGTTTAATCTGATTGTAAAATAATATTTTCAATATATAATAGTAAATAAATTATATTATAAATATTATTAGGGTTTTTATATTTAAGTTTTTTCACATAAGATTACTAATTTATAATTAAATATTTTTAAAAATAATTAATTAAAAATTATATACAAAATTTTATCAAATTAAAGATTTTTATACAATTATAATAATTTTAATTATAAATGTTAAGCATCTGTGGTATGCATAATATATTTTTAATTTTATATTTTATTTTATTTATATTTTATTACAGTTTATCAGATTACTGATTTAATAATATAAAAAATAATAATATACTATATATATATTTAATTATTTAGATAATTATTATATTTACTTTTTCAATAATAAACTTTTATTGTAAAAAATTGTATTTTTTCGCATAAATAAACTTAGTTTTTTTTATCTCTATACTTTTGTTTACTATTTAATTAATTTACTATTAAAAAACTAATTAATTATTAGATCAATTGTAGAGCCAGTTATATATATATATATATATATATTATAAAAAAATTACATATTTTTATTATCTAATCAAACTGTAAAAAAATATATACAAAAAATTTTATATAAAATTTAAATTATCTTAATAATAACCTATTAATTTAACTTAATTATTCAATATTATTTTTGTAAAAAAAATATAATAAATATATTATTAATCTGATATATATAGTTAATAACTAATTTTATAAAAAAATTATCAAACTGTAAGCTAATTATTTTTAAATTTTTTTATATAATTAATAATAATCTTAATAATAAACATTTAGGCAATCCATTAAAATAGGTTTTTTAATTTGTAATAATAATGTATATAATAATAATTTTTTGAAAAAATACCTTTATTTTTTGTATTTTATATCAAGTAGATATTTTTTTTTATAGATAATAAAAATATATTTTAAATTATAAAAATATAAGTAATATTAAAAAAAATTTTAAAATTGTAAAATGTGAATAACAATATTTTTTGTTATTAAATAATGATTTAATTTTCAATATTTAAAATTATTTTTATAATATATTTATTTCAATTTACATATTTTATTAAATTTTTGGACTGCAGATATATAATACATAGTTTTAGATGTATTAGATAATTTTTAAAACATTTTTAAAATAAATAACTTATTATTTAATTTAAAAAAAAAATTATTGTAGGTAACACTATATTAGAATAATTTATTTAATAATCTAATAATGTTTATTCAATTGTCAAGTAAATTCAAAAAATATTATTTAAAAAATGTATTATTAATTTCTGATATATAATAAATTACTAATTTCTATCATATTGTCTGACTGTAAACAAATAATTTTAAAGTTTTTAATATTATTATAAAAAAATTATAGATATTTATAGCTATCTAATTAGGTATAAATAAATTTTGTATTAATAGTATTGATAATATATAGTAATAATAATTAAAAAAAAAATACTTTTATTTTTTTTAAGTTTGTTATCAACTAGATATTGTTTTTGTTTAAAAAAAATATATTTTAAGTTTTTTATACATAAGATTTATAATTAATAATTCTATATTTTTTTAAATAAAATATTTTTTCAATCATATACTACGATTTAACTGTCCGAAAAAAACTGTATATTTTACCAGTGTTTCAATTAACTAACTTTAAATAGTATAAAAAAAATATTAACTTATTTATTTGTAATAATATTTTATTACAGTTTACCGATTATTAATTTAATAATAAATTTAAATAATAATATTAATTATATATATGTATATAATTATTTAGATAATTATTTTCTATTTGAAGAAATAAAAGATATTTTAATAAATTATTTTAATATTTTTTTTACTTTAACAAATAACAAACTTTTGTATACTATATAAAAAATTTTAATTAACAAACTATTAAATCTAACTAATTGTTAGACAAATTGTAAAGACAGTTATATATATACACTATATATATTGGAAAACTATTAACATATTATTATTAACTAATCAAATTGTAATTAAAAATTATCCAAAAATTTTATATATAAAAAATATAATCTAAATTATAAATAAAATGTTTATTTTATATATTCAATTTTATTTTTGTATAAAATATAAAAACTGTATTATTTAATTTAATATATAGTTAATAACTTATTTAATCAAATTATCAAACTGTAATAAAATTATTAAAAAGTTTTATATATAATTATAATAATTTTAATTTTATTTATTTAGAATTTGTGGACAGCACAATAAATTTTTAAATTTGGAATAATATTGTTTATAATAATAATAATAATTTTTAATTTTATATCAAATAGATACTACTTGATATTAATAATGTTAATAAAAATGTATTTAAGTTAACGTGATCATTAATTTATAATTATGTATTTTTCAATGATTTACTTTTTTTTGTTAAATTTCCTGTAAAATAAACTTTAACTTTACAACTATATTTTTAAATAAATTATATTAAAAATAATTTTTTACGTCAAATTTCTTATCCTAACTTTAATAAACATAATAATATGTTTATTTATTTGTTAGTAATGAAATTTTATTACTGTTTATAGATTACTGATTTAATAATAAATATAATTAATAATAAATAATATATTATTTAAATAAAACAAATTAGTTAAATAGTATTTTTTGTCTTTATCTAATAACATAACTATTGTTTACTATTTAAACTATTAACTATATATAGGTATATATTAGAAAATAATTTACTAATTAATTTTATTAATTAATAAAAACTGTAATAAATATTATTCAAAGATATTATTTATAATTATAATAATCTTAAATATTACAAACAAGTTTGACCAACTTATGAATTTTATTTTTGTAAAAATAATATTTAAAAAACAACTGTATTTTTAATCTAATAAATAGTTAATTACGAAATTTTATCAAATTATCAGATTGTAAAATTATTAATAATATTTTTTTTTAAATAATTATAATAATATTAATTATAAAAATTTATAAAATGTGGTAGAAATAATAAATTTTTTGATTTGATATACTATGGTTTAATTGATTGTTAAAAAAAACTATATTTTTAGATAAATTATGTTTTAAATTTTTACATAATTTTGTTAGCTGTTCAGTTTTTCAGGCTAATATTAATAAAATATAATAAAAATAATTACTTAATTATTTCTAATGAAATTTTTATACAGTTTATCGATTACGGATTTAATAATAAATCCATTAGTAATTAATAATAATATTAATTAGATAAATAAATAAAATAAAAAAAAATAAAAAAAAATAAAAAGTTCATTAATTAATATATATTATTATAAAATTTTTGGAAATTTAAATTATAAATTTTTGTTATGCTAATGATAATGATTTTATAATTTAATATATTTTATAATAAACTATAATAAATCAAAATTATTAAAAAGTTTTTTATATTATTATAATTACTATATTAATAATAATTATATAGAATTATCTGAATAATGATTTTTAATTTTGTAATAATATTGTATATAATAATAATTAAAAACAAGCTAATAAAATCAATAGTTTATATTGCCAAAAAATTATATATATATATTGTTAAATAATCAAATAATTAGTATTAAAATAATATCAGGATTAAATGGAACTAAAATAATTCAAATAATTCAAATAATTTATTATTATTATATTTATTAATAATTTTCTAACAGTTTGTCATTTACTAATCGAAATTATAAAAAAAAATAATAGTATATTCGGTTATAACTAATTAATTAATCTATTATTATAAATAACATTTATAGATTTCCTAAAAAAAATTAATCAAATTATTATTAAAAAAATAATTTTTAGTTATTAATAGCTATAATATTAAAAAAAACTGTAAACACAATTATAATATTAGTTTTCAAATTGTTTATTAATAAATATTAAATATTATATTAGTATCGAAATGGGCCGAATATTTAGTTTATTTTTTAAAGTGTATTTTATAATTAAATTATTACTAAGATTGATAAATTTAAAATAAAATAAATAATTATTATCAACAAAATATATATATTATCAACAAAGCTGTTCTAACTTTATTGAAAAATATACAATAATTTTAATAAAAATATAATAATTTTCAAATAGTTTACAGTTTAAAATCTTAATATTAATTTAATAAACTTTAAAAAATAGTATATTAATAATAAAAATCAATTATAATTAAATAACAAAATATATGTCTGAATAGTATAAAATAATAACTTATTAAATATTATTTAAAAAATATTTAAGTAAATTATTTTATTTTTTCTAAAAAAATATATTTTCATTAGATAAATTATTATTTTTTTTTAAAATAGTGTATAGTTAAAATAAAAAATAGTTAATAAAATAATTATTAATAATTATTATAAACAAAACAATTAGTTTTACGCACTTATCATAACTAATTATAAAATAAATATAATTTTTATTATAAAATATTGAAATAGTTTACAGCTTATTTTTATGATTAATTTTATTAATTTTAAATGTCTTAATATATTATTAATAAATCTATATATATATATAATTAAATAACAAAATATATGTCTGAATAATAACATATTAAAAATTATGTTCAATTAAAGAAACTGTAACTAATATAATATATTTTTATTTTTTTATTTAAAATAAAAATTAAATATTAATTAAAATAGTTATTCGAAAACATAAGTTTAATAATATTTTAGTCATTTAGTTATTATAATAAAGTTTATAAATTTTTCAATAGTCTATTTAGTCAATTTCATAATCATATACTAATAATTATTTATATATATTTTTTTGATAATTAAATCATATTTTACTGCAATATATAAAGATATACTTATATTATATACTAAAAAACAAAATAAATAAATTACATATAATGTTATTAATAATAATAAATAATTATATCTAAACTAATGTTTTCTTAATTAATAATACTATTAATTAATTATTTTTTTTATAATAAAGTTTATAATTTTTTAATCAGTCAATTTATTCAATTTCATAAACATACAAAATATACTAATAATTATTTTTTTGATAAATAAATTATATTTTACTTCAATATATACTGTATATAGTACTTATCTGCTGTTATTAATAATAAATAATAATTATTACTAAAATAATGTTTATTTAATTAATACTATTAATTAATTACTTGAAGTGTTTCATTAATCAGTGAACATTCGGCCAGTATTTCGGTCAATGTTTTTGTGGCCAATTGATTGCGTAAACTGATTGCGGCCAACAGTTCAGTTGACCCGACGGTAGTTGCGGACATTGGTTACGGCAATGATTACATTGTAGACCCGATAGAGTACAACGGCATCGACTTCGACAGTTAGGGAGTCTTTGGTCAGTACTTTCTGTGCCGGTATGTCATAGCAAACGGTACGACAGTCGACAATACAGTAGCGATCGATATAGGGATAGACAAACACCAGACCCGGACCTGAATCACGAACTGGTAAGTCATACAAACATACAATCAATAAATATTAATTAATTAACTGAATTAATTGAAAATAATTTATAAATAGTAATACACATACAAAATCAAAATTAATATTTTAAATTACATAAACAAATCAAAAATAATTTTTACAATTAATAACACTATTATATATATATATAACATTATATATAATAATTTTAAATAATACCATATTAGTAATAAAAATCATATAAAATTAAATTAAAAATATATGTCTTAAATGTATAATATTAATATTGATATTAAATATATAATATATATGTAATAAGTATATAATAAGTATATAATATTAAATGTATAAATGTATATAAAATTAAGTTTAATAAGTTTTTGCTAATTATCTATACTTAGCTAAATTGTTTGGTTTAAATTTCCAGTAAAAAATAAATACATCAAAACTACAACAATTAATTGTAAAAATAATTTATTCAATTTTTAACAAAATAATTTAAATCAACTTTGAAGGTTAAATTTATTACTTAATTTATTGTTTTAAAATTTATTTTTTGATATATTAATATAATTTACAATTAATTTAGCAAGCTGCAACTTTTATTAATTAAAACATTTGGTTTTTAAATTAATTTTTTTAAATATCGGACTGTAATAAAATTAATAATTTATTTTATATATAATTATAATAATTATAATAATAAATTATTAGATAGCTTGAGAGGGGGGCTTTATTTATGTAAAAAACAATAAATAAAACTGTAATTTTAATTACATATACTGTATATATATAGTGAATTATAATAAATATTTATGTTTTATAATTATATATATATATATATATATATATAAATGATATAAAAACAATATCAACTTAATACAAAATTCAATAATTATAATATAGTGTGGACAAATTATTTAATAGTTTTATATATTTAATTATATTAATATTAATAATATAATTTATTTTTGTAAAAAATTAGAAAAACTGTAATTTCATAAATAGTAAATTCCTAATTTTTGATTATAAATATCGGACTGTAATAAAATTATTAATATTTTTTATATATAATTATAATAATTTTAATAATATTTATTAGTTTAAACGGGGTGCTTAATTTATAATTAAATATGTATATTTTTAATGAAATGTTTTTTTCAATTATATATTACGGTTTAACTGACTGTAAAAAAACTATAACTTAACAAATGGTTTTAAATAAAAATAATATTATAAATTTTATTATAGCGTTTCGTATAGCAAACAAAAATTTTTAATAATAATAGAAATAATTACTTAATAATTACAGTTTATCAATTATTAATTAAATAATAAATATAATAAATAAATAAAAATAATATATTTTTTTTTATTTTAATAAATAAAAGTAGTTTTTCTAACTGCTTAAGCTTAATAAAAATAATAATATATTTATTTATTTATTAGTAATGAATTTTAAATACAGTTTATCGATTACTGGTTTAATAATAAATATAATTTATAAAGAATAAAGAATAATATATTTATATAATATGTTTTCTATTTCTGTAAATTATTAATATCTATTTTAACTAATAATATTAATTAAGTTTTTTTTTATTTTATCAAATAATTATTTCAATATTTGATAATTAAATAAAATTTTTATGTTATTATTATTAATAAATAAGTTTAATAAGATTGTGTTAAAATAAATAGTATATATTTAACAATAAAAACTGAAAACTTAATATATTTTTTATATTATTAATCGTATTAGTATTTTGTATTTTAAACATTTAGATTTAGCATCAAATGAATTAAATTTTATAATTTTATTTTTTAAAAAAAATATATATAAAATATAGTAAATAAATTATACAGTAATTAGTTTATTATGATAATTATTAAAAAAAAATTATCATAATTAATAATTATAAATATTTAAATAATTATTCTTGTTATAATATGTTAATTGATAATAACATTAAATAATTTTATTAAATCAATAATGTTTGTCCAAATGATAATAATAATTACATTTCATTTGATTAGATTACTACAAAATAAATTATATTTTCTCAGCATATTTCTAGTAATAACTAAATATTTTAATAAAACAAATGCATTTATTTATTTTTTTATAACTATTATAATATAATTACAGTTTTTTTTAAATGAAATATTATTATTGAAAAAAAAAATTATTATAATTTTAACTATTTTGGCAACTTTTTATTTTTATTTATAATATTTTTTTAAAAAAAATAAACTTATAAATTACCAGGCTGAATTGTACTCTAATTTATTATAAATTATAAATCTAATAAGTTATTTAGTTATTTAAATTAAATAAACACTTACAGTTTATGATTTTATTACTCAAATTTTTAAATTAAATTAATAATTTTGTAAATTTTGTCAAATTATTTGGATATTATTAATCAACAATAAATAATTAAAAAGTATTATCTTAATTAAAATTAATAATAAGATTTACATTATTAGATATAATTAACTAAAAATATTTAAGTTATTATTGAATATTAGTTAATTAGTTTAATAAAATTGTGTAATTATTTATAATTAACAATAAAAAAAACTGTAAAATATAAATAATTTGTTATTATAAATAATATTAATATATTTTTGTATTAAACTAATGAATGACTTTGAATGAAATGAACAAAATTTACTGAGTAAGATTAATAAAAAAATATATATTTATTTATTTATTAGTAAAAAATTTAATTACAGTTTATCGATTAATGATTTAATAGTGAATATAATTACTAAATAATAAATATAATTTATAAATATTGAACAATATTGTATTATATGTATATATATATAATTATTTTCTATTTCAATAAATAAAAGTTGTATTATATTTAAATTTACATAAATAAAACAATAATTTGGTTATTTCTTTATCAATTAACATAACTATTGTTTACTATTTAAACTATTTATTATCTTAAACTATATAAAAATATTCATTTATATTATTATCTTTTAATTACTTTAATTTTTAGCTATTTTAATAATAACTAATTATATATATAATTATATTTTATGATTAATTTATTAAAAATATCAATTCATATATATATATATAATATATAGTAAATAAAGATATTTAATCAAATTATCAGACTGTAGTCAAATTATTAAAATGTTTTATATATAATTATAATAATAATGATTATAAATATTTAGTTTATAGTATTTTGAATTTATAATATATATATATTTTTGATTGACATACTACGGTTTAACTTAAAGTTAAAAAAATATTAATTTTTTAAAATAAATTATACTATAAATTATATTTTATTTGGTCAACGCCTTAAATCCTAACATTTATAAAAATCAAATTAAATATTTACTAATTTGTTTGTAACGAAATTTTCGTACAGTTTTTGGATTACTTATTTAATAAATAAATATATAAATAATAAATAATAACATTATTTAATATATAAAATTAACATTATATAAAATAATAATAATTATTTAGATAATTGTTTTCTATTTCAATAAATTAGTTATTGTAACTAATAATTTTAATTAAGTTTTAATAATTTTATCAAATAATTATTTCATTATTAGATAATTAACTAAATATATTTATGTTATTATTATTAATAAATAAGTTTAATAAGATTGTGATTATAATATATATTATGATATAATAAATAGTATATATTTAACAATAATAAACTGTAAACTTAAATATTTTTTTATTATTAATAATATTAATGTTATGTGTATTTAGATTTTAGTTTTTACGAAAATTAAGTAAATTTTATTTTTATTTTAAAAAAATATAAAGAATAGTAACTGTAATTAGTTTATTATGATAATTATTTTAAAAATATTTATAATGTTAAATTATGTCTAAATTATTTCCATTTTATTAATTTATAACAATCTTTGAAACAAAATTATATTTAATTTTTTTCACCTAAAATTATTGATATGAAAATTTTTTACACATACGATTAATGATTAATAATTAAATAAATTTTTTAATAAAATGTTTTTTTTAATGATATATTAAGTTTTAACTGAGTGTAAAAATTATTATAAATTATATTTGGTATTCGATGGTATATATCATCTAAATTTAATGGAAATATTAAAAATTATTTACTTAATTATTTGTTATTAAATCTTAGTACAGTTTATCAATAATAAATATAAATAATAATATATTAAATATATATTTATAATTTTTTTTTAGATAATTATTTTCTATTTCAATAAATTTTTTAAAAAAAAATGTATCTTTAATCTATAGTTAATAACTAATTTTACCAAATATTTAACATTTTTTTATAATTTTAACTATTAATTAAAATTATTTAATAATTAAATATAAATTTATTATTTTTTATATTAATAAATTGTAATCTTAGACTATTTTGTCAAGTTATCATCAATATAAAAATATTAATAATTTATGTTTTAAAAAAAATTAATTAACTGGATCTATAGTACTCTAATTTATAGTAAATTATAAATCAAATAAATTATTTAGTTATTAAAATTAAGTGTCATTTACAAGTTATGATTTGATTTATCAATATTTTAAATAAAATAAGTATTTATTAAATATTAATATATTATTTTTTTTATTTATTATTTATTTATTTATTTATTAATATATTTAAAAAAAATGTATTATTGTTTATAATTATCAATAAAATAAACTGTAAAATATAAATAATTTATTATTATTTATAGTATTAATATATTGTGTCTTAAACTTTTAGATTTAGCATGAAAAGAAAAAAATTTATAATTTTATTATTGGGAGAGTATGAAAAAAAACAAACAATTGTTTGTTTTTTTCAACCAAAGTATGAAAAAAAACAAAATTTTGTTTTTTTTCATTTTAATCATAATTTCAATTTAAATCCAAAAAGCAATTTTTTATAATTACAGTTTTTTATTCTCTAAAATTAAACAATGTTTTTATTGTAAAAATTTATTAATATTTTTATATTTTAATTAGTTTAATTATATTTTTACATTAATTTAATTGTTTTAATTATATTATAATTAATTATTTTATTATAAATTAAATTAAGTAAAATTATTTTTGAAAAATTATAGTTAATTTATTTGAGATATAAAATATATGCATTTAAATATTAAATATACATAAACTAAAAACCAAAAATTTAATAGTTATTAGAAAATTAAATATTAAATTTCGTACTTAATTTAAAAACATTTAATAAAACTAACATACTGTACTATTATTATATTTAATTATAATTATAAATAATATGTATTTTATATATATAAAATTTAAAATAATAAGATTTAAGTAAATTATATTTTATTTTTTAATATATTACTAATTGTTTTATATTACTTATAATTTTTTATAAAAATAATTTAAATTATATCATATATAAATCTCAAATCAAAACTGAAATATAAATTTTTAACTTATTAAAAAACATAAATTATTAGTAATTATTAATAAATTATATTATATATCTTATATTATTAAATATTATTTATTTTTTTATATATATCTTTAAAAAATTAAATTTAAGTTAATAATATTGTATTTATTAATAAAATAATTATAATTGTTTAAAAAATAATTTTATTTAATTTAATTTATAATAAAATAATTAATTATAATATAATTAAAACAATTAAATTAGTAAAAAATATAATTAATCTAATTAACATATAAAAATATTAATAAATGTTTACAATAAAAACATTGTTTTTATATAAAGCATAAAAAACTGTAAGTTTAAAATATTGATTTTTCTATTTAAATTAAAATTATGCATAAAATGAAAAAAAACAAAATTTTGTTTTTTTTCATACTCTCCCTTTATTATTTTTTTAAATATAAAATATAATAAACAAATTATATTGTAATTAGTTTATTATGATAAACTTATATAATTTTTTTTATTACAGTTTTACAAATACAAATTTACAAATATAAAAATTAATTATAATTAAAAACATGTTAATAATATCAATAGGTATAATGTGCCAAAAAATTTATAAAATATTTATTTACTTTTTTTCGTTAAATTATTTGGATATTATTATTATAATATTGGGATTACAAATAACTAAATATAATTCAAATAATTAAATAATTTATAATTATTATATTAAATAATAATTTTTTAACAGTTTGTCATTTACTGATTAAGAAAAACAATTTTTTATTATTTTTTAATAATTATTTTAGTAATTTTAATGAAATTCATAAATTGTTATTTATAATAATAAATAAATGAGTTAGTTAGATATGATTAAAATATATTATTTTTTATAATTTGAATTAAATAATAATAAACAAAATATTTTATTTAGTTATCAGTTTAAGAAAATAAAAATTATTAAAATAAAAGTAATAATAATAAATTTAAATAAAATATTTGAAATATAGACTGAAAAAATTAGTTACTTATTAGTTAGTCCTGTACTTAACTATTTGATTAGATTTTTTTTTAAAAATTTATTTCCTTTTTAATCATTAATATTTTTTAAAAATATATTATTTAAACTGTAATAACTAATTTAATAAAAGTTTAAAATTAATTATTGATATTTAATAATATAACAGTAGGATAACATTGAATGGGTATTTAGTTTAGTTTTTTTGTGTATCAAAAACTAAATTATTATTATTATTGATAAATTTGTTATTGTATCAAATATCTATTATTAATATTAAATTAAATTAATATTAAAGTAAATTATTTTATTTTTATAAAAAGTATATTTTCATATTTTTATAAATTTTATTAATTAAAAAAAATCAATTTTAATTATTATTAACAAAACAATTAGTTATATATTATATAATAAAATTTGTTAAATAAATTAAATATACTATAAAATACTTAAATATTTTGTTTATTGTATTTAATTTCAGATTCTAAAAATTATTTTTTATTATAATTTAACATAAAATTTAACATAAAATTTAAACATTAATTTAAACTTAAAATTTAATAGTAATACAACTATTAAATAATTAAATATATATAATATATTAGTCAATAGAAGATAGTCATTATAATATAGAGTTGAAAATATATTTTAAATAAGACAATAAAAATCAAATAAAAAAGAAATTATTTAATAGTTTTAAATATAATTATATTAAAATTAATGATATTATTTTTTTAAAAAAATTAGAAAAACTGTAATTTAATAAATATTAAATTACTAATTTATAAATAAAATTATCAAACTGTAATAAAATTATAAAAATTTTTTATATATAATTAAAATAATTTTATTAATAATTTATTGAGCTGTAAAAGTCGACGCATTATTTATGTAAAAAACACTACAAAACTGTAATTTTTTAACTTACATATACTGTATATATATATATAGTGAATCATAATAATTATTTATGTTTTATAATTTTGTATCAATTAGATATTTGTTTTAGATCATTTATATATATATATAAATAATCTAGAAACAATATCTACTTAATAAAATATTCAATAATTATATATATTATATAATATAATTTTATTTATTAAATTATTGTAGTGCAGACAAATTGTTTAAAAGTTTTTTATATATAATTATATTTATATTAAAAATATATTTTTTTTAAATTAGAAAAACTTCTCATAAATAGTAAAGTTACTAATTTTTATTTTAAATATCGAACTGTAATTAAATTATTAAAATTTTTGTATATATATATATAGTAATTTTAATAATATTTATTAGGTCTAATGGGGTAATAAATTTTAACTAATTAATTTAATAGTTTAATAGTTTTTTTTGCATTATCATCTAATATAAAATTGTCTACTATTTAAACTATTTAATATATTTAAAAAACTAATTGTTAGACCAATTATATAGCTAGTTTATAGCTAATATATAAAAAGTATGTAATATTAAAAAAATACATTTTATAGTAAAATGTGAATATTATTTTGAAAAATATTGTTTTTTTTGTTAAAGAAATTTATTGTCCATAACATTAAAATATTAAATATATATATTACAAAACATTTATTAACAATAATAAAAATTATTTGAATAGACAATATATAATTTTTGATATTAAAATCTAATAAATTAGTTTAAGTTAAATTTATTAATTAATAATTAATTAGAATTTTTTAATTTATTAAATAGTTTTTTCACGCTAAATCATAATTTAATTTATAACCTATAATTAGTCGAACAATTATTTCTAAATTATTATACATTATAGACAAAATATATTTTTAGTTTAATAAATTATTTTTTTAAAAAATCTAAATATTAAATTATATTTTTAAAACAATAGATTAATTGCTAAAATATTAGAATTATTTATATTTAAATTTTTAAAACCTATATAAGTATAATATTATCGATAAAATAATGTATTAATTTAAAAAAAATGGTCGCATCTAATCCGCACTAAATTTTTATTAAACAAATCCATTTTTTTTATTTATTAATGATTATTATCATATAGTTACAGTTTTTTTAAAAAATGAAATATTATTCATAAAAAATTACATTTTTATTATAATTTTAACAAACAATTAGAAATTTTTAATAATTAAATATAAATGTGTTATTTTGTTTTTTTCTATTAAATATTATTGATTAGTAATCTTAAATATTTTATCAAGTTATCATCAATAAAAAAAATATTAATAATTTATAAGATTGTTTATTATATGATTTTTTATATAAAATAGTAATATTTATTATTAATATTTAATAAGTTTAATAAAATTGTGTAATTGTTTATAATTAACAATAAAAAAAACTGTAAAATATAAATAATATTTTATTATTATTAGTATAAATTTTTTTGTATATTAAACTTTTAGAATGCTGTGAGAGGCGTAAAATGTAAAATTTTATTTTTTTTAAAAAAAAGTATAAAATATAGTAAATAAAATAGTTTGTAATAAGTTTAGTTTTTTTTGTTATTATAATTAGTATACCAACAAACATTAATATTTATCCAATTGATAATAATTACATTTCTATTGATTAGATTACTAATTAATTAAGTTATCTACAAAATAAAAGTAAGTATTCATAACTATTTAATTTATTTTTTATAAACTAGTATATTTATTATATAATTTATGACTAAAAAATTTAAATAGTTGTTAATACATAATTATAAAATTAAAAATATAAATTATATGAAGTATATAAAAAAACTGTATATAAATTTCTAAAAATATATTTAAGTTTAACTAAATGTTGTTAATTTATTATATATGTATTTTTAAAATAATAATAAATTTGATTTAAGTTTAAGAAAAAATTATAATTTTTCGTTTATAATTTTTATTACTTATTTATAAATAATAATTTTTTTTTGAAAAAATAGATATTACTTACAGTTTATTATTTAATGTAAACTAATATTATTCAATAAAATTAACTAAAACAATCCAAAAAATATTTATTGAATTTATTATAATGATATTGAATTGATAGTTTTTACAAGTATTTAATTAATATAAAAATAGCTTGGAGTTAAAATTAGAAAATTAAAATTATCTAATTTTATATAAAATATCAAATTATATTATTTTTTTTATTACATTTTTTCTTTATTAAATAATTGATTTACAAAAAAATAAAATATAATATAATTAAAAACTTGTTAATAAAATCTAGTGGTTTATATTTAAAAAAATAAGATTATTATTTATTAACAAAACTTATTATCATTTTTGGTAAATAATTTACATTTAATTAATAACTAGATTTAATTAAAATAATATAATATTTAATATATTATATTAAATAATGATTTTCTAACAGTTTGTCATTTACTGATTAAGAAAAATAATTAATTATTTTTAAAATAAAAATTTTAGTAATTTTAATAAATTTTATATGTTATTTATAATAATAATAAATAATAATATTATTATTTTAACAGTATAATAAAATTGTCTAATTGTTTATAATTAACAATAAAAAAACTGTAAAATATAAATAATTTGTTATTATTTATAGTATAAATATTTTGTATATTAAATTTTGAGGAATCTGCGAGAGGCTTAAAATTTAAATTTTATTTTTTTTAAAAATATAAAATATATTAAATAAAATAGTCTGTAATTAGTTTAGTTTTTTTTGTTATTATAATTAGTATAATTTAAAAAACATATTTATAATACATTATAATTATTAATTATAAATATAACTTATTTGATATTTAAATAATTATCATTTCAAACAAAAAAATTCATAACTATTTAATTTATTTTTTATAAACTAGTATTTTTATTATTAATTTGTAAATAATATTTTCTTTGAAAAATAGATATTACTTAGAGTTTATTATTTAACTTAAAATAATATTATTTAATAAAATTAACTAAAATAAGCCAAAAAATATTAATTTAATTTATTATATTGATATTGAATTGATAGTTTTTACAAGTATTTAATTAATAAAAATTAGATTAAAATTTAAATTAAAATTATAAAACATATACTAAAAACATCTAAATTTATATATAATATTGAATTATTTACTTTATTTATAAGTTATATAATTTTTTATTACAATTTTTCTTTATTTATTAATTGATTTACACAACAAATAAATTATAATTAAAATAAAATCTAGTAGATTTTTAAAAAATAAGATTAATAATTAACAATGATATTGAAATTTTTGTCAAAAAGTTATACAAAATTTATTAACATTTTTGTTAAATAATTTAAGTTTAATAAACAACTAGATTTAATTAAAATAATTTAATTATTTACTTTATTATATTAAATAATAACTTTCTAACAGTTTGTCATTTACTGATTAAGAAAAATAATAATTTATTTTTTTAAATAATAATTTAAGTAATTTTAATGAAATCTATAAAATGTTATTTATAATAATAATAATACTAATAAATAAATTAGTTATAACCAAACATAGTAGTATGCATAATTATTAAATTATTAAATTTTATAAGCCTTATCTGTAGCTATTTAATTTATATAAAATTATATATTTTTTAAAAATTTATTTACTACTAAATTATTATAATTACCAGTTTAATTTATTTAGTTATCATTTAAAAAAAACAATTAAACATTAAAATAAAAGTAATAATACTTGAAAATACATTTGAAATATATTTAAAAAATAATAATAATAAATAAAATCTTGTACTTAACTATTTGAATAGATTTTTAATTTTTTTTTAAAAATATGTTAAAAATAATTTTTATTCATTAATTACTTTAATATTTCAAAAACTGTAAACTGTAATATTAGTTTTAAATTGTTTATTAATAATTATTAAATATAATATTAGTATTGGAATGGGTATTTGATATTGTTTAATTGTTTTAAAGTGTAATTAAAACCTTTTATTAAGATTTTTAAAAAAAATAATATTTTAGTAAATCATTTGATTTTTATAAAAATTCCAAAAAAATAATCTAAATTATTATGAATAAAATATTTATTTTTCAACAAAGAGTGAATCTCTCCAAACTAATTATGAAATATATAATAAGTTTAATATAAATTTAATAAATTTTAAATAGTTTACAGTTTAAAATCTAATAATTAAATTAATAATTTTAAATTATACAATAATAATAATAAATCTATATTTAATTAAATAACAAAATATTATAAAATAATAACTTATTAAATATCATTAAAAAATTAAGTTTAATAAGATTTTGCTGATTAGCTATACTTATAGTTAAATTTGAATAAAAACAAATTTAGTTAATTAGTTTTATTTGCATTATCAATTAACTATTGTTTAAAATTATTTAACTATTTACTATAACTATTGAATTATAACTAATTGTTAGATCAATTGTAATGACATTTATATAATATATATATATATATATATATTAGAAAACGATATATTTTCATTAACTAATCAAACTGTAATAAAAATTATTCAAAAATTTTATATGTAATTATAATAATCTTAATAATTAACAAATAGAATTCAAAATATGGATTTTTAATTTTGTAATAATTTTGTATATAATAGTACTAGAAATATAAAAATTAGTAAATTATTTGATTTTTATAAAAATTCTAATTAAAAAAAATAATTTTAATTATTATAAACAAAATATTTATATTTCAACAAAGCAGTCTCTTCAAACTAATTGTAAAATATATAATAAATTTAATATAAATATAATAAATTTTAAATAGTTTACAGTTTAAAATCTTATAATTAAATTAATATTTTTTAATAAATAGCATATTATTAATAAATATCTATTTAATTTAATAACAAAATATTTGTATTAATAGTATAAAGTAATAACT
Source organism: Oppia nitens (assembly GCF_028296485.1). NCBI lineage: Eukaryota > Metazoa > Arthropoda > Arachnida > Sarcoptiformes > Oppiidae > Oppia > Oppia nitens. Next base: position 181,410 of record NW_026533193.1, on the reverse strand, counting down.
TATTAAACTTATTTTTTAAAATAATATATAATAAGATTTTTATTATTAGCTATACTTAAAAAACTATTATATCCTAATATTGTATAACTGTTATTTAAAAATATTTTAGTTAATTATTATATTTTTATAAAAAGCATATTTTCATTACATAATTTATTATTTTTTAAAAAAATTATTCTACAGTTAAAATAAAAAATATTTAATAAAATAAAACTTAATTATTATAAACAAAACAATTAGTTTTACACATTTATCATAACTAACTATAAAATATAAATAATTTTTTTTAATAAAAATATAACAAAATTGAAATAGTTTACAGTATATCTATATGATTAATTTAATAATTTTAAATAAATCTATATTTAATTAAATAACAATATTTATATATTAATAGCAAAAAAATAATAACTCATTAAATATTATTAAAAAAATTAAGTTTTATAAGATTTTGCTTATTAGCTATACTTAAAAAAAACTATTATATCTTAATAAAAAATTTTTAAGTTATTTTATATAAATGCATAAGCTTTTATTATTAAAATTATTGTTTAAAAATATTAATAATATAATTTTATATTGCAAAGTGACTAAATAAATATATCTTAAATAAAAAATAAAATATAAAAAATCATTATTAAATTAAATTGCAGTTTTTAAATAGCTAGTATTTTAATGAAATATAAAATAAATACTTTTCAATTTTTTATTAGTATTTAATTAATATTCAAAACATTCAAAAATAATTTAGTCAATTTTTAACAAAATAATTTAAATCAGCTTTGAAATGTTTATTATTTAATTTATTGTTTTTTCAAATTTTTATTTTGTTATATAATTTACAAATAATTAATCCAATTATTAGTTATAACATTTAATTTTTAGGCTTATCAATGATGTGAGTTAATTATATTAACAATTATATATTTTGAAATATCAAATTAGTAAATAAAAATTTATATAATAATTAAAATCTAATAAAAAATAATAATAATACTTTTTTAAAATACAATTAATATTTATTTATTTATTAACAACTAAATATCATAAAATATTAAAATAAAAAATCTGAATTATAATAAGTCTAATATAATAAATTATTTATATTTTTAATTAATTTTTAATTAGTTTTGTATAATAATTTAAAATAATATTTACTAATATGATATTGAAACTTAATTATCAATATCATTTAAAAATTAGTAAAGTTTTATATAAAATTTTTGTTATTATTGTTAAATGTTAATTAATATATTATTAACACACAAACATACGTGTAATGAATCGGGCACTGGTATGTTAAACAAACAAATTATTTACTATTTTTTAAAATAATTATTTATCAAATAATATTAAAATTTAAAGTAAAATAAATTTGAATAAATATTTAAACTTAATATGATCTCTAAGCTAATTTATATTATCAATAATAATTATTTTTATTATGAGTACAATATTTATTAATGTTTACAGTTTTACAATTATATTTTTTTTTGTTTTATATTTATTTCAAATTTAGAAACTATAATTAATTAATTTATGTACACTTATAACATATATAATTCAAATCAAAATTTTTTAATAAAAGGTTTACTTTAGTTTTAATTTTTAAAATGTATTACTATATTATTAAATAAAATAATGTTTAACTTAATAAATATTTCAAATTTTGTTTTTAATTTAAAATAAACTAAATATATCAAAGTAATATATTTTTCAGATTATAATTTTTTTTAAATTGAACTATATTATTAAATACAATTAATATTCATTTATTTATTAACAATGTAAGCAAATTATTTGAAAGTTTTTTTTTAAATATAATTATAATAATATATAATTAGATTAATCAGATTAATGATTTTAATTTTGTAATAATATTGTAAAAAATAATAATAATAATTATAATATATATATATATATATATTTATTTTTGAATTTTGTATAATGTAGATATTATTAATATTTTAACATATTATTATTAATTTAAAATTAAATATTATTTAATATTTTACTATTTTTTGTGTAACTGACTATAAAAAAAACCTATACTTCTATAAATTATATTATAAATAATATTTTGAGGCACGCTATAGTGTCTAAGTTTAATAAAAAATAATATATTTATTTATTTATTAGTAAAGAAATTTAATTACAGTTTATCCATTACTTGTTTAATAAAAATATATGTTTAATTTTATAAATTATTTAAGCAAATCTAAAATAAAATTATATTTTCAAAACAATAGCTTAATTGTTGATTTATTTAATAATCAAATTATTAATATTTAAGCTTTTAAAATCTAACATTTATAGAAATTATAAAATTATTTACTTGTTTATATGTAATCAAGTTTTATTAATAAATACATTAATGAAATTATTGAATTTTATTATTTTAAACATAAAATAACAAACATTAATATTTTTAATTAAACTGTAATTATTTAATTATTGTTTATTTTAATTTAAGTATATATATTTATTCTATAAACTTTAGGATAGTTTTGAAGATATCTTTTTTAAAAATATTAAATTATAAATAAATACAAATTGACAAGGTCATATACTAATTTGATTTATTTATTAATCAAATATATTTAAATCTATTTATTAATTATAAAATAAGTTATAAATAAAATTAATGTTTTAGAAAATAAATTGAATTTTTTTTTGTATAAAATATTTTTTGTGTTATAAAGATAGTATTTTTTGTAAAAAAATTAGAAAAATTGTAATTTCATTTATAGTAAATTACTAATTTAAAAAAAAATATCGAACTGTTATAAAATTATTAAAAATTTATATATATATTTATAATAATTTTAATCATAATTAATTAGTCATCGTGAACGATAAAATTTTATTTATATATAAAATCTATACAAAATGTATATAGTTATAACTAATTAATTATAATAATTTTAATATACTGTATATTGATATTTATATATAATTATTTTCTACTATAATAATTATGATAAAATATGTCTATAAAAATAATAAATTAATAAAATATTGAAAATTAAATATATTTTTTTAATAAACTTCTTTTAAATTATATAATATGGTTTAACTGACTTTAAAAAAACTAAATTTTTAAATAAATTATATTTTGTGCAGGTTATTTTGGCTATCTTCAATAGAAATATAAAATATTATTAATTTATTTATTTATTATCAAATTTTATTACAGTTTATCGATTATTGATTTTAATAATAAATATAAATAATAATATATAATATATAGTATTTATAATTTTTTAGATAATTATTTTTCTATTTCAATAAATTTATTTAAAAAAAAGTATTATTAATCTATATATAATTTCTAATTTTATCAAATTATCAGACCGTAAGCAAATAATTACAAAAATTTATATAATTATAAAATATTTAAAAAATAATATTTAAATTATTAAAAAATGATAGTTTTCTAATTATTTTTTTGAGTGGTTTATTTTAAACTAAATTTATTAGAAATATAAAAAATTATTTAATTTGTTATTTGTTATCAAATTTTATTACAGTTTATCGATTAACTATTATTTTTATTATATAATTTATAACTAATAATTTTTATTATACTATTATTAACTATTATATATATTTATATTTAACTTAAATAATAAGTTTTAGAAAAAATTATAAATTTTTGTCCATTTTTTTCTAAACTAATTTTTATAAAATAAACAATAAATATATTTATTTTCTTTGAAAATAGATATAACATAGAGTTTATTATTTAATGTAAAATAATATTATTCAATAAAATTGGTTAAAATAAGGCAAAAAATATTTTTTGTATTTATAATATTGATATTGTATTTATAGTTTATATTTATTTATATTTATATTTATATTTATAGTAAAATAAATTAATTATAACCTAATCTAACCAAACATAAAAAATATTATTACTCTAATTTGAATTAAATAATAATAAACAAAATATATTATTTAGTTATCATTTTTAAAAATATAGTAATTAATTATTATCAATTAAATATAGTATTAAAAGAAAATTAATTATAATTTAAAATACATTTGAAATATAAAATAAATTTTTTTAAAATATACAAAAAAAAATATTTTCAGTTAATTGTGTTCTTAACTATTTGAATAGATTTTTTTTAAATTTTAGTTTTTATTTTTAATCCTTATTAAAAATAATATCTAATAAAGTGTAAAAACAAATTTAATTAAAGCTTTAAATTGTTTATTAATAATTAATAATCATAAAATATAATTTATATATCATTAAAATCTAATAATTAAATAAAATTAATATTCATTTATTTATTAAACTATATTATTAAATATGAATAATTTTCCAGAAAATAACTAAAAAATATTTTGTAAAAATAATTATTAAATATTAATATTAATAATAATATAAATATATATTTAACAAAAATATATTACTTAATATCTAAAATACTCATATTAATGATGATATATGCATTTATTTAAAATTTCATAATAAATACTTTTTTAAAATGTATTTATTAATTAAATAAAATAATTTAATTTTTAATAATATAAATATAAAACTAACTGCTATTTAAAATAAAATTTAAAACAAATTATAACGTTATTTTGTCAAATTATAAAACTAAATATTTTATTAATTAATATAGTTATACATAATAATGATTAAGTTTACAAATTTTAAATTATTAATTTAAAAAAAACAATTATAATTTATTAAATAATTTATGAAAAATATAGATTTTTTGTTTAATTAAATCAATTATTAATAAAGAGTTTTAATTTTAATAAATTATTTAACAAATTACTTATTAGTATTTTACAAATAAAATTTTTATAATAATATAAAAAAATAATTTAAATAAACTGATATTTTGATAAATAATAATTTAAATGTTATTATTATAATAATTTGTATTTATTTTTCAATTATTAGATAATTATATTAAATTAAAAAAAAATATTAAATTATTAATTTTTTTAATGAATCAAATAATTGAGTTCAGTAGGTATAGGCATAACAATAGTGTTGTTATTTTTCAATGAAATACTGTTCAATGTTTGCAAAAACCTTAACTGTATGGCCATCGGGTCTAACCTATTGGCAGCCGATAGTAGCGATTGTGAGGCCTGTTGTTCACCCGATGCCTGAATACATTTAGCCCTCGATTCGCGTACGGCCTGGGCTTCCGATGATAGCGAGTGTTGTAAATTTGCCGGTATTTTCACATTTTTAATATCCAATCGCTCGACACTAACGCCCCAAAAATCGGTAGCCGTATCCAGTGTTAACTGAATATATAGATACAATTATTTAGTAATAAAAAAATATATAATTATTTAGTAATAAAAAAATATATAATTAATTAGTAATAAAAAATATATAATTATTTAGTAATATTATATATCTATATAATTATTTAGTAAATATATATATATAATTATTTACTAAAAATATGTATATAATTATTATTACCTATATTACAAATATTACAAATATTATTATTATTATAATTATAATGATTTGTGTTTAAATTATTAATATTTTTTTTGTATATAAAAATATAATTAAATTAAAATTATAGTTTTTTTACAAAAATTATAAGGGGTTTAAAAAATAGCAATTATTTATTAGTTTATTTATTAATGAATAATTTTAAGCTATTTTTTAAAATAAAAAGAAACTGTAACTTATATAATATATTTCTATTTTATTATTTAAAATAAAAATTAAATATTAATAAAAATAGGAAACTTCTGCGGAAACATAATTTTAATAATATTTTTGTTATTTAGTTATTATTATTTATTTTATAATAATAAACTTTATAATAATTTTTTAGCAGTCTATTTAGTCATTTTCATAAACTTATACTAAAAATATACTAATAATTATTTTTTGATAATTAAATTATATTTTACTGCAATATACAGTATATTATATATACAGTAAATACTAAAATTATACTAAAAACTAATATTTACTTAATTAATAAAACTATTAATTAATTAATTTTAATTAAATTAATTTTTTATAATAAAGTTTATAATTTTTTTATCAGTCTATTTAGTCAATTTCATAAACATACAAAATATACTAATAATTATTTTTGATAATTAAATTATATTTTACTTCAATATACTGTATATACTTATATTATATACTAAAAAACAAAAATAAATAAATTATATAATGTTATTACTAATATAATAAATAATTATTGCTAAAAACTAAATGTTTACTTAATTAATTAATTTTAACTTAATTAATTTTTATAATAAAGTTTATAATTTTTTTATCAGTCTATTTAGTCAATTTCATAAACATATACTAATAATATACTAATAATTATTTTTTGATAATTAAATTATATTTTACTTCAATATACTGTATATACTTATATTATATACTAAAAAACAAAAATAAATAAATTATATAATGTTATTAATAATAATAAATAATAATTATTATTACTAAAAACTAAATGTTTAATTAACTAATAATAATAAATAATTATATCTAAACTAAATGTTTAATTAATTAATTAATTAATTAATTAATTACTTGAAGTGTTTCGTTAATCAGTGAACATTCGGCCAGTATTTCGGTCAATGTTTTTGTGCCCAATTGATTGCGTAAACTGGTTGCGGCCAACAGTTCAGTGGCCCGACGGTAGTTGCGGACATTGGTTACGGCAATGATTGCATTGTATACCCGATAGAGTACAACGGCATCGACTTCGACAGTTAGGGAGTCTTTAGTTAGGACTTTCTGTGCCGGTATGTCATAGCAAACGGTACGACAGTCGACAATACAGTAGCGATCGATATAGGGATAGACAAACACCAGACCCGGACCTGAACCCCGAACTGGTAAGTCATACAAACATACAATCAATAAATATTAATTTATTAATTAATTAAATATTTTTTGATTAAATATCTAATAATTGAAAATAACATATTAATATCATTAATATAATATAATTATCATTTAATATTATTTAATTTAATAAAATATAATTATCAATTAATAATCACAATAAATATTTTAAATTACATAAACAAAACAAAATATAACTTTTATACAAATAATAACTATTATAGTTTATACAGTATATAACTATTATAAATATTATATTTGAATGTAATTATTTATATATATTATAATTATTTTAATTTATATTTCTAAGCAACAAATTATATGATTTTTACACAACATATAATTAATTAATTTTAATTATTAATAAATTATTTGTATTTTAAAAAAAATTAATAATTAATAGTTATATTTAATTAAGTTGATGTTCGTTATATAAATTTTTATTATATTAATAATAAAAATAATTTATTTTTATTTGGTATTTAATTTAAAAAACTGTAAAAATTTTATTACTATATATATTATAACAAATATATAACAATTGTTTAAAATTGTAAGTTTAAGATAATTAGTGAGAATTTTAATTTATTTTATTTAATTAATTATTACTTTTTTATTTATATTATTTTTTTTTAATTTCTAAATTAATATACAAATTAAAGTTATATTTTTTTTATCATAAATCATACCTGACTTGAGTCTACCGTTCCTGAATATGACTGCCTTTTCGTGATCGTGTACAATAATATAGCTAAAATATAGCGACAGTGGAAAGGTAGCCATCAATAGGACAGTCATTATCACGATCATTGCCAAACCGATTAGCGATGAACTTAGTGTAGTATCATCGTCTGAACTACCGGTGCCATAGTAGGTGTCGGCAGCAGCAGCTGTGGCACTGGTAGTCAGCGACCTATGGTGTCCACGTTTTGCTGATGCAGGTGCTGGTGGTTGTGGTGGTGGTGGTGGGGACGGCATACTACTAGATAGGTGTCCATCACTGACAGGTCTAACATTATTATTATTATTATTATTAGTATTATTATTATTACCAAAACAATTGTCTGAATTAATAATTGTTGCAAAACTGTGTTTTGACTGATAAACTACCGATAGTTTATCATTAGTTGTTGTCATTGTTTTTAAATATATATAAATATAATTTTTAGATAATTATTAGTTTTTTTTAAAAAAATAATTTTATATAATAACTGTAATGTAATAAATAGTTGAATAGTGTTTTTAGTATATAAACTATTTATTTTAAATTATTTTAACTAAATATTTGAATTATTATTATCACATAAACATAAATATTAATAACTTAAAAATTAATGTTTTGTATAATACTATAAATTTATATAATAATACTAATTATTATAATTTTGTTTTCAATAGTAAAATTTATTATTATTATTAAATTTTATCAATAGTTGTACAATAATATACAGTAGTATTATAATTATTATTATGTAATTATAATATTGTTAACAATTATTTTTTACATAGATTTATAACAATATTATATTTGAAATATTTAATTATTTTAATAACTTATTATTATTATTATTATTAATACAACAACAACAACAACAAAAAATTATTAAATATTTATTTTTAATTTGTTTTACTTGAAATTATTATTAATACAAATGTACAAACAGTAGTAGTATTTAAACAAATATTATAATAAATAATAATACAAAAAAAACATTGCAAACAATACAACTATTTGTTAATGAAAATAATTTATTAATATTAATATAACACACACACACACACACACACACACACACAACAAAAAATAAATCAAAATTAATATTTTAAATTACATAAGCAAAACAAAAATAACTTTTTTTATAAATAATAATACTATTAAACTAATATAAATATTATACTTTGAAAACAAAAACATTTTAATAAATTAAATATTATTTACTTTATACAGATATATACCGTATATAATACATGTATATTTTATAACAACATTTTTGTTTTGTTGATTTAAATATTTATATATATATATATTGATATACATTTAACTTATATTTTTATTATATAAAAATAAAAATAAATAAAAAGAAAAGTTTTATATATATTATGTATACTTATTATAAATGCCATAACTATAGCATAAAAATAAATTCATTTACACATTGCATAAACAGATTGCAAAAAAATATATATAATATTAATAATAAATATATAAAATCAATATTATAGACTTAATAATAATAAATAATAATAATAATAATTTATTATTTATGTTTATTTGTATGAAATAACAATTTAAATAATTGAAACAAAATGTCAGATAAATATATATAACAATGATATAGAAAACATGTAATCATAAAAATATTAAAAAAAATTAAAATATATTTTAACATTAAGTTAACTAATAGAAATAGTTTTCATTTTTTTTAAATAATAATAATAAATAAGTTAAAATAATTTTTTTTTTCAAACAAACTATACATGCTCAGTTTTATTTATTATGCAATTTAATGTTTACAGATTATATCAATTAATCGGAAATTTTTAATATATATATATTGATATTTTATTCAATATTTTTTTATTATGTCTGCAATTATTAATAAATAAATATATTTCAATCAATAAATATATACAATTTTATTGATTTAATTTTTTTTATAGAAACAATTAGAAACAGTTATTAACATTAGTTTTTTTTAACATTGCCCTTGATAATATATTAGAAATATATTATTATAATTATTATTAAAAATATTAATAAAATATTACATTTAAATAAAATATTGTCATAGAAATTATATTGATTGAATTAATAATATAAATCAGATATTTTATTTTGTGTTGTTATTGGTTTGATTTTATATTTATTAAAAAATATATAAATATTATTGATTTTTATCACAACATAAAAATATTAATTACTTAATGTAACTGTTTTAAACTGATTTTAAAAAAATTATTTAATTATAACTTTTATTATTTAAATTGTTGTTAATTTTTATTTAAAAAAAATTGTTTAAATATTTTTTTTTATAATTTTTATGATAAGTAAACAATATTTAAATAATATTATTTAACAATTAAATTATTTTAATATTTTCAATTTACTATTTATAACAAATATTATACTCAAATTTGTAAAAAAACAAATGATTCAAATTAACTTAAAAATATTATTATAATAATAATTTTAAATAGTAAATCAAAATACTGTAAATATTAAGCAAAATATTTTATAAAATATTATAATTATTTTTAAAAATATTATAATTCTATTGATATTGGATTTAAAAATAATAATTATTGATTTAAGACTAAACTATTTAATATTAATTAAAAATGGTATAATTAAATATAAAATTTATTTAAATAATTTTACTTATAGTTAATTATTTTTTATTTATGTTTTTTTTGTTATTATGCTTATTAAAAAAATTATACTTTAAATTGAAAAAATTTACAAACTGTTAGTAATTAATTAGGATATTTTAAAACATAACAAATAACTTATCAAATAATGTTTAATTTAGTTAAAAAAGTGAATTGTTTAAAATAATAATTTATTTTAAATAATTTAATTAAATGTTTATTTTATAAATTTAGTATAATTACTTTATATATTTATATTATTTTGCTAAAGTTTGTTTTTTAAAAATATTTTATTATAAAATAATTTTGTTAATAATAATTTAATTTAGTAAATTATTTTGTTTTTTTTAATTACTAATAAATAAATTATTATTATGTAATTTTAATAAACTATAGATATATCGATAGATAAATGTTATAATATTTTGTTTGAATGTATATATATTTGAAAGTAATTATACCATAATATATATAACATTATAAATATATATATAATAGCTATAATATACAGCATATAATTTATATATGGATTTTTAATTTACTTTTTTTGTCATTGATTTATTAATTTTAAAACTATTAGATTTTAGCATTAAACATTTTTGCATATATTTACTTATTAATAATATAATTTTTATATTTAATTTGATGAAAGTAAAATTACAAATAAAAAATACTAAATATAATTACTATATTATTATTCAATTTAATTTACTTGTGTTTACATATTGTATAAATATATATATTTATTAAAAAAATTAAATTGTATTAAATAGTCTAAATTAATTATTTTTAAAAATACATAATGTTTTACAATTTTTTATACAACTATAATGCAATAATATTCAACAACAAAAAAAACAAATAGATTTTTTTTAATAGAAAATTATATGGTTTATTAATAAATCAATAATATTAATGATGATGATTATATTTTTTTTATAGACAAATAATTATTGATTGATTTGTAAATGTTATAAAATTAAACAATATTTAAGTTAAATAATATATTAAATTTTATCATTAATTTTAATCATAGCATAATAGATGGCACACACTTACTCACTAAAATAGTTTATATATTAATAATAGTTTTAATATAAACTGTAAATAATAATAAACTTTAAGTATTAATTATATCTTATAATTAATAGTAATAATATTTATTGAGAAAAATCTTGTTTGAAATAATAAATTTAATTCTAATAATTATAAATTAATTAATTTATTTATAATTTTTTTTATTAATTTAAATGTCAAAATAATTTTTGTTATTTATTTGTTTTAATAATTATTTAATTTAAATACTTAGTTTATTATTAAATAAATAATTTCGATAATTATTGTTGTTTTTAGTTTTTTTTCATTTGTTTTAATAATTTATTGATTTTGATATTTAGTTTAATATTCAATAAATAGTTTTGATAATTATTGTTGTTTTTAGATTTTTAAATGTTATAAAATTAAATATAATATTAAATTTTATTATATATTTTAATCATAGCATAATAGATGGCAAACTATTACTCACTAATAGTTTATATATTAATAATAGTTTTAATATAAACTGTAAATAATAATAAACTGTAATATAAATTATATCTTATAATTAATAGTAATATTATTTATTGAGAAAAATCTTGTTTGAAATAATAAATTTAATTCTAATAATTATAAATTAATTAATTTATTTATAATTTTTTTTATTAATTTAAATGTCAAAATAATTTTTGTTATTTATTTGTTTTAATAATTATTTAATTTAAATACTTAGTTTATTATTAAATAAATAATTTCGATAATTATTGTTGTTTTTAGTTTTTTTTCATTTGTTTTAATAATTTATTGATTTTGATATTTAGTTTAATATTCAATAAATAGTTTTGATAATTATTGTTGTTTTTAGATTTTTAAATGTTATAAAATTAAATATAATATTAAATTTTATTATATATTTTAATCATAGCATAATAGATGGCAAACTATTACTCACTAATAGTTTATATATTAATAATAGTTTTAATATAAACTGTAAATAATAATAAACTGTAATATAAATTATATCTTATAATTAATAGTAATATTATTTATTGAGAAAAATCTTGTTTGAAATAATAAATTTAATTCTAATAATTATAAATAAATTTTTATTTTTTAAAAACAGTCAAAATAATTTTGTTATTTATTTGTTTTAATAATTATTTAATTTAATATTTAGTTTATTATTCAATAAATAGTTTCGATAATTATTGTTGTTTTTACTTTTGTTTATTTGTTTTAATAATTTATTGATTTTTATATTTAGTTTATTATTTAATAAATAATTTCGATAATTATTGTTGTTTTTAGATTTTTTTTTAATTTGTTTTAATAATTATTTAATTTTAATATTTAGTTTATTATTAAAATAAATAGTTTCAATAATTATTGTTCAATTGCTGTCATCGGATGAAACATTTTCGTGTTTAACACTGTGTTGATTGGCCAGTCGTTTGCGTTTAGCTGCCGATCCCTTACCACTACTACTACTACTACTGTCGACACCACCAATGGCCACAATCTTGACTTTATCGGCACTAATCACCAATTGTTTATAGCATATAAACTGGACATCGGTTAACACCAGTGTCCATACATTACTATGAAATCGGTAGACATTTAGTTTGTTTGCCTAATAGAGTATGTATTTGAAAATAATTATACAATTTATAAACAATACATAGTTTAGTATTAGTATACCTGAAATGTTAGATCCAATTGTCGACAATTAGCGTTAAAAATATTATTATCACTGGTTTGGCATAACTGGTCAATGATAGCTATATTATCGTTCATTGATTGGTCAAACTTGTTGAGCACACAGTTAAGCAAACTGTGGCTAAATGTGTACATCTATTTGATTAATAATAATATATTAATAAAAATAATAATTTAATTTTTAAAAAAAAATTTAGTTTTTTTTCAATACATACATCACTTAATTCAATTAATGTGTCAATCAATGTGCGGCCAATAGTTGTCTCCCTGTATATCAAATATGATGATTGATGTGTTGTCGACATTATTATTATTTTTTATTATTATTAAATATATAAATAATTCAAAACAAAATTATAGTTATAAAAAAATAATTTTTGTTGAAAAATAGTCAGACAAACAAATAAACAATTATTTAATTATTTGTTACCATTTTTAATATTACTTTTAACACATTAATTAATTACTAAACAATATATAGTCATTACATATGAGTAAAAAATTATATTAAAATTATTTAATTAGGTTTTCACTAAATATATATATATAATAAATAATAATATTAATAATATTATTTATAGATTTATTTATTGATGTTAATAATACTATAATACACTCAATAATACTTTTTAAAAAATAATTTGTATGTAAATATTAATATCAATATATGTTTTATTAAATTACAGTATATATTAAAGGATATTTTAGTAAAAATTTTCTGATTTATTAAATTTATTAAAATTAAAAATTTATTCAATATTTTTATGAAATACAATTATTTTTTTTAAATATTTCCATTATATGTATATATATATATATATATATAATAATATTATTGTCATCAATGATATGATTTATTTCCGCCAAACACTTGACTAAAATGTATGTATATTTTCTGGTCATTTCAATCAATCATATATTTTGTGTGTATTTTTTTGTTGTTGAAATAGTTATAGTCATCATAGTTATCGGCCATAACTTATGGTTCAATTTATTTTACGCCTATATATATATCATTTATATACCGTTTATATTGAATATATATAGTTTCAATATTGTCTGTCATTAACACTAAATGTTATATTATATTATAAAAATATACATTAGTTTATATACTTATATAATATAATTTATATACAAATATATATATACAATAATATTTTGTTTCACAATTAATATATAGTATAAAATTTTTGTATTTTAAAAAATTATTTTATTTTAACAAATTACTATTTACTAGTTTAGTTACTACCACCAAACTAATGGTAATTTTTAGTTTATATAAAATATTAATTGATTTTTTAAAAATAATTAACTAATAATTTATTAGATTTTCCATTACTATTAATAAACAAAATATTCATAAATTTTAAAAAAAATACAATTGCTTTTAATACACAAACAATATTTATATATATATCTATTTTATCGTTATCTATAATTTATAATTAATTGAAATGTGTGACCAAAAAAAAATAAATAAATATCAAACCTATTGTTTGCATCAATTATTTTTATGCCTCATTTTTTTTGTAATGCAATTTTGTATTTACTGTATGTTATTCCACATAAACTTTGACTATATCTCTGGTAATTATAGTTATATTAAAATCATTTATATTATGTTTATAAATAAGTTTAAAAACTAATTTAATAGTTTACAAAAAAAATAAATATTATTAATTTATTTATAAAAATCAAAATTAACTAAAAGTTTTTAACAATATATATACAGTATATATAAATTTAAATATAGTATTTTACTATTAATAGTTTACAATTATAATTATCTGTAATTTTGAAAATAAATATTTTTTTTCAACAAAAAAAACTTTTGTTATATAATAGTTGTAATTATTATTAATACTTTTTTTATTTACTTTTTATTTCTATCCTTTTATAATAAATATTTATAGACTTTACTGTATGTGTATATAATAAAAACAAATATAATCTTATTTTTAGTGATCTATTAGATAATAATAATAATAATAATACAGTATTTATAATATATAAATATTATCAATAGGTTTATGGGGTTTATATACTTACATTAGTGTTGGCAAAAAAGAGAAATTTATAAAATAATTGAGAAATTTCTAGAAAGTTTCTAAAAGAAATTTCTATCTATGGGATCCCCATTTTAATTTTGTTATCTCTATATTTGCTATCATATAACAATACATTACCGTAAATATTATTATTAGTATTTTAATTCTTAATTAGAGTAAAATTATTAATTAAATTAAAACTACAGTATGATATATATAATAAAATGATGAATGCAATTTTACAAAATTAATTAAATGTTTAAATAATGTATTATGTATAGTATAATATTACTGTATATCTATAATATTACAATAACTATAAATATGGGGATCCAATAGTATAATAGTAAAGTTAAATTTCTATAGAAATTTATTCATGAGAAATTTTCTAGAAACTTTCTCGGGGAAATTTATTAGAAACTTTCTATTTGCCCATCTCTAACTTACATACATAGGCTATGATCTATATTTGTTAGCATCAATTTGTTTAGGATATTTTTTAAAAAAAAATGGAGCAAGCTCATTTAAAGCTAGCTTATTATACAAATGCAATTGGTTTTATCCATATTTTGATCACATGTATGGCCTACCGGTGCTCTCCGGTAATACTATAGTTATAGCTAAATTGAATCGTCCAACCATACCATCAAATAATCATTTTAAATAGATTTTATTATTATTGAGGTTAGGGTTTAAAGTTTTATGTGTTGCAGGTTATTAATAATATATATATATTATCTACTTTATCTATATCCCAGTGCCATTAACCTAACATATTCTAAATATATTTATTTGCTAGTATAGTACAAAAAAAAAGATAACTAACTGTCCACAAAAAAAACATATACTAATAAATTATTTGATAGCCTATCCATACTGTACCTAAATTTTTTTTTTATATATGTATAATCACTTAAACTATGTTTTTCAATAGTTGTTTTGTTTTTGTTGGTATATAATAAAGTATTGTTTAAAAAAAATTGTTAGTTTTTTTTTGTTTGCTTTTGGTTTCAATATAATAATAGACTTGTCTTTTATCTGTATATATATACTGTATATACTGTATATATCTGTTTGAAATGTGAAATAAATTATATATTAATTAAATTGCATTATATTTTTAGTTTTTTTTAAAGACATGTTTTGAATACAAGTTGTGTACATTTAATATCATTTTTAAAAATAATTTAGTAATTATTGCAAATTATTTTCTTTAATGAAATTTATTATTTTTTTTAAAAAAAATTTATTGATTAAGGTATTAATGTCACGCATTGTTATAAAAAAAATTAAATAAAAAACATGCTATACTTAACACACAATATTAATATTTAATAACAAAAATATTTTTCCACTTAATTATATGGTATATTGTATGATATATTATTATAAATTGAATTTTATCACCTATTTTTATAAGGCATATATTAATAATATTTGAATATTTATATATATATATCATTTACAATTAGAAATAAGATTTATAATAAATTTTCAATTAATTAATTTATAAATATTAATGTAATAGAAAATATAATATTATATTTTAATTTTTTTATGTTAATAAAAAAACATTACTAATTATTAAATAAAATATTTAAAAGTTTTACATATTTTATGATTTTATAAAATAAATTTTTAATATAAAATATATTTTTTTAGTTAAAAACTAACTGTTGAAAAAAAATTATAATTTGTTTAATTAGTAAGTAATTAGTTTTTTTTTGTTGAATAAATTTCAGTAATATTATTGTTTAAATAAAAATCTTATTCATTGAAATTTATAAATTATTTTATTTTCAATTCAACTTATTTGTTAAGTATTGAAGAAATTATTATTATTATTATTATTATTATTATTATTATTATTATTGTAAATTAAAAAAATCCCAAATAAATTTATAAATAATATATTTTAATGTTTTGTAATATATACAGTAATATAATAACAGATTGCAATAAAAACAAATATAAATTATATATATATTTAATAAATTAGACATAAAAATACATTAAATGTTTTAAGGGTTTACAAAAATAATATTACATTTATATTACTAATAAAAATATTAAAAATAGTATCAAATATTCAATGAGTATAATAACTATTATATTACTACTACTACTTAATTATACTGTACTATACATTAGGATTTGTTTTAATATTATATATATATATACATATAACAATAGTTATATATATTATATATATATATAAGTATTTGTTTTTTTGATTTGTTTTATATGTTACTATTATATATATATTTATTATACAATTAATAATAATAATAATATTATTATTATTACTATATATTTAATATATTAACTGCAAGTATAAGTGAAAAAAAACTTATAATAATCAGTAATGAGTTTATTATATAATTATAAAAATACAATTTTATTTATATTAATATTTGATGTTTTTTTTAAAATTAAATATTTAAATGTTTATAATGGGAATAATAAATAAATCCAATCAACAACAAAAAATAGTTAAATATTTTTGATTATTTGATTGGTTAATTTATTTGCTAAAATTAAAAAATATAAGCAAAAATTAAATAAGTTTAATAAACTATTTAAACTATAAAATATTAATACTTATTTTTAAAATTTCAAAAATTGCATAATTATTACATTAAACATAAAGTAAATATTGTTAAATATTTAAATAGTTAATTAGCTTAAAGATTATTTTTTTTTAAATAATATAAAATTTAATGAAGTCTTTAAAACTTTAAAAATTATCAAAACATTTATTATTTATAATACAAATTGACTGTCAATTTAATTCAAATGTCATTTTAAGTCAAAAAATAAAATATTTAAATACTTTAATAACTAATCATTAGTTATAATAAATTGTATTATTATTATTATTATTATTGAATGTTTGCATAATTAATGTCATAACAAAAATCATTTTTATTTAATTTTAAAATTTTAAAAATAGATTTATATATGAAAAACTATAAAAACAATTTTATTTCAAATATTTCAATTGATTGACTAAACTTATAATTGAATTTATTTTTAGAGTTTATCTAAATAGTTATATACTAATAAATGTTTGATTAATTTTAGAAATTTAAAAAATGATTTTTATTTTAAATTAAATAACTTAGAAATTATTTACAATATTTTTTTTTTGAAATTAAATAAACAATTTAGTAAAAAAAAATATTTTTATTTTTACATCAAATACAGTACTAATCAATTGATGTAACATTATTTGCTATACAAATGTGTAAATATAATTGTGTTAAACATTGAAGTAGTCTTTAAGGGGATAACTATTGCAAACAATTTTTATACTGTATTTGTTTGTTTGATAAATGTTTGTATAATACAGTCAAATAAACATTATATATATATATATATATATGTATATATATAATTAGACAAACTATACAATAGGTATATAACCATAAATACAGTTTCAAAAAATATCAATACTATTATTACTAATAACTAAATAAATAGTGTATTTAGTTGTATTAATGTAACAAAATAATTGCAAAATTTGCATTAAATATTTTTTTGTTGTTGAAAAAACTGTTTTATTTAATTATAGTTTAAAATTTATTTGTTTTTTTTCTCTCTATATAAATATTCTGTTATTTTATATATGTTTACAAATATTTGTATAAAAACTTATGATTCAAAAAAACTAATACCAATATATATATATATATATATATATATATATATATATATATAATTGAATATAAATTGCTAGAAATAATATTTAAAAAAAATTATTTTAAAATAACACAATATTTATATAAAACTTTGTTATGTAATTATAGACTTTTTTTGTTGGTTTGAATGCAAATATATATAAGTTTATATATGTATATATACACTAATATTTGTAAAAAATTAGTTTACAATATTATGAGTAATTTTTATTAAACTATTAAAAATTAGAAATTTGTGTGAAATGTGTAATATTTTATTTAAATATATATATATATTTAAATTATAATACATAATAAATAATATAAATCCTATTAATCAGTTTTTAGAAAAAAAACTATTAATTATGTGGAAAAAAACTAAATTTATTTCAACAAATTTATAGACAACTTAATGTAAGTAAATAATAATATTTAAAAAAATAATAATCAAGTAATATATGTTTAATTAAAAAATATTATATCATATAGTATACATTTTTTTTTTGTATAAAACATATACATAAATAATATTTTATTGTTTTATATTTGAAATTTTTGGATTACTATTAAAAGTTTATTTTAAATAATTATTGTTATGTTTTCTATTGTTACAAAAATTTCTAATCAAATTGTTTGTATTATTACAACATATATAATATATTTAATATATATAATAACATATATGTAGTAAAAAAATATGTAGTATTTAGTTATTTGCATAGTTTTGTTAAACTTAAATACAAAACTTATTTTATTGATATTTTTTATGAATTATATCTAATGCCAACCATATGTGTCACAAATTTATATTTTAACGAATAAATTATTTTTTATTAATTGAAATAAAAATTTTCCAATATTTACTACACATATAATTATAAAAATCTAAATATTAGTTAGTAATATTTATTTAGTTAGTTATTATTATTATAATTTTAATTATTTTATTATTAAATATATATATACTGTATAATCACTGTACTTATGCTAAGTTTTTTTTTGATATAATTTCAATATTTTGAAATAATAATTACAATAATAATATTATTTTCACGATAAAACTAATATTACCAAAAAAAACACAAATAGAGTTAAAAAACTAGAAAACTAAAAATACAACAATAAATACTATATATATATATATATCTTATATTTTACTATTATTTTTTATATAACTTTAATAATAGGTATTATGGTTACTGTCATACTATATGATTAAATGTTATAAAAAAATAATAAGATTATATCGATTAGTATTTTTTTTGTTGAGTAAATATACTCTACTTTCAGTATACGTATAATTAAAGTAAAAGTATTGTATTATTGATAACTTGAATATACTGTACATTCAATTAAAAACTATATACTGTATATATACAGTATATAACATTTGTATGGTTTATTGTAATACTAGTATTTTATATAAAATATATAAACTTGATATACTGTATATATATATATATATATATATATATTTACAAATAATATAAAAATATAAAATCAATTAATATTATATAATATACAAGTTTTATTTGTATGGAATTTCTATTGTAATCTATTTGGAAAATATAATAATTTGTAATAATTTTGTTTTTTTTTGTTGGTTATTATGATTATGAAAATTAAAATGTAGATTTTATTTTTGTAAAATAATGTATTTCTAACAATTTAAATAATTAATAAAAAATATCCTAACATTATATTTAGCGTGTAGTAAACAACTAAATTTTTTAAATAAGTTTACATTAGACTACTAAAAATTATTATTAGTTTGCTATTTATTAAATTAAAAATAATAAATAATAATAAATCAATTGTTGATTAATAAACTGTATATTATAAAATAATATTTGATTTATTTTATTAATAATATATGAAATATTAAATATTAGAGTAAAACAGTATACAGAATTTTTAAAATTAATTATCAAATAATAAAATCTATTATAATTTATATTATTTACCAATTTTATTAAATGTAATCTAGATTTAACTTTATTATAGTATAATTATTTTGTTATAAAATTGTGTGTTTTTAAAATAAATATTTAATTTAGTTTTGTTGAATTAAATAATACTAACTTATTTTAATTATTCAATAACTATTATTATTATTATTATATTATATTATTAAACACAATTATAAATACAATACAATAAGTAATTAGTATATTATAATAGTAAGTATTTTAAAAATAAAAATTAAATTAGTTTAAAATTAAAATTTAGTTTAATAACAATTTATTTATGTTTTACATAAAAACAATATGATTTAAAAAATATTTGATATTAATTAGTATTAATCTAAATCAATTAAATACTATTTATTTATAGTTTTTTTTATTGATTGTTGTTGTAATTTATATTGATTAATTACAATTAATTTAATAATAATTTAGTAATAAATTTATTAAAAAAAATAACTTTCACTAATTGTATTCAAAATTAACAATATTTATTGTATTTCTAATTATTATTTACTAAAATTTTTAGCTTAGTTTACAGTTATATATATATATATATATAGTATGAATAGTATGTTTGCCAACACTTTCTATGACTACTATATATCATTAGAAAATATAATTTTATTTTTTAACTTTTCATTAATCTTATCTATTTATTTAATGATGTCTACAATTCACGTCAAATGCACTGTACATTCAATATACTCAATGATAAAGAGAGAGAGAGAGAGAGAGAGAGAGAGAGAGAGAGAGAGAGAGAGAGATGATAGCATATATTGGATTTACAAATAAATTATTGAAAAAGTTATACTCTCTCTCTCTCTCTCTCTCTCTCTCTTTCTCTCTCTCTCTCTCTCTCTCTTTCTCTCTCTCTCTCTCTCTCTAATAGTTTATCCGTAAAACCTTTTTATGCAAATTTTGTTACGCCTTTTCCAAGTTATGATTGAAAATTAAATTTATAATTGTTTTTTTTAAAAAAACTAATAAAACTGCTGAAATATAACCGGTATATAAATTATATTAATATTATACAGCATATAGATAAAACTGTATTAATTTTTATAAAAATGTTTAAAAGTTGTTTTATACATTATGTTTTACACATAATACACATAATATTGGTATAAATTGATACAAAAATTAAATATAAGATAATTAAAAAACTATACAAAAGTTTTATTACAATTCGAGTATAATTTTAATATAATATTTTAAATGAATGTAATAAAAATGGTATTATTTATAGCATAATAATAATAATATAAGTTTAATAATCAAATATAAACAAACATTTTTTTTGTGGATTTAAATGTATTTTTTCGATATTATTGTCAAACAGTCAGTGAATAATATTACACATAAACTCAGTCATACCCACTTAAAAATCCCGGTTTAAAAATAAAAAACATTTTTTCACATATATTTTACATCACCCATACGTATATATACAGTATATATATATATATACCTAAAGCACCGGCAGTTTATGGCACTTATAAAACTTATACACAAATAGACAGTAAAATAACATTCAATAAAATATAATAAAAGAAAAACTTGGATACAAACAATAGATTTCCAATGGATAACAATATAACTAAATAAATTGATGTCATTGTCTTAACAAAAAATAAAATAAAACATTTATATATATATATATATATATATATATATATATATATATATATATATATATATATATATATATATATATATATATATATATATATATATATATATATAGTTTAAAGATATTTTTGTTGTGATAAAATCTTTATATTTTTTTAGAGTTTGTTTTTAAACAATTGGAAAACAGATTGTTATACTATTTCTATGTATTGGTGTCAGTGTTGGTGAACCGTTAGATATCTCATGAGTGCACAGTTAGTATGAAATATTTTTATTTTATTTTTTTTGTAACTTATATCTCAAAACACATTAGACACTGACACACACATACATACATACACACACATACATATACACATATATATACATACTCATATATACATACACACATACATACACATACATATACACACACATACACATACATATACACACACATATATATACATACACATATATACATACACACATACATACATACACACACATATACACATATATACATACATATACACACATATATACATACACATATATACTGGCATAAAGTATTTTTGCGTCCAAATGGCACAAAATATAAGCAAAAAAAATATATAATCATTTTTCAAACACAAAAAACTTTATACATATATATCTCAATAGTGTTATATGTCTTATAAATGTGAAACAGTTGTGTCGATGACAGACATTAAGAAACAATACATACGATATATATACAGTGTATAGACGTATAGAAATATATATATATGAGTATAAACTATATAACTATTAAGGAAACACACATTCAATAGTTATGTCATTCAAAATATACAGTATATACTCCATATAATAAAAACCAAAAAAATCACATTTTATAGACATTTAAAATATATATATAGGAAATACTTAACCCTTAAATACAAACATTGAACTAAAATATTTGTAGTAGTAATAGCTGTCAATTAGTATAATACAGTATAGTATTTTAAATTTTAAAAAATAATAATAATATACCATAAATATATAATAATATTAGTTAAATGTTAAAAATTTATATACAGGTCTATAATTACTAAAAAATAAATTATATAAAAATTATATTACTATTAGAAAGAAAACTTTACATTTTATTTTTATTTTGTTAAATATATCTAAATATTTAATATATTAAGTATTAATATTATTAGTATTTTCAAACTAAATCCTATTATAAAATAATAAATTATTTACTATATTAGGATTTTATGTTTATATAACAGTTATGTTTATGTATTAAGTTTTTTTTAAATATATATAAAATAAAAATAAGATTATTATAAATAATATATATATATATAGTTGTTTCTATAAAATTATATAAATAACATATTAAATTTTTAATAATATTTAAACAATTGAAAAAAATAATATTTCAATAATATATATATAATAAAAACAAATATATATATTATTTTATAAGTATTAATGATAAAAAATAACATTACTGAGGTTTTCATTTATAATACATATATAAATATTTTTTAAAAATATGTAATTTTTGTTTACTTAAATTATATTAAAGTTTTTTTTAAGTATAAACAACAAAAAAGTAAGATTTTACTAAAAAAAAATAAATCTAAACTGTACTTTAGCTATAAAAATAAAATAATAATAATACTTATTATTACATATTTAATTTTAATGAAATAATATTTTAATATATGTCTTATTTCTAAAATTTATCATTAAATCATTTAATTAAAGTAAATATTAAATTTTTTAAATACATTATTTAAATAGTTTTTTTTGAACTAAATAAGTAAATATACTATTTTTTGAAATAAAAAATTAGTTTTATATTTGTTTATTTAAAAAAAAACTTAAGAAACAAACAATAGACTAAAATAAGCAAATAAAATAAATTTCATAAATTATTTAAATATAAAATTTTAATCTTTAAGTCTATGTTTTTTAAATTGACATTTTTCTAAATAAATTAAATGTAAAAAATTATGTATAATTTAATTTTATGTCAACTTAATAACAATCAAAAACAATATTTTTTAGATTTATTTTATTTATTTAGCAAAACATTTACTTATAATTTATTCAATTTTCTAATACTGTCTAATAATTTATAATATAATTAATATTAAAACAAATCATTTTATTTGATTTTTAAAAAATTATATTTAAAATTTAGATTATTATGTAAAAAGTAACAGTAATTTTATTTTTTATTTTTTAAAAATTACTAAATTTATAATAATTTGTTTTATTTTTACCAAATTACTAGATATTCATAAATGAGTATTAATTAACAATTTTTTAAAAAGTAAATTTTTTGAACAAATAAAATTTGTATATTTTTTTACTAATATTATTAATTAAATAATTTATTATAAATACATAAAAAAATACTAATTATTATATAATTTTTTTTTGTTTTAAATCAAATAGGCTTTAATTGATGTGACATTTGCTATACAAATGTATTATATAATTGTGTTAAACAGTAAAGTAGTCTTTAAGGGGATAACTTTGAAAACAATTTATTTCAGTAATCAATAAAAATATATAATAAAAATTAATTTAAATTACTTACAAACAATGTATTAGAAAAATAATAAATCAAAATTAATATACAATTTATAAACAATTGTAAATATAAGTATTGGGGAAAAATGTTTGTTTTTTATATATAGTAAACATTTAATTTTTAATTTTATTGTCATAATATTTTACATACAATTTGCATGTAACTGTAACTAAATTATTTTTTATTAATAATTTTATTTAGATTTTCAACAGATATATAATATTTTATTTTTTTATATTATTTATATTTTATATTATACGAGTTTTTTTTTGTTGTTGTTGTCATAAACACTATATTAAACAAAAATATACAATATTTGTTATGTGATGACTATAACATGTTTATAAACTTTTTTTAAAAAAATATTTATTAATGAAAATATCTTTATGTTTTTATTGTAAACTAACATAATCTTAATATTCAAATAATATATAATATACTATAATTTTTTTTATAAATTTAAAAAATACTAAATTTGGTTATCACTGTATTATTGTTAATATATTATATATTTTTAGTCATTTATGCAAATAATACAAAATTATTACTATTAATACTATATAATACTATATATATATATATAATATATATGTAATAATTTTGTATTATTTGCATAATATATATGTATATAACTATAGTGTGTTTTACATTTAATTAAATATAAGTTTACAATTAATTATTAAACAACACACACACACACATGTAATTTAATACTTTATTGTTGAATACAGTATATATATAAAGAGCCAGTCAATTGATCTTGCGCCACGTAATTTTTGAATAACTTTTAAACGGTTATAGATAATTTAATTCTGTAAAATACATTTAAAAATATCATATCGACCACACTTAATATACACACAAACGCAAAACTAGGATGACCAGATATACATAATATCGGGACCAACGAAAGACACTATGCTACAGGTCAAACCACAACTGATAAATTTATTATGACAATGAAACTTTGTAGTCAAGAAATAATAGTTTAATATAAAAAAGAATCATCAAAATCGAATTGGTAGTTTAGTTTTTATGGCTTGTTAAATTTGTCATAAATCATATTATATAATATGGTCTAAATTAAAAATGACGTTATTTATGAATATTATATATTTATTAGATTTAATTTTAAATTATATTAATATATCTAAAAACGAAATTTTAATATATCGACTAGTTTTCAAAATAATCAAATTTTAATATAAATTATATTATAAAATTACAATAGTGTGATTTATATTCAAATTCGATTATTTTGAAAACTAGTCGATATATTAAAATTTCGTTTTTACAATTAGTATAATAATTGAAAATTTTATCTTATAAATATATAATATCATAAATAACGTCATTTTTATTTTAGACCATATTATATAATATGATTTATGACAAATTTAACAAGCCATAAAAACTAAACTACCAATTCGATTTTGATGATTCTTTTTTATATTAAACTATTATTTCTTGACTACAAAGTTTCATTGTCATAATAAATTTATCAGTTGTGGTTTGACCTGTAGCATAGTGTCTTTCGTTGGTCCCGATATTATGTATATCTGGTCATCCTAGTTTTGCGTTTGWGTGTATATTAAGTGTGGTCGATATGATATTTTTAAATGTATTTTACAGAATTAAATTATCTATAACCGTTTAAAAGTTATTCAAAAATTACGTGGCGCAAGATCAATTGACTGGCTCTTTATATATATACATATATGTATATATATATAAAAGATTTAGACACAAAAAATAGTAATTAAAAATGTATTTAAAGCTTGACTGACAAAAACAAGTTTTAATTGCTATTTTATTTGCATATATTTTTCATTAGTTGAGTGAAAATCAAATATTAAATTTAGTTTCAAAAAATATATTAATGTTAAAACCAAAATGAATTTTATTAATCATATACTTATATCTAACTTTATCTAAAATATTAACTTTATAGATATAAATTTATATTTATTAAAATTACTAAAATAGTGTATAAAAATAATGTTTATAAATAAATAATATTATATTTAAATTTAAAATATTATTGTGTATTATCTAATGTATTGTATTTGTAAAGTATATGCAAAAACTTAGATACAAAAAAAAAATATATATTTTTTATTAGAGATAAAACAAATAATATTTTGAAACATTTTATTTAAAAGTTTTTTTTTGTTTTTGTTGATTATTTTATTTATATTTATAAAACAATATATTAAAATTTTATTGTTGTTGTTGTTTTTTTGTTATTGTTATAAATCATTGAACAAAATTATCATCATCAAATAATAAAAACGATATAAACATTTTATTTTGTTTGTTGTAAACAAATAGCGCATATAAAAAGTTTTGTATTTATATATATATAAAATTTGTATAAAGTTTTTTGAAAATCTTGAAAGTTTTTTTTATAGTACATTGACTATACATTATAAACACAGATAATGTTATAAAAATGATTATCATATAATGATATTTCAAAAAAAAATAAAATAATATTATTTGAAATAATTTTTTTTTTGATATTTGATAAAACTTTGTAACTTTAATGACATAAGTTATATATATATATATATATGTATATTAAGTTAGATAATAATAATAAAATAAAATGTTTTACTTATGACTACATGTATTACATCTAAATATCCCAAAAAAATTTATTGTCATTTCATTTAACATTCATACATGATATTAGAGTTTGAAAATTTGAAAATAAAAAAAAAATTTGTAATAATGTTTATACAGTAATATAGTTTATAAATGTTATAAACTATTCATATGATTATATTTAATGTATATTTAGATTTTTAAAAAATAATCATTTAAATATTTTTTTAAATATAAATTGTAAATTAAAGTTTTTGAGAAAGTTATAGTTAATTTAAATTATTAATTATTTTTTTATTAATTTTTTTAGTACATATTTATATGTTTCTGATTTTAAAAAAAAATAATTTTACCAAAAAAAATAACATAAAATTAAATAGTTATGTCAATCAAGTTTTAATTTTGACAACAATAACAACAACAACAACACATTTATTCACTTAAAACTAATTCAATATATATGTGAAACATTTAATACTATATAAAAAAATTTATACCATTATATATATAGTACAGTAAATATATATATATAGAAAATAAAATCATTTAATTTTTTTTTTAAAGTTGAAGTTTAAAAAGCGTTTGACATTTTATTTGACACAAATAATAGATATTATTATATTTGAAACTATAGTATATCAGTATATAGTGTTTATGAAATATATATTATATATTTATTATAACAATAAAAAAATTGTTATTGAGTGGCAATTTATATTATTTTCAAATTTTACTTATGAAAAAATTTAAAATTTATATATTTTTAATTTTTAATTTTTCGTTTACAATTTAATTATAAGTTTATTTTAATTTAATATTTTTTAATAATTATATTTTCTAAATTAATTTATTTAATTTTTTTTAAAAAACATTAGCAATTAATCATAAATTTTTATTTAAATATTTAAATTAAATAATAAAACATTTTACATACAAATAACAAATAGAAACAATTAATTATATTTTTAATTTATCAAACAATTTATAATATGATAATATATTTCTAGTTATTTTTAGTGACTTATTAGTAGTGATTATCAATTATCTAACAGTTATTTTAATGCATATATTTTTTCATCTTTTATTAACTGATGCCTATTATTATGTATAGATCTATATGTGTCTCACATTTATTATATCAAAAAATAAATAAATATATTTGAAAAACTTTATTTATTTTGACAAAGTTTAGAGTCATATTAATATATATATATATATATATATATATCAATATATAGTTAGCTATCAAACAATCTGGTAGTGAAAGTCCAATAATTGTTTGCCAAATACATTGCAAATGACATTCAGATAAATAAATATTTTCCTATAAATAAATGGTTTATTTTTTTTTGTATAAATAAATGATTTATTTTTTGTATTGTTTTTGTTAGACATATTGATTAATAATATATATCAATATATATTATTATATAATTTTTTATGTAAATAATTTTCATAACTCTAATTACACTTAAACAAATAATTTGATTAAATTTTTGTTATTATTATTATTATTTTTATATGTTTTTATATTTTATTTAGTAATTATTTTCATTATTATTTTTTTTGACTACAACTACAAATTGTTTATAAATTGCTAACATTTTATTTATTTAATGAAACAATTATTGAATGTATTGAATTATTTGTATTATAGTAAAACTAAAAAACTTAGCTAAACTAAAATTAACTTAAATTAATTAAAAAATAAATATTACTAATAAATAGTATTATTATTATATCTTTAAAAAAAATAATTTAAGTATAACTGATGATAGAGAGAGAGAGAGAGAGAGATTAACTATTTATTTGTATATAAATTGTTTTGTAATTTATTTGGTTTTTTAAAACTATATTTATATAATATATATTTTTTTATCTCAATCATTGCCTGTATTGAATGTATAGTGCATTTGATATACAGTATAAAGTAAAGGCATTTAACATTTAAAAAAAAAGTCAAAATTAATGAATAGTTTAATAAAAATGATGTTTTATATAATGATTTAGTCATTGAAAGTGTTGGCACACATATATATACTATACAAATACATAGTAGACTAAAAGCACTGGTAGTTTTCATCAACAAAATAGCCTCCTATTTGTTTTCCAACCCATTAACTCTATCTACTGTTCCCAAGTAAACTATAGTATATAGTATGATATAATCAAATCATATGTTATAATAATAATTGCAATATTTTTTTTTGTTAAAAAAGAGGATGAAATTTATTACATTAACAATGTTTGCATATAAAAAAAAATTTTGTGYATAAATTTTAAGCTAATTTATTATAACACATATTATTATTATAATTATTCAGATATTCTACTATTTTTTATATATTTAAAAAAAATATATAATTTAAATATTAGTGTTTAAAAATAGTTAAATATTTTTTATATAATTTTTTTGTTGTTATCTAAGACATTATGAAACTTTTTTTTATATAATAAAGTATAGCTAAGTTTGTATTGATTTATAGCCAAAAAAAAATTTTTTTCTATAGATTCAATATTATATACAGTATTATTAAACTTATATATATATAAGTTTTATATAATATATATATACTGTATATATATCAGTCATTATCACAAAMACATCAACACATAATGTATTACTAAGTTTTCTTTCAACTATAGTATAAATTTTTGTGTAATATATAGTTAAAAAAACTAAAAAAAATTAGATTAGAAATTATAATTAATTAGAAAACATTTGCATAGTTTTTTTTATTAATTATAAGTTAATAAACATTGTTTTTTAACTTATATTATAAAAAAACACAACAAWAMTAACAACAACATCACAACAATRTTTTTTGCGCTAATTAATTGATTGTCATTTAAAAACGACAAAATCAATTAAATTAAAATACAAAAAAAAAAAAATACTTTTCAATGAAAAATGTGTTTAATGTTTATAAATATCAATATATTTATTTAAAAAAAATATTAACTCATTAATCATATATTAGTCATATAATATATATATATATATATATATATATATATATATATATATATATATATATATATATATATATATATATATATATATATTAATATTAACATGTTAATATYAATACATATATAAACTGTATAAAATTATGTCATTAGAAAACACGTGTTTTAAATTAAAAAAATAATTCATTAAAAAATTTAAACACAATTTTTGTTGTATCTGTTTTGTTGTTGTAATATAATATAACATTTGATATACAAGTAATWTATAATTTTAATTTTATTGTTGTTATTATTATTATAATTTTTTTTTGACTAATAATAATTGATTTAAAACACTTTTGAATTGAATTAAATGTGAATAGTATTGTATTGTTTGGAAAAAAATGATTAATAAATTGTTAAAAAATTATTGTTTTATACTTTCAATTTCACATATAAACTAATATATATATATATATATTATATATATAAACTATATATTAATCATAAATGTATTATTAATATWACACAYACTTACCTGACTGTTTAAAACWTAATAMTAATAATAATAATAAATGTTGAAAAAATAGTTACAATAGTTTTATAGACACGTATTATAACTATTGTATTATTATTATTATTATTAATATAATTGGATACTAGAGTTGTTGTATTTATTAGTGATTGTGTTTACTATTGTTTTTTTTTGGTTTAARAWAAACTTCATTAACAACAATAACTTTAACACAAAATAGTAATTCAAAACAACAACAAAAATAAWTAATTTGTGTTTTACTTTGGATGTTATATATATATAATGTRAGTACAAAATTTTCATTATYATTATTATAAAAAAAATAAAAAATAGTTACWATATATTACAGTMTTAACTATTAATATCATACAAAAAACTTATATAAATTAAATAATATTATTTATATATTATTTTATATTTTTCAATATAATATATATTATTGTATTTATTTAAAAAATTAATATCAATTGCATTTTAAAATAATATCTAAATTATTACATAAAAAGATACCAAATTTTAGTAGTAATCATATAAAAAATAATTATGAAATAAAATAATWAAATTAATRTTTAATTATTAATATGATTATAAATTTTATTTAAATAACAATATATATATMTATAWATATAATTACAAAAAAAATATAAATATTCCAAGTTTTTTAAAAAAAATATTTTACAGTTTAGATTTTAAAAAATTTAATTAAATTAAATCTATTAAACTGTAATAATTTTTATAAGCATTTTTTAAATTTTATATTAAAATTTTATATAAAATAATTAGATCACGACTAGAAATAGTTTTATTTTTAAATTAAAACTAATTTTTAAATAAAATAATCTTTTAATATATGGTTTTTTCATCTATTTAGATATTAGATAAACTAATAAAGAAAAATACATTTAGTTATTATAAATAATTTTTATATAACGTATATTTAGTATACAGTAATAAATTAAGATATTATTTTCAATTGATTTTTTAAAAAAAATGTCATCGCTCATTTTCAATTCAAAACTAATTGATAATTAAGTTAAAAATATTTATTAAAGTTTTACTATAAAAAAAATTTTCTTTACTTTTGACTGGTATTTAAGATTATTGTTTTATTTATTATCAAAAAAAAATTAAATTACCAATAATATACTGTAAAATATGTAATATAATTAACTCTATTGTTATTATTATCAKTATTTTMMGGACAWAAAAAATAATTTACYATTTAAATTGAATTAAATAATATATGGTATTGTATATAAAAAATGATTAATATTTAAACAATTAAAAATGATYAWTTWATTTTATATAAATATAATWTAACAGAATTCAACAATATTAAATATAAGATATATTTAATATTTAAATATATTTATTTAAAATTAACATAAATGGCACATAAAATAATATCTAAACTATTATAAATAGATACCAAATTTTAAAACTAATTATAAAAAATATAAAATAATATAAAATTAATTACAAAAAAATATATTAAATTATAATACAATATATTACTGTAAATATTTTACAGTTAAGATTTTTTTTAGTTTAATTAAATTAAATCTAACAAACTGTAATATTTATTAAAAGCATTTTTTAAATTTTATATTTAAATTTTCWATAAAATAATTAGATCCTGACCAAAAGTGGTTTTACTTTTAAAATTTAACTGAATTTATTAAAATAATCTTTTAATATATTGTTTTTTTTATTTTATTTAATATTAGATAAACTAATAAAAAAAATACTTTTAGTTATAAATAACTTTTATATGACAAATATTTATTATATCGTAATAAATAATTAAAATATTATTTTTAATTAATTTTTAAAAACGATGTCAWCGCTAGCTTCTATCATTTTTTAATTCAAAWCTAATTAAAAACTAATTGATTATTATAATATTATAATTTAATTAAATTTAAAATATTTATCAAATTTTTACTTTAAAAAATTTGTCTTTACTAKTATWTAAGGTTATTGCTTTATTTAGAAAAAAATAATTAAATTAATATTTAATTATTAATGATTATGATTTAATTATTAATGATTATAAATTTTATTTWAATATCTCTGATCTAATTACATACATATATAATCGTAAAAAAATAACTTTAAATATATTTCTTAATATTTTACAGTTTAGATTTTATAAAATTAATTAAATTAAATCTAAYAAACTGTAATATTTTTTAAATTATTTTTTTWWAAATTTTATATTTAAATTATTATAGAATATTATTAGCTAATTACCAAAAATAAATTTTATTTTAAAATAAAAATAATTTTATTAAAATAATTATTTAATATATTGTTTTTTACTCTATTTTTTTAATTACTATAAATAACTATTAATATATATTTGTTAATATTTAGTATATCGTAATAAATAAAAAAATATTARTTTTAATTGATATTTAAATTTATTTTAATAAACAAAGATATCGGCTAGTGTCTCTCTTTTTTCAATATAAAACTAATTGATTATTAAATTTTTACTTTTAAAAAAWATTGTATTAAAAAAATATACAGTACTGTAAAATATATCAAATATWTAACTCTATTATTATTATAATCATAATTTTTGCAACTTTTACWATTTAAATTKAATTAAATAATAAATATAGTATTGTATTTTTTGTAAAAATTATTAATATCTAAACAATAATAACATTTATATATTTACTAACTGTAATATTTTATAAAACTAATTTTTTACAAATTTATAGAAAATTTTTATAAWTATATWATTTTTCGCTATTATTTACTGTGAGTAAAAWATTTTCAATATTAATAATACAGTATTATTTGTTGTTTTGTTTAATATTAACATCAATTGAATTAAAAATAATATATAAGATTAAAACTATTAATATTTAATTATTAATAGTTTTATTAAATACAATTATTATACAATTTATATATATATATATATTCCAAGTTTTTTTTAAAAATATATTTTACAGTTTTTTAGTTTACTTAAATTAAATCTATCAAACTGTAATATATATTAAAAGCATTTTTTAAATGTTATATTTAAATTTTATGTAAAATAAATAGATGCACACTAGAAAACGTTTTACTTTTAAAATTTAACTAAATTTATTAAACTAATATTTTAATATATTGTTTTTTWTATTATCTTTAATATTAGATAAACTAATAAAGAAAAATACATTTAGTTATAAATAACTTTTATATATCAAATRTTTATTATATCGTAATAAATTAAAATATTATTATAAAAAATATTATTATTGTATTTWATATAACTTMAACAATTTTAACTATATTTTGTATTTATTCAAAATTAACATCAACMWCACAAATTAAAATAATATTATAAACTATTATAAATAGATACCAAATTTTAATAGTAATTATATGAAAATATATGAAATAAAATAATTAAATCAGTGTTWAATAATTAATATGATTATAAATTTTATTTGAATACCTATAATTAAAAAAAATATATTTTAATAAGTTTTAATAAGTWATAAGTTTTTTTTTAAAAAAATATTTTACAGTTAATATTTTTTAGTTTACTTAAATTAAATCTATCAAACTGTAATATTTATTAAAAGCATTTTTTAAATGTTATATTTAAATTTTATATAAAATAATTAGACACGGACTAGAAATTGTTTTACTTTTAAAATTTAACTAAATTTATTAAACTAATATTTTAATATATTGTTTTTTATATAATTTTTATATAACGTATATTTAGTATATCGTAATAAATTAAAATATTATTTTCAATTGATTTTTAAAAACAATGTCATCGCTCATTTTCAATTCAAAACTAATTGATAATTAAATTTAAAAATATTTACTAAATTTTTACTATAAAAAAWTTTTCTTTACTTTTGACTGGTATTTAAGATTATTGTTTTATTTATTATCCAGAAAAAAAACTTGAATTACCAATAATATACTGTAAAATATGTAATATAATTAACTYTATTGTTATTATTATCAGTATTTTCCGGACAAAAAAAAAATAATTYACTATTTAAATTGAATTACCAATAATATATAGTATTGTATTTAAAAAAAAATGATTAATGTTTAAACAATTAAAAATTATTATTTTATATAAATATAATTTAACTGAATTCAACAATWTTAATTATAAGATATATTATTTATTCAAAATAATATATAAACTATTAATATTATAAATAGATTAATATGATTAAAATTTTACAACAAATTATATATATATACTGAATAATTAAAAAAATAAATATATATTAAAAAAAAATTACAGTTTTTTAAAATTTAATTATTAATATGATTATWTATTTTATTTAATTAACTATAACTATATATATATATATATATAATTATAAAAAATAATTACAAAAAAATATWTAWTTYTAGTTATTTTAAAAAAATATTTTACAGCTTAGATTTTTTAAAAATTTAATTAAATTAAATCTATCAAACAGTWATATATKTYAAAAACGTTTTTTTWAAATCTTATATTTAAATTTTATAAAATATTGTTAGTTTACAGATGACAGGCGCTTTTTATTTTAMACTAAAAATTATTTTATTAAAACTATCTTTTAATATATTGTTTTATAAAATATTGTTAGATTACAGATGACAGGCGCTTTTTATTTTAAACTAAAAATTATTTTATTAAAACTATGCTTTAATATATTGTTAATACTATTAATACTATATAAACTGTAAAATAATTATATTATTTTTAAAAATTTCTATAAATAACTATAAATTTTTCAATATTATTATTACAGTATTATTTGTTGTTGTAATAATATTATTATATATTATTGTATTTATTTAATAAATTAACATCAATTGCATTTTTAAAAAAATATTATAAACTATTATAAATAGATATCAAATTTTACAACTAATTTTACAAAAAAAATATAAAATAAAAAAAAWTATTAATATGATTATAAATTTTATTTAAATAAGTATAACTATATATATATAATTATAAACAAATAATTACAAATATTTATATATATAGACCTAGTTTATTTTTAAAAATTTTACAGTTTAGATTTTTATTTAATTTAATTAAATTAAATATATTAAACTGTAATATTTTTWAAAAAATAAAATTATTAATATCTGAACAATAATAACATTTATATATTTACTAAACTGTAATATTTTATAAAAATAGTTTTTTAAAATGTTATTGAAATGTTTTAAAAATAKAWGTAGTCGTGWCTRTTAATAAAAATTTTTAATTTTTATTATAAATTACTGTTTATTTAAAAAAATATAACAATTATTTTAATTTATTATATATATAAAAAAAATCATAATAAAAATTTATTTTATTTTTATTGTRTTAATTATATAGTTAATATAATTGTAGATTATATTGAAAACAAAAAAAAATCAAAAAATCAAATGATATAAATACTATTAATACAGTAATAAAACTACAAATTATTTGCAATTTATTTTTTAAAAAATAATAATAAAATTTAAAATACGGCAAATAATATGATATTTTTTTTAAATAAAAAAAATGAAAACTTTTTATATGATATGAATGAATGGGTGAAAAAATATATAATTAATGATTAATGGATTCAAAAAATTTTATATATATATATATATATTTCAGAAAAATGCAATAAAACAAAATTAATGAGTGATTTTATAATGACAATAGAAATCATACAAATTAATACAATATAATAAAATTCAATAGAAAATAAATTTAACAAAAACAAAATCTAACAATCATTTTAATTTATAATTAAAAATATTTAGTATATATATCATTGTATTATTTTATTTCCAAAATATTTTAAAAATCATATTATATTAAATATATWAGTCTTTTATTATTATGATACTTATTATAATAACAATAATATATATATATATATAAATAAATTTTAAGATATGTTTAGCAATAAATTAAGGGCTAATAACCAAAAAAAAAATTTTTTATACATGAAATCTATAATATTTACTTACTTTATCACACATACCATCAGCACTGGTAGTTAAGTTAGTAATAATTTGATTATTAAATAACAACTATTTTTTTTACTAAAATTATATTTATTTTATTTAGTAAACTGTAATAAAATATATATAAGTAATAAAACATTTATTATTGAAATAATTTATTATAGATTTGAAAATCAAAGAAACGAAATGACTTTTTAATTTTATAGATAATTAGACATAAAAATAACTAAATATTTTTTATTATCAAAAATTTATTAAAGTATTTTTACAATAAATTTATATAAATTATGAATTGTTTTAATAATATAATTGTAATATTATAGATATATATATCACTACATATTAGTATTAAAAAAAAAAAAAATAAAATGCCATAAATGTTAGTACAATTTGTTAGTAATTGAGATATAATTGAGATAAACTTTTTTTTTTGTGTATGTGATTATAAATGTATAGTATATTTAACTTACTTTATCACACATACCATCATTATTAGCACTGGTAGTTATTAATTAAGTGCTGTATGTCTTCACTACTGTATATATATTTGAAACTGTATTTGTTTTTCATCACTTAATAACCGCATATCATATAACTCTGATGACAGAGTTTTTTTTAGTCCTCTAATAGTGATAATGAAGTATCGTTTCCGGCAATTAATTGGTTTTCAATCAATTCAATCGATTTAATTGATTTCAAATCGCTGTATGGTTTGACTGATGGGTTTTTTTTTAGGTATTGTAATCAATGGTTGTCCCCGAGTATGGGACTGTCTATCCATTAACATATGGATAGCACTGCATGCGACTAGAGATGGGCAAATAATAAATGGGTTTCTAATAAATTTCTCTGAGAAAGTTTCTAGGAAAATTTCATATAGAAATTTAACTTTATTGGTTATACTATGGGATCCCCATATCTATAGCTATTGTAATATTATAGATAAAAGGGCCTTACATTAATCTCGGGCACGCGGTTTTTGCTATAATTCTTAAACGAACTGAGATATATTAATTTTGTAAAAAGTGTATTAAAAAGTGATTTACGCGTGATATTATAAATTATTTAATTTTTAATTTTGATCACGTGATCATATTTATTCTTGGACGTTTGCAAACCACTATGTCATAACCTATACTATAAATGCTAGAATAAAATTTCAATAGTAAGTTTGTAAAGCTTAAACTGAAAATTTATGGGAAGAAAAAATTTTTAAAATTGGTCGAAGAATAAATTTTTTATGGCTTTTCAAACTTGTGGAAAAACACATTATATAAAATTGTGGAAAATAAAATGACGTTATTTATGGACAGTAGACACTTATTAGATAGAGATATTAATACTATTGCTTATTCTGAAAACAAAATTTTTTTATGTTAAATATTTTTTTAGATAATTAAATTACAATAAAAAACACAACATTATATTTCGATAATGCAATTTTTAATTAAATTTGATTATCTAAAAAATTATTTATCATAGTAAAATATTGTTTTCAGAATAAACAATAGTATTAATATCTCTATCTAATAAGTGTCTACTATCCATAAATAACGTCATTTTATTTTCCACGATTTTATATAATGTTTTTCCACAAGTTTGAAAAGCCATAAAAAATTTATTCTTGACCAATTTTAAAAATTTTTTCTTCCCATAAATTTTCAGTTTAAGCTTTACAAACTTACTATTGAAATTTTATTCTAGCATTTATAGTATAGGTTATGACATAGTGGTTTGCAAACGTCCAAGAATAAATATGATCACGTGATCAAAATTAAAAATTAAATAATTTATAATATCACGCGTAAATCACTTTTTAATACACTTTTTACAAAATTAATATATCTCAGTTTGTTTAAGAATTATAGCAAAAACCGCGTGCCCGAGATTAATGTAAGGCCCTTTTATAATATTATACTATACAGTATAGTACAGTAAAATACAAATGTGATATCTATATATATATATATATAAAATAATTATAATTATTTAATAATAATTAATTTTGTAAAATTTTATTATATACTGTATATCTGCATATGTAGTTTAATTAAATTAATTAATTAATTTTTTTGACTTTACTTAATAATTAAAATACTAATAATAATATTTACGGTAATATATTGTTATATGATAGCAAAATCGAGAAATTTTTTTTTTAGAAACTTTCTAGAAATTTTTATATTATTTTATAAATTTTTTTTTGCCAACACTACATGCGACACATAATCATAACTAATGGTATATCTGGGGTTATGGCATCTGTTAGACAATAGATAATATAATACAATTGATTATATAATTACTACTAAACAGTATTCAACAAAAAAAAAACTATACATTTATAATCATATAAAAAAAAGTTTATATCTAATTATATCTCAATTACTAATAAATTGTAGTAACATTTATGGCATTATATTTTTTTTAATACTAATATGTAGTGATATATATCTATAATATTACAATAATATTATTAAAACAATTCATAATTTATATAAATTTATTGTAAAAATATTTCAATAATTTTTTGATAAAAAAAATATTTAGTTATTTTTAGTCTAATTATCTATAAAATTAAAAAGTCATTTCGTTTCTTTGATTTTCAAATTTATAATTAATTATTTCAATAATAAATGTTATATTAATTATATATATTTTATTACAGTTGACTAAATAAAATAAATATAATTTTAGTAAAAAATAGTTGTTATTTAATAATCAAATTATTACTAGGAATATATTAAAATAATATTTAAAAAATAGGTTTTCAATAGTTTATTAAATATTAAAACTATATTTTACTTTGCAATTAAAAGTCTAAAAAATACTCTTATTAAAAATATTTATAAATAATTACTCATAAAGTTATATATATATATTAATTATAGTAATCAATAAATTGATATTAAATAGGTTTTCAAATAATTTAATTTTTTGTTTTAATTATTCTAAATAATTAAAAAAAATTATAAGTGAAATTAACATTTTAATAAAATATTAAAAAATAATCACTATTGTTAATAGATATTTTATAAAATATAAGTTTAATTTAATTTACAATTTTTAAAATAATTATCATTATATTTATTATGTAATAATAAGTTATATTTTATTTTTATATAAATTATTTTGAATGTTTCAAATGTTTAAGACTAGTTTTAGATAAAAACATTTGTAATCATTGTATTTGTAGTATATATATAAGTTTATATATAAATTATATCACATTTAATTTATTTCAAAAACAATCAGTGATAATAATAATATTATTTATTAAAAATATATACATTATATATATATATATATACCGATATTATAACTAATAATCTAATAATAAAATTAATAAATCCCTAAAATTTAATTAAATTTCAAGTTTTTTGTTTTTCTCCTATTGGAAAAAAAATAAATTGAAAATATTTTATTTATTTTACTATATTTTTTTATATATACCTTTAGGGAACATAATATCTATTTTTAATAAACGCACTGTTTTTTCATTTAGTTTTTTTTCCAGTTTCTTGTGTTTTCAAAATAAAATAGATTTTAAATAATATATACATAAAATAAATAGTGATTTGTTATATATATATATATATATAACAGTATATACTGTATATATACTGATATATATATATATATATTACAGTAAATAGAAAATATAATATTATATTTTTCAATTTAGTTTTAAAATCTATTTTTTCTACAGTAATATAAAAAAAATCTTACATTTTGTTATAAACAAAAATAAATAAAACAATTATTGTATTTTATTTTTGTTATATAAAATTATAAGTAATAAACAAATATATTATTTTTTTTTATGTCCAATGGGTCACAAACAACGATATTGTTATTGACTTAACAAACAGTCTATATATATATATATATATATATATATATTGATATATCTCTATTAAAACTCAATAAATAATAGTTATTTATTTGATTTTGTTTAAAAAATAACATTAATATTTAGACTAATCAACATTTAATATGAATATTTAGTATTTATATATATATATACAGTATATTAACATAAAATTGTAGTAATAGTAACATTCATAGTTAATATCAATACTTATAAAACTGTATAAAATTATGTCATTAGAAAACACGTGTTTTAAACTAAACAAGTAATTGATTTAAAAAAATTTTGTGTCTATTTTGTTGTTATTGTTGTTGTAATACAATTTAACATTTTGATATACAAGTAATATAATTAACTTAATTGTTATTATTATAATTATTTTAGACTAAACAATAATTAAATTCAAAACAGTTTTGAATTGAATTAAATGTGAATAGTATTGTATTGTATGGTCAAAAAAATGATTAATTTTTATATTTTCACTTTTACATCTAA
Organism: Oppia nitens; assembly: GCF_028296485.1. Classification (NCBI taxonomy): domain Eukaryota; kingdom Metazoa; phylum Arthropoda; class Arachnida; order Sarcoptiformes; family Oppiidae; genus Oppia; species Oppia nitens. The sequence continues at coordinate 140,090 of NW_026533193.1, read as the reverse complement.
AAAAATATATATACAATTTTATAACTTAAAAACTAACTAAAAAAAACTAACTAAATGTTTGTATAATATTGTATATGCTAATTTTTAACAAATATATATATACAGTATATCTCAATTATTATTTTAAAAAAAATATTTTACAAATCTATCACAAAATATTTTTAAAAAAATGTTTTATATGTGTTTATATTAAAATAAAATAAATATATTTATAATATAATAAATCATAATTTTCTAAAAAAAAAAAAATTATAGCTTAGCATTTTAATAATAATAATACTAATAATAATATACTGTACTGTTATATACATAAATTTAAATAAATTATGTATTATTTTTAATATATAATACTGTTTTGTTTTTTGTTATGACAAGTTATATGACAATTATAAAAGTTTTATATATATTTATATATATTTAATTCAAACAATATATATATATATATATATAATACATGTGTTTTAGTAATAGTGTTTTAAATTTAAATATATTAAAATAGTTGTTATATTTATTAGTACTGTATATAAACTTTATATATATATATATTTCAATATTCAAAAAATAATATATTCATAAAAATGCAAATACATTATTGTTTAGATAAAGAATTAGTACATAATTATTATTATTATTATTATTATTATTATTATTATTATTATTATTATTATTATTATTATTATTATTATTATTATTATTATTATTATTATTATTATTTTTGTATATCACGGTTGTTCCGGTGTGATCACAGTTGTGTCGGCCACTTTTGGTGGCAGAGACACGACTGGTTAGACTCAACTCAAGTCTAGTACTTTTCTGACTGTTCTACAACTCTGAAGTATCACTGCTTTTTGCATTTCATAGATCTTAGTTTTTCTGATTTCCAGTGATTCCAAACTTAGGGCCAGATTTTTCGGTATTACGGCCATTGATGACAGGATTATAGGTATGATTTCAACTTTCTTAATGCGCCACATCTTATTGATCTCATAGGCCAAGTCTGTATATTTTCGGCGTTTCTCACTATGCGTGTCCTGTAGTTTGTGTGTTAGTGGGACCGCTATGTCTATTATGTATGCCTTATCTTGATGTTTGTCTACTAGTACTATATCTGGGCGGTTGTGGGCCACAGTCTTATCTGTTCTTATTTCTTTATCCCAGTAGAGCTTGGCTCTGTTGCTTTCCATTACACTTTGTGGCTCGTATCTATAGTATGGTAATGGTTCTTTGATTAGTCCGAATCTTATTGCCAATTCCTGATGTATGATTTTGGCTACTTGGTTGTGACGGCTTAGGTACTCGGTGTTTGTGAGTACTTTACACCCGTTTAGTATATGTTCTATTGTTTCGGACTCCATATGACACATCCTGCACTTGTCTGTTGGTATATTTAGCTTTTGGATGTATTTCTGATGGTTTCGTGTCGGAATCACTCGATCTTGTATTGCCATCATGAACCCCTCTGTCTCTCCATGAAGACCGGCGTACTTCAACCATTTTGTAGACATTTCTTCGTCTACGTGTGTTTGGTTGAGTTCTGCTCTGTATCTACCGTGGAGTTCTTTTGAGGCCCATGTGTTAATCCTTTCTTTTTCATTTTGTATTTCTATTTGATGTTCATTATTGCTGAGATTTAGAGGTGTGTAGTTGTAATCAAGTGTTGATGTTATTTTGTGGAGCTCTGAGACATTGCATTTTTGTTGATGGTATTTTCTCAGCAATTCTCGCTGTTTGGCTTCAAGGCTTACAATGTTTAGTAACCCTCTACCCCCATGCTTTCTACTAACACACAGTCGTGCTACAGAACTTCTAGGGTGGTGTAGTCCAAACATTGTAAGTTGTCGCCTTATATGTCTTTCAATGGTCTCAAGTTCTGTTTTACTCCATTTTATTATTCCGAACGAGTATGTCAGTACAGGTATAGCCCAAGTGTTTATGGCTTTGAATTTGTTGTTTGAGTTTAGTTGAGATTTTAGTATTTTTATTATTCTTTGGTTTAATGTTTTCTTTATTTCTTCTTTAACTTCTGTCATTTTAGATTTATGCATTTGCTTAATTCCTAAATACTTATATATATCTCCATTTTCTAGTGCCTTTATATATCCGTTATCAGTTTCGTATTGATTTCTTTCAGAATAGACTCCTTTTTTCAGTTTCATTATAGCACATTTATCTAATCCGAATTCCATATTTATATCATTGGAGAAAGTTTCTGTTGTTTTTAGCATTGCATTTAAATCAGATTCTTTTTCGGCGTATAGTTTTAAGTCGTCCATATATAGTAGATGTGTTAGATTATATTTTGTATCACTTGATTTTAGATTTACGCCTTTTAGCTTTTTAAGTAGTGATGACAGTGGGTTTATAGCTAAGCAGAACCACAGAGGACTGAGTGAATCTCCTTGAAATATTCCTCTATTTATTTTGATTTCTGTACTTATTTTTGTTCCATTATTTGTATTGACACACAATTTAGTATTCCATTTTTTCATCATATTTTCTAATGTGTTTATCAGTGTGTTGTCAATTTTATATAGTTTTAACACTCTTAATAACCATTTATGAGGGACTGAATCGAATGCTTTCTTATAGTCTATGTATGCCATTTCAAGATTTCTATGTTTTTGACGAGCTCTTATTGTTATGATATTGTCTATTGTTAATTGCTCTTTACAACCCATTGAGTGTTTTATACAGCCTTTTTGTTCTTCAGCTATTATGTTGTTGTTACTTAAATGATTATATATTTTTGTTGATATTATGGATGTTAGGATTTTATACATTGTTGTTAGGCAAGTGATTGGTCTATATTTGCTGGGATCTGATGTATTTTCTGTTTTTGGGAGTAGATATGTTATTCCGGAAGTGAGGAAGTCATCGGTTTGTCCTGTTTGTATTATTTTATTCATTGCTATTGCCATTGGTTGATGAACTGTTGTAAAGTGTTTATACCAGAAGTTTTGTATTTTGTCTTGTCCTGGGCTTTTCCAGTTGTGGGATTTATTGAGGGCTTCGGTTAAGTCATCTTTAATTATATTTACTGAAGTCATATGTGGTATTTTTTTATTTTCATCTTCAATATCATTTATCCAATTAGATTCTTTATATTCCTTTGGGTTACTCCAGATTTCTTTCCAGTAGTTTTCTATTTCATCTATTTGTGGTGTATTGTTATTATTGCTTGAATTTATTTTATTTTGATTTCTATAGAACATTTTTTCGTTATTATAGAACATTGTATTTTGTTTTCGTCTTTCGCTTTGTATTTTATATCTTCTAATTCTTTGTGATAGTGCTTGAACTGTTTGTTTTAATGTGTCGTTGTAATTTCGGATTATGGATTCAAATTCAGGTTTTCCAGGTTTTGTCTGTAATGATCGGTATATATCTTTTAATGATTGGTTAAGTCTTTTTGATTTGATTCCATTTAACACTTGCGTTATTCTTCCAATTATTTTTCTTTTCCCTTCTATCCGTGTATCTATTCGCTTTTGCCATTTAGGTATTACATTTTCTTGATTTGGTTTTGTTGTAGACATGTGTTCTATTTTGTAGCCTAAGAGTCTCGATACTGCTACTGCTGCACAATACGTTATTGTATTAATTGCGCTCAACGACATATTTTCTTCGATGTAATCTTTAAGTATATCATTTATCGTTATTATAGTAGATCTTGTTTTAATGCCACTTCTTATTTTTGGTAATTTAGGTCTGAATTCTATTTCAAAGTCTTTATATTGTTCTAAAGATGTTTTTAGTTCATTTTCTGCTGTTATTCTTTTTATTTCATCATTTGTATTGTTTATGTTATCTGTTGTTGTAGGTGTCTCTTCTATTTCTGGCACTACTTCTACTGTGGTATTTAATTCAGTTGTTTCATTTAATGATAGTTCATGTGCCACTTGTTGTTTGATTTCTTGTAATTCAATCGGGGATATTTTATTATTCTTTGCTAAGAATCGCCGTTGGTCTGTTCTTTGTTCCGTTACATTTAGTTCTGGATATTTTTGTTTGAATGCTAAGTATATTTGGTTTCTGTAATCAGTCATATTTGTTTCGAGTCGAGTTGATCTGTAGTATTCGCGCATTATCAAGGTATTCATCTCATGTGTCCATCTCATGCGCTTTTGCGATTTGTCAACCAAATTGGTCAGTTGTTGCTGAGAACCAGCTTGAACTGAAACATTTTGGAGGTTAGTCTGATTTTGTTGACTAGTCTGCGGTCGCATTACATCACAGCTTTGCCCGCATAGCACATCACTGCGTGGGATATGATGCATACTTAACGAACAGCAGTCAATGCCTACCTGCTGAACGCGGGATTTATTTGAGAGGGTACCTCCCGAACACCCCCCGTTATTCCTACGACTACGTGTAATCATATTTATATATTTTGTGGCCTTTTTACGGGGTCCCGGTCCCTAGAGAAAGCTCAACACTAACATGTGTCTATTGCCACCCATTTCTCACCACTAACATGTGTTTGTTGAAATAGGATTTTTATTTTTATTTTTTTGAAACAAAAGTGGCCATTGCGTGTGAGGACGAGTAACTACTCGAAGGGTGAAGGGACATCCTTGCGGACGTCCCTTCGGGGTGGGGGCACCTTTTTACAGGCACCCCCGGGTGGGAGCACCCTTGCGGGTACCCCCAGGTGGGCACCGATACCGAAGTACCGATACCCGGGTCGGGCAGAAACTCGTCCTCACTTAGCACCCCGCTTTCCCCATACTACTTAAGTTGGCCGTCCTAAACAGCGTTGGTTGGGCAGGGACGGGAAGCACAGTTAAAACAATTTTTTTTTTCTCAGAAAAATTGCTTTCCACATCAGGGCTCGAACTCACGATCTTACTCTCCATTACTCTACTAGCCCTACACACTAACCACTACACCACTGTGCCTCYTTATTATTATTATTATTATTATTATTATTATTATTATTATTATTATTATTATTATTATTATTATTATTATTATTATTATTATTATTATTATTATTATTATTATTATTATTATTATTATTATTATTATTATTATTATTATTATTATTATTATTATTATTATTATTATTATTATTATTATTATTATTATTA
>NW_026533193.1:0-130000 GCF_028296485.1 Oppia nitens | reverse complement strand
TATATAATATTATATATATATACTGTATATAATAATCACAAAAAATATAATATGCATATACAATGTGCATAAATTAATAATTGAATTTATGTTGAGTGCCTTATAATAAATAATATCATCAAATCTATTGATATATAAATCTATATATATATATATATATATAAAGTATATATATATATAAAATTATGTCACGCATTGTTATACAATACATGTGCTATACTTAACGCAATATTAATATTTAATAACATATTTTCAGTTAATTATATGTGTTATCGCTTTTATAATATTCATAATAATAATAATGCAAACATATATGTGATATAAATTGAATATTTTATCACTTATTTTATTCATATATATATTATATATGTTGTATACTTTTACAAGCTCTACGAAAATAGACATTTATGTCTACTTAGCTCTACGAAAAAATTAAACAATTGAATGGTATAAGCTCTACGAAAAATTTATACAATTATTATATTAATAATAATTACATTACATTGCATTAAACACTATACTATATTATAATAATGTATAACAGTAAAAGTTGTTAGCCTTCAAACAATGCTTATGTATACAATACAATGTAATACAATGTATAACAATGTATAAAAATACAAAACATTCAAAATTTTTAGTCAAAAAATTTTCAAAAAATTTTCAAAAAAAAAAAAAAAATCAAAAATATTGAATGTCTAAAAGTGTCATCAAAACCTAAAAAAAGTCAACCGTTAAAAAGTTAGCCATTGAAACTAATGTTAAATACTTATTTAAGCTATACTTTTAGTATTAACTTTATACGTATACTGTTAAGGTGTGGGTTTTCGGGCCTTAAGCCTGGAGATCGATTCCGTCCTAGAGACACTTTAGTGTTGAATCAATCATTGTTAGTCGAACGCGGGTATTATAAGGTAGTACAGTAAAATTCTTAATATATCTCACCCAATACATTTAGTTAAACATAAGTTTAATAGTATGAGTAAATTAACATTGATTGAAGTGGCAAAAGCATTAGCTAAGCTAAAGCTTTTGCACTATTTTAGTATGATTTTAATCTAAATTAATTTATATTTAAATAGCAATTAAGTGCAAATGTTTTTAGTTTAAATTAAAGCTTAAATTTAGTTTAAAATTATTTGTTTAATTTGATCTAATTAAAATACAAACATTATTAAATTAAAATTATGTAAACTAACTGTTAGACTAACAATTTAATTAGTATATTAAACATATAATATACTAATTTAAATAAAACACTTAATATAAAGTAAACAATAATATATATAAAATATTAATGTAATTTAGGTTATATATGAAATAATAAAAAACACTATAAAATTTACATGTATTTTCATAATAAATATAATTAAAATTCATTTAATTTAAATATTGTTTGATTAAATAGTTATTACTTTACTATTAAACTTATTAAAATTTGGCTGTAATTATATTTTAAGTAAAATTAATTATAGATAAAACATAATATGTTAGCAATTATATTAAAACTTGGGTGTAACAAATTTCAAAGTTAAAAATGTAATAGAAAATATGGTAAGTATACAATAATACATTAGGCGTTATACATATATATATTGAAACCAACATTAGTATATTAAAACTTGGGTGTAACAAAATTTCAAAGTTAAAAGTATAATATAAAATATAATAAATATTCAATATTTCATTAGGCGTTATACATATATATATTGTAACCAATACTAATAATAAAACTTGGGTGTAACTTTAAGTAATGTATAATTATTAATTAATAACCATAATATGTATATAATAATAAAAATGATTATTAATTTAAATAACATTAAAACTTGGGTGTAACAAAATTTCAAAGTTAAAAGTGTAATAAAATATAAAGTAAGTAATTAATAATACATAAGGCGTTATACATATATAAATTGCAACCAATATTAGTTGTTTAAATTAAGGTCATAAAAATACTTCAGAGTATATATATATTGAATTAAATTTAAGAATATCATTCACACAAGTTTAAACACTTTAATAGTAATAATTAAAAGTTTGTATTACAAAAGCGACACCTATCGGACAAAATGGAAGCTGACGCATTGGCTAACATTGTTGCTTACCTTCGTATCAATAACAACAACAAATCCACAAATAACGTCGATGAACAGCTTCGTTTACGAGAAGAAGCATTGGCACGTGAAAAGGCTTATGAAGAGCAACTCGGATGGGATGGCCTACGTACTCAATCAGAGTATACAAAAAGCGCTGCGTTCAAACACGCCCTCAGCCATCAGCTTCTTCTGTGTCCAAACTGTAGGATGGACCATCTAAAGGCAATTGATGGTGGTTTTATTGTATGTAATTGTGGGGTTCGTTTCCAAACACCCCTAACTATTCATCAAATAGTCCATAAAATATGCGTTTTAATGGACTACCACGCCTTTATTCCTTGCGCCGACCCATTACTTCAATTGGATATGTTAATGGGCAATCTATGGATAAACTGCGATTGCGGATACCATCATTCTATTTTGTAATGGCCAGCATTTTTAAATATTTTTTCTATATATTATTATATATAGTTTTTTTTATATAATATGTATATTATTTTATATATTTTTTAAAAAATAAAATATTTTTAAAATTTAATGATTTTTCATTTTTTTAAACTTAAAAATAAAATAAGAATATTTTTTTATTAAATTATTAAAAATTAAGTCATTCTTAGGCGTAGTTTATAAACAAAAATAAATTTAAATAATACTTTGATGTAGTTTATTATTTGTTTAAATAATACATATATTTTCAAGTTTATAAATAAAATAAATTTAAGTATTTCTTAGGCGTAGTTTAATATTTGCGTTAATAGTACATATAATTCAAGTTTGTAAACAAAAATAAATTTAAGTAATTTTTAGGCGTAGTTTATTTTTTGTTTTAATAATACTTATAAATAAAAAAAATTAAATGTTTAGGCGTTTCTACAATTTATTATAATAGTAACTATACTTCAAGAATACAAATAAAAATAAATTTAAATGTTTAGGCGTTTCTACAATTTATTATAATAGTAATTATACTTCAAGTATATAAAAACAAATAAATTTAAATGTTTAGGCGTTTCTACAATTTATTATAATAGTAACTATACTTCAAGTATATAAATAAAAATAAATTTAAATGTTTAGGCGTTTCTACAATTTATTATAATAGTAACTATACTTCAAGTATATAAATAAAAATAAATTTAAATGTTTAGGCGTTTTTACATTTTATTATAATAGTAATAATATTTAAAGTATATAAATAAAAATAAATTTAAATGTTTAGGCGTACTACAGTTTATTATAATTGTAACTATATTTCAAGTTTATAAATAAAAATAAATTTAAATTTATGGGTGTTGTTATTATATATGTATATTAATAACGTTATTAATAAAACAAATTTTAATTAAAGTTGAGTATATAAAGAGATATATTTTACATTCAATAATCATTCAGTTTTTAAAGCTAAAATTATAGTAAAAGTTATAACAGTTTTATTACTTTTAAAATAAAATTTTGTTGCAATGGCCGCTGAAAAAAGATTATTGGCATCTATTGGTATGGATGAATCATCGTCGGACTCGGATATTGAGGAAGTGTTGCCATCAAAAAGTGGACTAAACGAACTGGAAGCGATTGGAGAGACTGATGATGACTCGAAAAAGCGCAAAGGAAAAGGCAAAGCAGGTCCGTCAGCAAAACGGGCTAAAAAAGTAAATGGTATAACATATGCAATGTATGAAAAAAGTACTCCATCCGGCAGCGATAAATCTGAAATAACTGAAAAAGTTTTTAGACGAGGTATGTAAAAATTATAACATAATATTTTAAAAAATTTATATTATTTATGTATAATTTTTACATACAGATTATGATGGTATATCAACAAAAGGTAAAGAGTTAATTTTTTTAAATTTAACAAAGAGGACGTGCCTTCAAATTATCGCTACCGGATAGAGATGAATCACATGTCATATATCCTGAGATCACTAATTACAATTGCAATTACCAATAAATTACCAATTGATGATGTGTTTACAACATTTAAAAAACTTCAACCAAAAACTAAAAAAAGTAGTATCGGTTAAGTGAATATTAAACTCACTTAGCTATTGAGCTACTTAATCAAATTAATTCAAAATTTATTTTATAAAATTTTTAAGTAAATTTATATATAAAATTTAATAATAATATAATATATAATCAAATTTAATTACTTTGTTATTTTAATGTTAAATTTATATTTTGTATTTACAATATATTTTATTCAATAAACTTTTTATGCAAATAATATATCTTGTAATATATGAATTTAAAATTTTTATAATGTTATGTTTTTAATAAATTGTTTATAATTTATATACAATTTTGCTGTAAAAACATTGTTTTTCTACTCCAGACAAATGTTAATAATATAGTTATTTAAACTTAGTCTACTAATGGCATAGTTCCGATGTGACTATAATAGTTTAAAACATTTATTATTAACAAAGATTTGTTTCGATAACAATAGCTGGAATGTTAGCATAAACATAACATTTAAAAAATGTTTTAGATAATTTAAATAAATGATTGAAAAAGTAAATGTTTTTTAATTAAAGATATTTATTTATTTACAAATTACTTGATAAAATTAATTATTTATATATATTGAAAATAATAATGCATATGTTATATTTATAAACAATTTTAAATTTAATTATCAAATTATTAATTATATTTTTCTATTTTTACAGTCATATTTCCTTTAATAAAGCTACCATTTATTCAAAGACGAAGAGTTTTTCTCAATTGTCCACTTTGCAATGAAGCAAGCATACTTGGAGATCAAATGTCTAGACATTTAATCTATTGCAATAAATTACTAAGACTTAAATATAGAAAGTTTAGTGATTCTGTATTATATTCATGTAATTTTGTTGCGATAAATGTTATCCTTTATATACTTGGATTAACTCGTAAAATTGACAAATATATTGATTTAAAAATGATATTTTATCCAAATTCTATTAAGCAAATCTGGGCTGTTTATGAAATCATTTACAAAACTCGTAATAACATTACTTTGGATAAAAATGAGTATTTACATGTTAATCGAGCTATTGAATATTTGCTTAAAAATTGTCTAAATCTTGAAACTTGTCCATTAAAAATAATACCTGGCATGACAATGTATGATTTCAACCAAGCATTTGGTAAAAGAGACTGGAGTTTTGTAATCGATGATTATGATATTGATGTCCTTATAAATGAAAGACAACCAAACGGATTTTATACCCCAATATAAATGTTAAAATAATAAAACTGAGTTCACAAATGTATTTTCTAAATTTTAAAATAATTTATTTGTAATAATAACTTTTAAATTTTTTATAATAAAACTGATTTTTGCATTAAAATATCTAAATTAATTATTATTGCATATGTTATTTTAAATTATATTTTATAAATTAATATATATAAAATAATTAATTATTTTTATTTTAATTATTTTAGATTTAATTGCTAAAAGAAGATCTGAACTAAGATTACTTCCATATATTAAAAGACGTCTTGTTCGTCTCGATTGTCCTAATTGTTGGCAATATGAAATTCCAGGATCGCAAGCTCTTTCTCATATTAAAATATGTAATGAAAAACAATCAACGATAGCTAAAAAAATAATTTCTGAACAATTATGTTCAACGTTTGTATTATTTAACTCATTACTTTTTATACTTGGTATAAGTCGTAAACTTAACAATAAGATAAAATTGTTTAATATATTTGAACCATATGTTATAAGACAAATTTGGGCTGTTTATGAAATCTTATATAAAATACGCAAAAACATTCCTGTTGATATAAATGATTATTTATTCATTGATAAATACTTTGAATATATTATGAAAAATTGTTTAAATATGGATACATGCAAAATAAGAATAATACCTGGAATGACTATGAAAGATTTTGATCATGCATTTGGTGAAAGAGATTGGAATTATGTTCTCGATGAATATGACATTAATTTGCTTATCCATACTGAACAAAATCACGTTGCATTTACTCCATCATAAATGTATATTTACTAAAACTGAGAACATTTATTATACTATAAATTGAATTTTATAATATATAATCCAATAATAACTTTACTTGATGTATCATTGAATATAAATTTTTTTACAATAAATTTTTTTGCATTTTAATTCTGATTATTTAATTACAACATAAACAATCTTTAGACGAATTATGTACCAATTCTAATAAATAAGGTTTTGTAAAAGATGAAATATAAGTGTGAAAATAATTGATTTTTTTATTATTTACTTTATCAATACTTGAATTTATAGAAATAATATTATGAATTGATAAATAACAATTGTCTAAATCATTTTTAATAACATAATCTATTGGATACTGACATTGTTTTTCGTTAAAAATAAAAATTATTAAACTTATATTTAATAATATTGATATTATATTAGTTGTTATTAAATTTTTATTATTCATTTTCTTATAGATATGGAACAAAACAACGTCTTTACACTTCCAATCACATGTGAATATTGTGATAAAATATATACTAAGATTCGTTTATATAATAATCATATTCGTCTTATACATAGTGATAAAGTATTTGTGTATAAATGTGAATTATGTGAGAATACAGTTAATTCATCAAATAAATTACGTGCACATTATTTACACTGTGATAAGTTTAATAATAATATAAACAAAATAATTTGTAATATTTGTGGAAAAATTTATAAAGTTAAATCTACATTTATTTTACACAAATTACGTGAAATCAATCAAATTGGCAAAGGCAATCAACAATTGCCTAATATTTCTAACAAAGAACATAATTTTATGTTATCTAAAAGTGCATTTAAAAATTTTTTACAACAATATGAACTTTATCCAAAAAGAGATTATAAAGATCCTCACGATTTTTTTTATGTACATTTTGAAGATATTCAAACTTTATTAAATTTATTATTAGCTAAAATTAAATCAATTAAAGTACAATTTTGTCTTCAAGTAACGTTTTACAAAACAGTTGCTAATGTAAAAATATATACAATATCTTATTTTACAAGTGATAATTACATATTATCTTCTTTTAATTTTAACATTACTAACAAATTAATTAGTAATTTTGAAAATAAAATACAAACTTTTGAAGCAATCGGAAGCGGTTGGATAATAGATTCAATTGACAGATTAGATTTGCGAATTGCAATATATAATCCCTTAAGAGGTGGTTGTTTTAACAACAAATTACCCGATTGTATTAAAAATAAAAACGCATTAATTTCTTTAAAAAATACTGATCAAAAATGTTTTATGTGGTCAATATTAGTAAAAATTGCTTTGTTGTATTATAAAAAATTTGAAATTAATGAATTTTTAAATGATAGAAGATTAGATTCTTTATTACCATTTAAAAATTTTGCAAACTTTAATAATATATCATATCCAGTTACTCTTAAAGATATTAAAAAGTTTGAAAATTTAAATAAACATTTAGAAATAAGAATAAATATATATGGAATTGACAGCGGATTTTCAGAAAATACTCATTCTGTTATACCTATTTACATATCTAAAAAGAAAGCTATTCACACTATAAAATTACTATATTACAATGATCATTTTTATTTTATTAAAAATTTTAATAGATTATGTGGTAACTATTCATCAATTAATCATTATTTTTGTAAAAATTGTTTAAGTGGGTTTCAAACTAAAGTTAGACTAGAGAATCATAAATATTTGTGTCAACATTTTAATCCTTCTGCTGCTGTAATGCCTAAAAATGATATAATGAAATTTACACAAATTAATTTTATGTATAGATTTCCATTTGTTATTTATGCTGATTTTGAATCACTTTTAGTTAAAGATAATCAGATGATTAATAAAAAGTCTAGGCAAATACATAAACATGTTGCTTCAGGATTTTCTTTAGTAGTCGTAAAAAATGAAAGTGAAATATATTACAAAAATGTATATACTGGTAAAAATTGTCTAAATAAATTTTTAAGTATACTCGCTACAGTATCTTATTTAATTTATGGTGAAATAAGTAACCCAAAATCAATGATAATAACTGAAAATGAAAAAATAAAACACCACTTAGATCACATTTGTCATTTGTGTAAATTACCATTTAATGATTCTCTAAATGAAAAAGTTTATGATCATGATCATATGACTGGAAAATATAGAGGTGCTGCCCATAATTTATGTAATTTATTATATCAAATCCCCAAAAAAATTCCTTTATTTTTTCATAATTTAAAAAATTACGATTCTCATTTTATTGTAAATAGTTTAAGTAATAATTATTTTAGTAAATGTACTATTATTCCCAATTCAATGGAAAAATTTCTTGCACTTGAATTAGATAATTTAAAAATATTAGATTCTTGTCAATTTTTAAATGATAGTCTAGATAGACTTGTAAAAAATTTAAAAGCTTCAAATGGTAATTTTTCAATTACAAAATCTGTTTTTGAAGAAAAAATACCAATTAACGATATAGAATTATTATTTAGAAAATGTCCTTACCCTTATGAATATCTTGATGATTGGTCTCGCTTTAAAGAAACCAAATTACCATCAATTGATGAATTTTATTCACATTTATCTGCATCTACTATAAGTTCAGATGATTATAATTATGTTTTAAAAGTATGGGAAAAATTTAAATTTAAAAATATTAAAGAATTTCAAAACTTTTATTGTTTGTTAGATACATGTCTATTAGCTGATGTTTTTCAAACATTTCGAAATATGATTTATAATACCTATCAATTAGACCCCTGTCATTTTTACAGTATTCCTGGTTTATCATGGTGTGCTGCTTTAAAAATGACAAAAATAGAAATTGAATTATTAAAAGATATTGATATGTATATGCTAATAGAAAAAGGTATCAGAGGAGGAATCTGTAATATAATGAAAAGATATGCAATTGCAAACAATAAATATTGTAATAATTATGATAATTCAAAAGAGAAATCATTTTTAGCTCATTTTGATGTTAATAATTTATATGGAAAAAGTTTAAGTGAAAAACTTCCATTAAGTAATTTTCAATGGATTAATTTAGAAATTTTAAATATTATTGATTGGTCAAATATAAATACAGAAAATGAATTTGGTTATATATTAGAATGTGATCTTGAATACCCTAGTGAATTACACGATTTACACAAAGATTTCCCACTTGCTCCAGAAAAAAATAAAGTTACAAATAATCAGCTAAGTTTATATCAAACTAATTTGTTAACAAAACTAAAGCAATTTGGTTATCGTAGATATCCTACAGAAAAATTATTATTAACTTTGAATGATAAAAACAATTATATTATTCATTTTAAAACATTAAAATTATATTTAGAACTAGGATTGAAAATAAAAGCAATAAATAGAGGTATCAAATTTAAACAAAGCAATTTTTTAAAACAATATATTTCTATAAATACTGAATTAAGAAAAAAAGCTAATAATGATTTTGAAAAAGACTTATACAAATTAATGAATAATTCAGTATTTGGTAAAAGTATTGAAGATAAAAGAAAGCATGTTAACGTTAAAGTCGCCTTAAATAGAAATCAAGCAAATAAATGTATTCAGAAATTAAATTTTGATACATTTCAAATACTAAATGAAGATATTACATTAATTAAAATGAAAAAAACAAGTGTAGTCTTAGATAAACCTATTTTTATTGGTTTTACTGTATTAGAATTATCTAAACATTATATGTATACTTTGCATTACAAAGCATTTAAAAATTATTATAAAAAAAATATTCAATTGTTATATACTGATACTGATAGCTTAATTTATGAAATTAAAACAAACAATTTGTATAAAGATTTAAAAAATTATTTAAATCCTTTAATGGATTTTAGTAACTTTGATACAAACCATTTCTTATATAATGAAAAAAATAAAAAAGCAATTGGATATTTAAAATCAGAATATGGTGATAAAGTTATGAATGAATTTGTTGGATTAAAGCCGAAATTATATTCTATTTTATATGATAATATAGAAAATAAAAAAGTTGCTAAAGGCGTACAAAAAAATGTAATTAAAAATAATTTAACACATGATATTTATAAAAATGTTCTGTTAAATGAAAAATATTATAATACATCTATGACAACAATTCAATCAAAACAACATATGCTTAAAACATTATCTATTAATAAGTTTGTGTTTCATCCTATGGACGATAAGAACTATATATTATCAGATGGAGTTTCATGTCTTCCATTTGGACATAATTCATTAAAACATTAATATTTTTTAGTTACAGACAATATGAATAATGTATATAAGGAATTAATCATTAACGGAGACAAAATTAATCCACTTGTATCAATAACACCACTAAATTTTCATGCAGTGAAACCAATGACTAAAGTTGTTTTATATGTAAATAACTTAAACGAAATACCAGCTAATTATATGGGAACATTTATTAAAAATGAAGATTTAGATGTTAAAGATATTGTCTGCAAGTTGTTTTATGTTGAAAACAAAAATTCAGACATTATGCAAATTGTTTTGTGGAATATATCTAAAACTAACACATTGTACATTAAACCTAACGAGTCTCTTGGAAAATGTTATATTGATTGTCTTAATTATTTGGATGAACGTCGTATCACAGATTATAAACTTAATTTAAGTTATGATATTATTTCAAAAGGTATGTTTAACTAATACTAAATATGTAATAATCTAATTATAAGATTAATTATTTTTTTAGATGAACAATTAAAAATAAATATGGATTTTGGATCGTGTCTTCCTACCAGAGGTACATCAAAAAGCGCTGGATTAGATTTATACTCAAATGAGGATAAAATGATATTGCCATCTCAACGCAAACTTGTTTCAACTGGATTAAGCATTTACATGCCAAATAATTCATTTGGCTTTATTGCTCCAAGAAGTTCATTAGCAGTTAAAGGGATAGATATTGGAGCCGGAATTGTAGATTTTGATTATACTGGAATTGTAAAAGTGTTGGTTATTAACAACAGTAAATTGGCTTTCAACATTGCACCTGGAGATCGTATTGCCCAACTCATAGTGTTACCATACAAAAAGGTTACTCCATATATTGGTTATATTCCACAGACTGAACGAGGAAATGGTGGATTTGGCTCAACTAATGCTATATAATTTCTATTATTATATACTTATTTGGTGGAGGGTTTAATTTTATAATTATTTTTATATATAATTTAATAATTTACACAAATTATTTGTTTTAATAATTTTATTTTAAAATAAAAATTTTTAAATTTTAAATGTATTTAATATTTAATTATAAGAAATAATATATTTATTTTCTAGATGAACCATTTTTGTAAGAATTTCAGCATCTGTAAATAAATTGTATTATTATATATTGTAAGTTTTTAAAATAATACAATTTACTTACCATATAGTTGTTTTTGCAGTATTTATTTGATTATCATTATTTATTTTAATAAATTGTGGGTTAAAATATTTATTATGAGTATTTTTACAAAAATTATACATAAACTCAGCTTTTTCTTTTGCACACAAAGGTTTTAAAGTAACTTTTAGTTTTTCGTGCAAATAACATGGATTAGAATTAGTATCTTTTGTAATTTCGGTCATTATATCATTATCTGTTGGAATCATTGTGGATGAAAATATATTTAAGTTCTCTATATTTATGATATATTGTCCAAATCCAGCTTTATATAATAGACTTTTAATTCCATCATCGTTTTTACAAACTGCTATATATTTTGCATGTGTATTGGTATTTAAGTGATATAAAGTTTTGATTACAGGTACAATTTCGCTTGGTGATAATCCAAATTCAAATTTTTTATCAAATTTAATCCCATGAATATTATCTTCCATATAATCTATGACAAATTGATTAGTTACATCGATTTTAGATTTATTAATTCTATAGTTGAATGGTATTGATGATGATAAATTATTATAACAAAATCCAAGTTCTCGCAAATAAAAGCCACCATCGATTTTATAACCATTAGTGCACATAATTATTTTAATATTTTCAAAATCTGGGTTTATGAAAGCCATGTTTTATTAACTGTCTAAATTTCAAAATAATTTTTGATTTTATAATATAATTTCAAGGTTATATTTCAAATAAAAACTATAAAAGTATATATAAATGTAAATAACCAATCATATTATTTATAATACTTTTATATTAACAGTAACCATGAATAATTATGATTTAACCTTGACACACCCTTCACGTATTTTAGTATGTGGACCATCAAGTAGTGGTAAAACAACTTTCGTATCAAATTTAATTGAAAACATGTATGAGTTATTTGGATTATATTTTGACAAAATAATATATTGTTCATCTCAAGGATTCTCAGATTATAATTCAATACATGGAATTCATATAAATAAAATAAATACTTTTAATAATGATGTAATAAATGACCTTGATTCAAGCCATAATAATTTAATTGTTTTAGATGACTGTATGCATACAGTTTCTAATGACTTACTTGTTAGTGATTTATTTACAAAATTAAGTCATCATAAAAATATTACCGTTATTTTATTGTTACAAAATTTGTTTCCAAAAAGTAAATATATGAGAGATATTTCAACTAATAGTACATATATTGTGCTTATGAGTAATCCACGTGAAACATTACAAATTAAAATTCTTAGCTCGCAAATAGATGCAAATAATTCTAAATTTATATATGATAGCTATATAGATGCTACTAAAAACAAACCGTACAGTTATTTATTTTTAGATTTTAATCAACACACATCAAATGATGTAAGAGTACGTACAAACATTTTTCCAAATGAAACACCAAAATACATTTATATTAAATCAAAATAAATTAAAAAATATTAAAAATTGTGAAAACTCTCTGAAACAAATCGTTAATACTAAATCTACAAAACAAAGACAAAAGTTAATAAAATTAGCTAAAATCTGTGTCATAAATTCAATATCTGAAATAGCTAAAAACTGTCTGCATGGTAACTTACCAATAAAAAATTGTGATTTTAAAAATTAAATAATAATAAAAAATTATTAAGAAAACTTGCAACAAAGACTTCAGTTATAAAACGTAAAAAATATCTTAAACAACAAGGAGGAAATATTTTGCTGAATATATTGATTGCTTCTGCTTTAAAGTTACTTTACAAATCTATATATAATGAGTTTCAAAAAATGCAAATTGTTCAAAATGAGAATAAACATCAAAATGATATAAGTAACTTAGTTAAATATCAAACACCAAAAAATTTTTTAGTAATGAATGACTTGGATAAAGAAATAGAATCTATATTATCTAGCAATATTGATGAAAGAATTAAAGCTAAGTTATATGCAGAAGCTCTAAGAAAATTTTTGATATTTAAAAATAATATCGATCAAACAGAGGAAAAAGCATGCCTTGATATAACAAGTGCTGTAATAGCTTCCAAATCAGATGATGATGATAAACAAAAAGAAATTATAAACGTAAAAACTCCAAAAATTAAAACTCCAAAATTTAAAGAGATTGAAGCAGATTGTGACATAACCCCAGATATAAATAAAAATAAAAGAAAATATACTTACAATTTTAAAGCACCTAGTAAAAAATTAAAAGAACGGGAAGAATATTTAAACATAACACCTAAAGGATTATTTAAAAGAAATTATAAGACAAACGATAAAAGTTTAAAAAAAATTTTAAAAGTAAAATCATTTATAAAAGATCTACGATCCCAACGAGTCGATATATCTCCAAAAAATACAAATTTAGTTAAAAAAGATAAATATAAAGAACATATGAAAACACCAGCAAGTTTTCGTTCTAAAGTTATACGTGCTAAGTACCCTAAAAATGTTAGACAAGCCATTAACTGGGAAAAATATTAATCATATACTCAAAAAATATTATTATAATACAAAATATTATTCTAGTTTTAGTACGCCTCTTAAACTTTATAAATATGTTAAAAACATTTATTCTAATATAACATTAAATCAAGTTAAACAATGGCTTTTAAATCAATCGAGTCATACAGTTCATCGATATCCAAAATTTAATTTTAAACGTAATCCAATAGTGTCTAAACATATTGATGAGAATTGGCAGGCAGATTTAATTGAAATAACAAAACCAAAATCGAATAATAATTTTCGTTATATATTAATGATTATTGATAACTTATCAAAATATGGATGGGCTATACCATTGAAATATAAAAATGCTGATGTGGTTAAAAAAGCAATAATTTACATAATGCAGTCATCTAAACGTAAACCAATAATATTGTCTACTGATGCAGGAAGAGAATTTACAAATAAAAAATTAAAAAAATATTTGCGATGGAGAAAAATTAAACATTTAATATTACGTGACACATCTAAAGCTAGAACAGTTGAACGTTGGAATAGAACAATAAAAGAAAAAATTCAAAAATATTTGTTTTATAATAAAACTGATAATTTTATTGATGTTTTGAATAATATTATTTTAACATATAATAATACAGTACATAGTCGTACAAAATACAAACCAGTTGATGTCACTAAAGAGAATGAAATATATGTTTATAATAATCTATATCATACAACTATTGTTAGAGAAAAGCAAGTATATAAACTAGGAGATAAAGTTAAAATTAAGTTACTAAGAAATATTTTTGATAAAGGATATCTAGAAAATTATAGTACAGAAATATTCACTATAGCTAAAATTTTATATACTTCTCCATATTATAAATACAAAGTGCGTGACAAATCTGGTTCAATTATACGAGGATCATATTATGCTAAAGAATTAATAAAAATTAATTAAAAATGGATTATTTCAGAGAAAACGAAAATCAAATTTTTCATTTAACAAATGATAGTGATAAATGTGAGCTTAATGTAAATTTTAATGAAACAATAAAATACAATGTGCCGATGGAATGTGCATTGGCAGAATTGATAATTCCTAAAAAACTTGATCAAAAGGATTTATTAAGTGATTTGGAAATAACTTTTAATTTAAAATGGATAATGGATTTATCAGAAGATGAAATTGATGTAGTAAATTCAGTAATAGATTTACTTGAAACAACAGATAAAACAGTAAATTCAATTAATGTACTAGAAAATGAAAATTATAAATATGGTAACCATTACATTGAAAAGATAAACTTAAATCATTCAACAACTAAACATTGGCGTGAAAATTTGAAACAGCTGATTAGTGATTTAAACGTAAAAGCTAATAACTTAATAAACGAAAAATATAAAGAAATATTATATATGAAAGACTGCGAACCTAGTGATTTAAATAAAAAATGGATTATAAATCCATTTGAATTTTCGTTTGAGAAGCATATATATAAATTAAAAAATGGAAATTTTGCTATTGATTTAAAAGATCCATTTATACCCAAAACCAGTGAAATAATTGCACCAACCGACAATTATAAAACCTATAAATATTATAGTTTAAGAGGTTTATTTTATTTAGAATTTAATGATAAATTAAAAAAATTGCTAGGATTTAATAAATACAATATTGCAAATATAAAAACTAGTTTAAATATATTGAAAAAGCCAATTCCTACATCAGAATCTGAATCAGAATTGAATATATTACGTAATAACATTGATGACATTAAACATTTTGTAACTGACGTGCAGCCAATTAAAGTCTCTCAAACTATTAATTATTTTCACATATATTGTGATATAATAGAAGAATCTTATTATAATAATAGTAAATTAAATTTATTACGTGTCATACCCACAGCAATTAGCGAAAAAGATGACTTTATGAAATTTGATTTTGATATTAAACATTTTGTACCATTAAAATTTAATGAATTTAATTCAATAAAGCTTTATATAAAAGACGATAGTAACAATGATTTACTACTTAGATATGGTAAAATGATAGCTATATTAATAATAAGACCACAAAAATTGTTTTAAAAATGTTATCATCGTATAATAATAAATTTTATTTATATTTAACAAATAAAAATAATAACTGTGAAATAAATTATTATTTTAATCCACCAATAAAATTTGAAAATAATATGGAATGTGCACTAGAAGAACTAATAATTCCTAAAAAGTTAAGTGAAAAGCAAATTGTTGATAATTTAAATATCCGATTTCATATGAAATGGGTTATGGATCAAGATATAAGACATATTGGTGATCATTCAGAGATAAATTTTATGTACATACCAACAAACACAAATTATACTAAAGGTGATCATATAACAATTGATTATAATTTAGATAAAATTAATTGGGTAGATAGTTTTAAAAAAACAGTAACAGAAATTAATGAAAAAATCGAAGATTTAATACTTGAACGTTTTCCACAAGTTTATTTTTTACCTAATTACCATCCTACATATTTATCTAAAAAATTAGATAATTTAGGAAAACGTGCAAATCAATGGATAATAAACAAATTATCATTTAATTTTAATGAATCTAATAATCAATTTTCATTGACAAATGGTAATTTTGCTATTTATTGTAAAAATATAAAAGGTAATGATTATGATCACAACTTAAAAATTCAATTACCTGATCCAAATATCACCCCAACTGAATTTATCGCTTTTTATAAATTACGTGGTATTGTTTATTTAGAATTAAACGATACATTACAAAAATTATTAGGAATGAAAGATTACAATACACTTAATCTACCACAAACAATTAGATTAGGGGGTGGGTATTACGAAGGAAACCCATCATATATTAGTGAAGAAATATTTAGAAAAAATATGGAGATTGTGCAGCCAATTATATCCAATACTAAACCAGTAGATATTAACAATACAATTCATTATTTACAAATATATTGCGATATTGTTAAACAATCCTTTTTTAATAATAAAAAAGTTAGTTTATTAAGAGTTATACCCACTTACATAAATGAAAATGATAATTTTATGAAATTTAGTTTTAAACAAAAAAGTTTTCTACCAATAAAATATAATGAAATTCATTCTATACAATTAAAAATAACTGATGATAATGATAATAATTTGTTAATAAATGAAGGAAACATATTAGTATTACTTATATTTAGACCTAAACGACTATATAGTTAGTTAATATTTTGTCTTTGACATGTTCACATTAAATAAAAATGCATGATTACACAAAATATTATTGTAATCAAGCAAAGCAAACTAATCAAACTGGTGCTGGACAGCCTATACAAGGCATAAATCAATTAGAACCTAATAATTTTGATTTTTTACCATTTAAAACAAAACCAATTTCTACTAATAAAATTGCAAATAAACAATCTGGTTTAAAGCGTAAACCTAGAAATAAACCACCACGTCGTCGTTCTAGGAAAAATATTACTAAAAAAATAATTAAACGCAAGTCTAAAAAATCTTGTCGTCGTAAAATCAAATCAAAAAAATTGGATATATTTATGTAAAATGAATGAAATATTAAAAAACGAACTTGATTTATTTCAACGTATGCCATATCAAGGTGCCATTGAAGGTTCTCAAATAATACAATATCGTCCAAAAGCGCCTATTGCTGATACAAATACTATAGAGTTTGAAATCCAGGCATCTACAGATGAATACATTTATATGCCTGATATTTTTTTATGGTTAAAATACAAAGTAATAAATCAAAATGGCAATGATTTTGCAGATACTTTAGGAACTGAAGATAATTATAGTCCTGTGAATTATGTACTTAACACTGCATTCGATCAATTAGCAATATATTTAGGAAATACTTTAGTGTCTCAAGCATCTAAAAATTACAATTACCTATCATTTATTGAAGCTGTAACTAATATTACTAATATATCAAATCAATCAATTAGTCCAAGTGGATTTGTTACATCATATTGGAATAGTGATTATGAGTATGACAAACCTGACCCTATTTTGTTAAAAATGGTACGTAAAAGTACACCAGTGTCTTTGTATGGTAAATTACATGGTCCTATTTTTACAACTAATCGATTGTTAATTAGTGGTGTACCAATAAAATTGATTTTTACAAAAGCACCGCCTTGTTGGCCTGTTATTGGAAAAGATGGATGGTGGACAAATGATACATTTCCTCATTTAAAAATAATGGACATGAGTTTGTTTGTAAGAAAAGTAAAAATTGCACCAAACATTTTAAATGCTCACGCGCAAGCATTGCGTTTATCACGAGCAATTTATCCTATTAAAAGACCATTTACTAAAGTTGTAAATTTAAGCGCTGGACAATCATCATTTAATATTGATAACGTAATAATTGGACAACTGCCACATAAATTAATTTTAGGATTAGTTACAGAAATTGCATATAATGGCAACAATCGTTATGACCCTCTAAAGTTTTCACATAATAATCTTACTTATTTAGCATTAAATGTTAACGGAGAAATGCTACCTAAGCTACCTTTTCAACCAAATTATGATATACACTATTATACTCGAGAGTATCACGATTTTCTATTAAATATTGGTGCAAATGCAGTAAATTTTCCTCCACCTATTGATTATACAAA
Source organism: Oppia nitens (assembly GCF_028296485.1). Classification (NCBI taxonomy): domain Eukaryota; kingdom Metazoa; phylum Arthropoda; class Arachnida; order Sarcoptiformes; family Oppiidae; genus Oppia; species Oppia nitens. The sequence goes on along the minus strand of NW_026533193.1, from coordinate 111,402 downwards.
TTATAAAACTGGTCGGTGTTTATATGCATTTAATTTAAATAGTGATTATAGTTTTCCAGAAAATTACATAAATGTACCAAAAAGTGGTTATATTAATATCGATATTAAATTTAATGAAAATTTAGCAAACGCATTAAAACTTATAGTTTATGCTGTTTTCGATAACACAATTGAAATTGATGAAAATAGAAACGTTACTGTAGATTACTCATAATCATGTATACAAATGAAATAATGAGTTATATTAAAAAAGATAAATATGTTTCAAAAGAATTTTGCGGTGTTAAATCATTAGACATGCTACCAAAATATAAAATTAAAAAGCCTTGTGGATTTATTGTTAATACGCAAAAATCAACGTTTCCAGGAGAACATTGGGTTGCAATATATTTACCTAAGACGGGACCAATAGAATACTTTGATTCATTTGGATTTCCTCCAAGACATAAAGAAATAATTAATTTTATTAAAAATAATGGAGACAATTATATATATAATAAATTTCATATACAAAATATAAATAGTTTAACTTGTGGAAAATATTGTTTATTTTATATAATCTTACGTTCAAAAAAAGTTAAATTAAAAAATATTATAAATTTTTTCTTTAAAAATACTAAATATAACGAATTTATTATTTTCTATATTTTTAAAAATAAATAAATATTTTAAAAATAAAATCATGAAAACTGTTAAATTTAATGATAATATTCAAGTAAAAATTATGTATGTTTGACCATATGCCTCTAAACAAGCTAGAATATCTAACTGGCATTGGATTGTATGGGACAGACGTCTTCATGAATTTAAATGCAAACTTATCGGAAAAAATATATCGTACGTTTTGGAAAAAGAGTTTAGAGATAAAATATTTAATGAACGTTTTAATAAAATAACTTAAATATAAAAATAAAAATCAAATTTTAACAAATATAAACTTTTTGTTTTATTTCTATTAAACAATTACAAATAGGACAATTTGATATTTTTAAATTACAGTCTGTACAAGTTAATTGATGACAACATGGCAACAATACACTATTTATTTCATTTACGTAACATATTTTACATAGTAATTGGTCATTTATACATTTATTATTTGTTTCACATATTATTTGATGATTTATATTTTCATTAGTTATTTTTAAATTATTAATTTTTGAAATCAATTCTTCGAACTTGGGTAAAAGTACTTTGTTTCGCTTTTCACTTTCATGTATTTCAACACATGTTTTGATAAATGTTTGACTTTTCTTTTCGTTGAGATACTTGCATGTCGGGTAATATTTTGCATGTTCTATCCATGGATCATCACCTGGTTCCCAACAATAAAGTCCACCATTACATTCAAAGCATTTCATAATATCTTCATGGCCAACATAATATAAACCAGCATCTGCAAACCGATTGAAGTTGTTTGATATTAATTCATCTAAAACACAATTTTCAAATGAAGAGTCTATTTTCAAATAAATTATAATTAATATCTAGTGAATTCATTTTTAACTGTTAGAATAATGCAATTTCGCCTTCTTAAATACTATTTAATAATCTAAAAAATAAAATTATTTAATTGATTTTTATTGGTTGTTTATTTAAGGTAAACATGTTTATAATAAAGTGAAGGCTAACAACTTTTACTGTTATACATTATTATAATATAGTATAGTGTTTAATGCAATGTAATGTAATTATTATTAATATAATAATTGTATAAATTTTTCGTAGAGCTTATACCATTCAATTGTTTAATTTTTTCGTAGAGCTAAGTAGACATAAATGTCTATTTTCGTAGAGCTTGTAAAAGTATACAACATATATAATATTAATATATTTATGTAATATGTTTCATGTTTTTATATATATATAACTTTTTGATATATGATATATACAGATAACATTTATACAAAATTTTTATTAAATAATTTATAAATATTCAAACATTATAGTAATATTAATGYAKTTATAAATTAGTTAAATAWTTTATAATGTTAAACTAAAATTAGATTAAATATTAGTTATATTTTGTAACTATATTTAGTTATAGCTAATTATTTTTAAAAAATAATTTCCAGGAWTATTAATATWMTTTTTAAATAAATCTAATTTAWTAATATTTTAATTTATAATGGATTTTATTTTYTATTAAACTWAAATRTAATYKAAAAATTATTATTATAAATACMAAAAATATATATAAATTTTTATTAMTAATATATCTTAATATTTGTTTCCATAATATAAAGCATTRCAAATGTAAACKTRAATTGAAATAAAAATAAATACTAAAAATCAAATATGTTTTATAAATTCTAGTCATAAGAAAWGTTTTTAATGTTTTTAAGGTTTTTACACAACAATAATATTATTGTGGTTTATATTATTGCTAAACAAAATAGTTAAATATTCACTGAKTATAATAACTATTAGTATTATTATTACTATTACTACTACTTAATTATATAGTACTATAYATTAGGATTGGTTTTAATTTTATTATATAAAGATATAGTTAKATAGTTAACAATTTATATAAATTATATATTGTTTTGATGTTTATTATGCTACTAATACTGTATATGTTTATTATACAACAAATATTTTTTTATTGTATATAAACTTATATGTGTGCAATAAAATATAGACAATATATATAACTATAATTATAGTTATAACATAGCAAATAAAAAAACTTAATTATATATAAATGGTGCTTGATGKTTTTTTTWGGATTTAATTAGATAATAAATTTCAAACATCATTTAATTAATTTATATAAAAAATTTAAATTTAGAAAATAGTTATATATATATATATTTAAAAAGTTTAAAAAAACAAACATTAAAAAATAAAATTAGGTTTTTTTACTAAACTATTTAAACTAAATGTTAATAATATTTTTGTATGTTTATGTAAAATTGCATAAATTTTATTACATTAAATAAATATCAAATATTTATATTTAAATTAAGTTGAATGAGTTTTATATATATATATATATATAAAAATTTAATGAAGTCTTTAAAAACWTTAAATTATCAAAACATTTAATCTTTAATACAAATTGACTGCTAGTTAACTCAAATGTCATTTATTTTTTTTTTTTTAAAAAATAGWTTTAAATACTTTAAAATAACAAGTCATTAGTTATTATAAATTATATTATTATTATTGAATAAAATGTTTGCATAATTAATGTCAAACAAATCATGTAATTTTTAKTTTAAAAATTTCAAATTTTAAGTAGATTTTTATGTAAAACTAAATAGCATTTTCATATGAAAAATATACTAATTATATAATAACTATATGTACTAATACTTAATGAGTTTATTTTGTTWATATATATAAATTATTTGTATACTAATTACTAAATTTAAAATGTCATTAATAATAAAATAWAACTTAAAATATTAAAACTAAAATTTTAGACTTAGTTTATCAATAATAACACAAAATTTAAGTAAATTTTTTTGTTTTAATCAAATAGTTTATTATTTCCAATCAAATATTATTATTCAATTGGCATTTGTAATTGATTTACAATATTTTATAAATTATTTTATTAATAATAACACATAAWTWATAGTATAATTTTGTTTAATAACTTGTTTTTTGTTATTTATATTASTATACAATTGACTATAATTGATGYAACATTTGCTATACATTTTTATATATAATTATATATATTTTATTTATATATAAAAACTATTAAACAATTTTATTTCAAAAATATTTCMATTGAATACTAAACTTAAATAATTGAGTTTATTTTTTGAGTTCAATCTAAATCGTTGTATACTAATAAATGTTTGATTAATTATATAATAATTTTTTTATTAAATTAAATAACTATAGAAAATATTTACAATTTTTTTTAGATTAAATAAACAATTTTAGTTACAAAAAAAWTATTTGTTTAATCAAAATATTTTTATTTCAAYAWCAAATACAGTATTATTCAATTAATGTAACATTTGCTATACAAATGTGTTTAAWATAATTGTGTTAAACAGTGAAGTAGTCTTTTGGGGGATAACTTTGCAAACAATTTATATTTTTATGTTTGTATTCAACAACAAAAAAAGTGTCACAAAATATAAGTTAAGTTTTTATTAAATATTCAATAGATATAAAATAAAATAATTTTYAAATATTCAAATACTAATAACAATAATAATAATAGTGTATAACTATTAATAAATAAAATAATTGCAAAATTTGTATTAATAATAAAATTAMAATTTTTTATAATGTTTGTGTMTATGTTTAAGTTTATTGTTTTTTTATTATTTATTTATTTATTTATTTAAATTTTAGTTAACAATTTTTAAATTGTCTAACTTACTTTTTAAAAAAGTAACAAAAATTAATATTTTATATAAATATATTTAAAAACCTGTACATAAAATTGAGATTTTTTATTAATACAATGTTTATTACTAAAAAATATTCTAKTATTTTATTRTTTTATTGGCGGTTATAAATTTTAAATATTTACAATATATATATATATATATATATATATATATATATATATATATATATATATATATAATAGTTATATATAGTATAATAAAACTAAACAACAACAACAACAACATAAATAAATTGCTAGAAATAATGTTTAAAAAATAAATATATAAATTTTATTTCCAGTATATCCGATATATAAAATAAAGTAATRCTAAATTTAATCTCAAAAACTATATATATATATATATTTACTTAAGTATAGTAATAATAATTATAGTTATAGTACTCATTGGATTTATATATATATATATATAAATATATTATATATATATATTTTACGTGTATTTGTCTGTAATAATAAAAACCACATTAATATTGTTGTGTGTAAACCGTCAAAAAACATTAAAATGTTTTTATTACCAAATTTTTTTATATGATAGAAATTATATGATTTTACTATTTTATATCAAAAGTTTTTATTATTATACAAACTTATTATYATTATTATTATTTGTATATATAATTAATATATTTTTTTAAAAATATWACTTTCAAAAAATATTTTATTGATTACAAAAAAATTACAAATTTTTATTAGCAATTTTTTTATAAGTTTATAATTAGTTATTTGAAAAATAATAAATTATATTTATATCTTAAAAATAAATCAAAAAAATAATAGATGTCTTCGGAAATAACAATTTATTTATTGTATATATATTTTTTAATCATAACATAATGTATTTATTTATTTATAAATTATTTTGCTGTCAATTTTATTTTATACTATAGAGATAGTTAATTAAGTTTTTTTTGTTACTATTATTTTATTTATTATAAAAAAATCACGTTTTATTATTATTTTTCTCAATTTTATTTCTATGTGTGTGTGTGTTATCTATACTATCTATCTATCTATTATTGTTGATGAAAAATATCTTTTTGTTATTATTATTATTATTATTATATGAAAAAAACTCATCAAATGTTTAATGAAAATACTTATAATACAATTATATAGTGTTTTATTGTTTGTTTGGTATAAAAGATTTTTTTACAACAACAACAACAATAAAATTGGGAAAAAATTTTTTTGGCAATTATTTTCAACACATGTTATTTTTTTGTATCATATAAAATAAAAAAGCAATTATAAACTTATTGTTATATTATGTTTTGCTATTTATTATGGATTAACACTAAATGTTTGTAATTTATTTTATGTTATATATATATATATAWATATATAAAGCTTATACTTTAGTTATATATATAGTGTTAACTATTGTTATATTATATATAAATCTAAGAAACTATTCAAAAATAATTTTTATTTTTTTATATTAGTATAAAAAATRTATAATTGTTTTACAATTAAAAAGAGTGAGAGAGAAAAACAGTYMAAATGAATATTCAGTAATATATTTCAAAACTATTTATACATTATTTGTTATATTATTATATATATAACAAAAATAATTTATAGTTTTATTTAATTTAATTATTARAAATTATTAACAAAAAATAATATATTAATAATTTTGTTTGTTATTGATATTTCTAATGTTATTTATGTCAAAATATAGTACTTAAAAAATATTTATAACATATAAGATGAAATTATTATATAAATTATTAAATTTATAACACCATATATATACTGTATGCATGTTTGAATTGTATAACATATATAATTAACTATAAGTTATGTTATTAAAAATTAATATATAGGGTTAAGTATAGCACTAGTATTATAATTATTATAACAATGCGTGACATAAATATTTCAATCAATATGYTTAGCAATATTTATATATATATATTTTTTTGTTGTTGTATACACTCAACAATTTCAATTACTATTTATATACAATGTATAATACATATTATATTTTACAACTATAATAATAATAATAATGCAATTAAATAGAAAAARTGAAAATAAATTTTTAATATACAAATAAATTGCTTTTTTAAAAAAATTGATTTATTTTGTTGTTGTTGTTGATAAATATTATTAGTAAACTAATAGATAAAACACATATATATATATATATATTGTATATACTATATAGATATAGATAAAGCATAAATACGTGAGTTATTACAGATAAAATTTTGTTATTTTTTTGTAAATCTGATAAATTAACTAAAAACTTTAAAATGATTGATAAAAAAAACATAACAACTTATAAATAGATAAATAAAATAATTGATAATAAAAAAAATATCTATCAATAAAATGCCGTTAATAAAAATTGTATTGACAATCTTAAATCAAACAATTAATTTCATATTATTTGATAATAACATTTTTATCAAGATAAATTTTAAAAAAATAAAACAAAATAATTTATTTGTTAAATAAAATGTCAAATTACAATAATGTTTTTAAATTTATTATTTTTATCAATTAATTTTTAGCTCATATATATATATTTAGTTATTTTTTTAAATAAAATATAAGGATAACTGTTTTGATATATATATATATCTATTAAATATTATATATTTTTGATTTACTATACAATAATAGACATAATCATTATTATAGTCCAAATGATATGTTTGTGTTTAAAAAAGGGTTTCATTTCCTACATATTATTGACCCTAAAATGTATTTTCTCTGGTCATTGAATGCCTGTACTTATTATACAATATGTGTGTCTAAATACAGTTAGTTATAGTTATATTTATTTTACGTATTTATGTGGTCTTAATGTTTATTATTATTATTGTTATTATTACTGTATATTATATATGTTTCTAATATAAGACATAGACTTTTTAATATAACAACATTTTTTTGTGTGATAAAAATAATTTTATTTTTTGCCGTTTTGTGTGTTAAGACATATTATATACTACTGTATATAATATATAATGGTTTGATACTAACTGAGCAATCAATGAGATTTTAACGGTTACCTAAAAAAAATATATAATAGTATTTTTATATAGATTTTAAATATTTTATGTGCAAAACTTGAAAACTTGTAAAAATATTTTATATATAAATTTTTTTTGTTTAAAAAAAATCATAATGACATGAAATGTTTCAGATATATTGTAATGTTTTTTTTTGCAAAAAAAAATTGTGACAAAAATATATATAAATCTATTGTTTTCATCCATTCTTACATCTCATTGAATGCTATTTTTCTGTGCATTTTATCTCTCTCTCTCTCTCTCTCTCTCTCTCTCTATGTGTGTGAGTGTGTGTGTGTATGTATAGTGTGTATGTGTGTGTATGTATGTATTTGTGTGTGTATATATGTATGTATGTATGTATGTGTATGTGTGTGTTTGTGTGTGTATGTGTGTGTATATATGTATGTATGTGTATGTGTGTGTATGTGTGTGTTTGTGTGTGTATGTGTGTGTATATATGTATGTATGTGTATGTGTGTGTTTGTGTATGTATGTATGTGTATGTGTGTGTGTCTGTGTCTGTATGTATGTGTTAGTACTATAACAACTATAGCCAATAAGTTTTTTTAAGTGCCCATAAACTACCGGTGCTTTAAGTGTGTGTATGTGTTTGAGTGATGTGTGTAATGTGTTAAGAGAACCGGGAGGCGAGTGAATGAGTGAGTGATTGTGTTTTTTTGTGCTATTATTTTTTTGAATGAATGATTGACTGACTGAGTGTTTGACAATAACATTGAAAATACATTTGCATTAATGTATAGTTGAATATATACTTTTAAAAAAGTATTTAAATATTATAAATATATATATATTTTTAGAAAACACACTATTTTTTAAACTTTATATTTGCAGTTAATTTACTTAATACTTAATAGTATTTGATAATAAGTTTTTAAAATATATATATAAATACTAACAATTTTTATAATTATTTTTTAAAATTAAATATAGAATATATTAAAATAAGTTTTATTTATAATAGAAAAAAATTAAATATTTAAATATTATTAATATATTATTTAAAAAACATTAATTTTAAACATTTTGTATTTACAGTTAATTTACTTAAAATAATATTTTTGATAATAAGTGTTTAATAATACAGTAAATATTAAGCCTAAAAAATTTTATACTAATTTTTTAATTAATATATATATATAACATAAATTTAATTTATAATAAATAAAACTAAAATATTTTATTATTATTATTATTATATATAGATTTTCCATAAAATTCATACAATAAGACATTAAAAATCTATAATAAATTCAATGATTACATAACACAAAACTTATTGATTACTATCAGTGGTGATGATAACTGAGTCGGTGCTCAATATATATATATATATATAGTATAATAGCTGTATAGGAAGTGCCTCTAATAATAGTACCACAGTTTCCTTACAGAACCATACTATTCAATGTGTCGGTGCTCTCCAAAGGCATCACTACTACTACTACTACTACTACTACTAGTCAGTCATACCATACCATACCCAGTGAACAGTCAGTTCACTCATTCATTCAAATTACTATTACATAAGTATTACTATCGATGAACCAATGTTTTTGGAAAATACTTTTTTTTTGGGAGATTTTATTTTCAAAGTTTTTTTTTTAATTATTAAACAAACAGTTAGTTGTTCAGTGATGTACCAGTACTTCAATTAGTAATAATGTTGAATAATATTTACTACTAATAATATAATACAAAAAAAAATGTATTATCAATTGCCATCACATGGATTACTATTATATTGAAATACTATAACTTTCCCAATAATACAAACATAAAATAGTATTGTATTTTTTAAAAAATTTATAACAATTATCTAACTATCACTACTACTACTACTACTACTACTACTACTACTACTACTAAATACCTATTTCATTGAATGACTGATTAATTGATTAAATGATAAAAATTTGTTTAACCACCACCAAAAAAAATCGCTAATGTTTTTATTGTGTTTATACATTGTTTGTGATTAACCGCACAAAATAAAAGTTTTATTGTTGTTGTTGTTGTTTTAGTAATTTTATTATAAACTTAATTATATGATTGTATTGAATACCAACAACAACAAAAACAACAACAACAAATAATTAAACATATATAAAACATTTTGGATAATTATAAATATTTATTATGTGTATTAATAATTAAATTTTTGTTTTCCATGTTTTTCAATGTTTTCATAATTAACTTGAAGTGTTTATGTTTTTTTTTGTTTAATTTTTTATTTATTTATTTATATAATTAAATAAAAAATTTAATTATTATTATTATGTTAACCATAATTATTGGATTATTGTTTATATTATATTTATCATCATATATTTCTAGTCAACATTTATCAGGTAATCATTGATTAAATTTTTTTTTATAGTTTATTTAATAATTTATTATTTATTTCGATAATAATAATAATACTAATAAATAAATACATCATTAAGCTTAGACTATTGATTATATTATATTAATAGGTTTTTAATAACACAAAAAATAAATAAATATTATTTATAACATAAATTTATATTAAGGATTATTATTTTTTGTTTGTTTGTTTTTATAAGTTAGTACTCAAAATAATAAATATTATTATTATTATTATTATTAAAAAAACAACATATATAAATGGCTAATCTGATTATGTATTATATTTATGTTATATATATATATAATATAAAAATATGACAAAACATCTGATGATTAATAATATGGGGATAAATGAGTGGTTAACATAATTTTTATATAATATAATAATTATATTATGTATAGTATTGTATGTATTAAATATATATATATAGTATTTATTAAGATATTACACTAAATATTTACTGAATATTACTACTACTAATCAAATTTAACAAAAAAAATATATATATATAAATAATAATTTTATGTAATAAATAATAGTTAATCTAATAATAGATTTTACTGGTTTTATACTCTAAATAGGATTTTAATCATTTTTGTCATAATAAATGTTCATGGTAATTTATTTTAGCAACAATATATATATTTTTTTGCATACTAAAATTATTATTATTTTATTATTAAGTTAAATATAATTCATGAAAAATAACATATTATATATTGAAAACTACAAAAATAGTATTATTATTATTATTATTATAACTATTTGTATTAAATGACAAATTTATTATTATTATATATTTTTTCACCCAAAAAAATGTCTAATTAATTTTCATTAATAGTTTACTTTAATTAGCAATAAAACTATAATATATTTTTTTGTAGATATGTATAGTATTTATATATATATATATATATATATATATATATATATATATATATAGAGAGAGAGAGAGAGAGAGAGAGAGAGAGAGTATTTGTTTTAATAATTACGATAATAAATAAAAATCTATTGAATAATCACTTATGCTTTTTGACCACAAATTTTTCTCCCAGAAAAAAATATAGCACTTATTTAAGCACTTTATTAGCACAATATATCTCAATATCTTACTATACAAATATAGTATATAAATATATATATATTATATATACAATGTTTGTATACATATATATATATATATATACATAAATAAATGTAATGTTTGTTTAGTCGATGTATTTTTCTTGTTTAGAGTTTTTAAATGAGAAATAAGTTTTTTATCTCTAGTTTTTTTTATATTTATTTTTTATTTTACTTTACTCATGAAAAAAACAACATTATTATTATAAGCCAAATGTAAACACAATTCAAGTCGTATATTATATATATATATATATATATATATATATAATATTTGCTGTGTTTTGCAAAACAGTTTAAATTGAAACGAAAAATGCCCTCCAGTTTAACAGTTATATTAGATATATTGCAAAACAAAAAAAAACTTTATATATATATATATATTAATAAAAAAGTTTGCGTTTTTTTCTGAACAAAATTTTTTATATTATATATATATATATAAAAAAAAGTGAGATTAAAATAATTTTCAATTATATTTCAATTGTTTTCAATAATAAAAAAATTTAATAAAATTTAAATAATAGTTGCATTTATTTATGAAATTTAGAAATTATTTTTTTTATTAATTTAAACTAATAAATGTAATTAAAATATTATTACAGTAAAAAACTGCTGAATGAAATATATTTATAGTTTGATAATATTTTTCAAAAATAATTTTAAAACAAAAATTAAATCATAAATAAAATAAACATTAATACAGTAATTATTATAATTATTATTATTAACAACGATTGTATACTAATTATTAAATGGGATTTTAGTATAATTAGTATTTTCTATTAACTTCTAGTAAATGTTTATTATATTTAATATTTATTGTTAAAAAAAATTATTATAAAATCTTAAACTACTATTTTCTATCACAAATATTTTTGTTTTATAAAAAGCTAGAAAATACATATTATAAATTAAATTTTTKTATAAATTTAAATTTAAACAGTATCAAATAAAAATATTATTTAATATATTATTATAAATAATTTTATGTGTTTTTTTATAATAGCTTATACTAAACTGACAATTAAATATTTTCAATTATTGTTAAATATAGTTTTTTTTAATTTATTTTACAATTTAATAATTTAGTTGTATTTATAATTGTATAATATTTATTAAATTTTAATTATTGTTATTATTTTTTCTGTATATTAATCGATTGCATCACTAGAGCTAAGGGGTCCACAGTTTTTGATTGAACCCAACAATAGGGTTGAGTTTCTCAACGACACCCGTACTGTCATTACATGCAGTGCTAAAGGTTTGTAGTAATTATTATAAATAATTTTTAAATTTATAAATTACACAAAAATAGTAATTAATTAATATTTACTATTAATAGTTGTTTGTTATTAACTCTTATTAAGTCAATTGTGTTTTTTTTCGATGTGTTGAGTGATTGTGTATTAGTAATACCAATTAAAAACTATATATATATATATATATATACTGTATATTATTTATATAATACAGTAATTATTTTGTACTATCCATTAAAAAAAGTACATTCATTTTGCTAAATATAAATTTATATATATATATATATATATACTGTATATACAGTATTATATCGTGAACTTTATAATAACAAAATATATATATAATAATAATAATAATAAAATACAAATTTTTTAGTATCCACTTTTCTATACTCATATATATATATACTCATATTATATATATATACAAATGTACATCAATAAAATATTTTTAACAATTTTTTTTATTATTCACACACATTCACAAAATATACGGTTATTGAATAACCAAAAAAATAAAATAAAACTTTATCTATTTAAAAGAAAAAATTTGTAGCAAAACTTTTCATATTAAAAAATTTATACAATTTTTTTTGAATAAAAAATATTTTTTTTTGTAGAAAAAAAATCATTTTTGAGTTTTATTCTGTATTTCTTTTATATATATATTTTTTACGGAATATTCTGTTAGTCGACTGAAAAAAAGTAATATTAAAATATCATAAATATTTTAAATACATGTATAAAATATTTTTTGATTTTATATATATATTTATATGTATAACTTTTTTGGTATTTTTTAAATTATTTGAAAATATTTTATATCATCATCTGTTATATTTTCATTTATAATAATAAAAATTTTGTATTATTTTTTATTGTGTAAATAAATATAGGGAAATAAAATCATAAAAATTATGCTAATTTAGTTGTATATATATTATAGTCCAATAGCTTTGTAAATAAACAAACAAACATAAAATGTTAATTAAATATTTTATATATTTATAAACTTTTATAGTATTTTTTTAAATAAACAAAATAATAATATTAATTAAATTCATACCATATATATATAATTAAATATCATATTTATAAAGTGTAAAATTTTATTATGTTTGTGCTTAACATATTTGAAACTAAATACAATATTTACATATTAAATATATAATATAATAAATATTAGTTATATATTAATATTGTTTTCTATTTATACAACAACAAAAAAAATTGGCAAACAATTTAGCAATCATTATGATTTTTATTACATATATATTGAATTTATAATATTTATATTTAACCAAAAAAAAAATCAAATCTAGTTTTACATACAAACCACATAAACAATAGTTTATTGTTAACTAAAGTGTAATAAAATATATATATGAAAAAAAATTATCTCAGATATCTTATATATATTTTATATGTAAAATACTACATATAAACTATAAGTTAAACAAAATTATTCTAATATTTAGTTTAAATATATATATATATATATATATATAAAATGTACAAAAAAATGTTTGAATCTGAAATGCATATCAACTCAAAACACGTATGAAATAAACTAAAAACTAAAACTAAAATATATATATATATAAAAAAAACTGTAAATGGATTTACAGTTCAAATATATAGAAAAGACAAGTCTATTATAATAATAGTAGTAATAATAAAATCAATTCTTATTTATTTATTTCAAAATGTTTTTTTTGTGTCTATACTATCGGAGACATAGAGTGAGTGAGTGAGTGAGTGAGTGAGTGAATGTGTGACTGACTTATACTATATAAGTGTGTGTGTGTTGAATGAGAGAACTGGTATGTGTTTTGGACAGTTGTATACTACTATATATACAGTATATATTAGAAACAATAGTAGTATTTTTTTCTGGTAGTGGTTTTACCCAATGAAACGGTTGACTGACTGAATAAATAAATAGCAAATAAATAAAATAGCATTTTATTTATTTGCTATTTATTTTTGTTTGGTTCCCAACAAAAAAAAATAAATCCATTTATTTTTGTATATATATATATATATATTATATTAAGTATATATAATATCAGAATATTCTTAATATCCATAATATTGTTATCTTAGATAAAAACAAAAACCAAATGTGAACTAATATTTTCTATATTGACTTCAATTATACTCTATATATATAGTATATATAAAATTAAATTACTTTTATGTTTATTTCTTATTTTTATATATAATATATTATTCTAATATATATTGTTTGTGTATTTAATATTAGTCTCTACTGTATATATTGATTTAATACTAATACTTTATTTGATTATAAAATAAATATTGATTATTATTTATTTTTTTTATATATATAAACTTAATTGTATTTTTGTAAAGTTGTAAAAATACAATTAAACTAATATACTATTTGAAAAAAAATAATTAATATTAATTTTTAACATTAATTTTCTAAATTTCTAACTAATGATACTTTTGATATTAATAATCAATTAATGACTAAATAATGTATTGTCTGTCATATATATAAATATGATACTTATATTTAATAATTTTTAAAACTTTAATAAATATTATTAATACTTTTTATAAAAAAATTAAACAAACTATAATTATAAACAGTATAAACATTTTTTTAACTAACTGTGCAATTAATTAGAGTCTAGTATTTATATTTATTATACATAGTTTTTTTTTATTATTTACACTATTATCTGATTGAATGTTTTTACACTAAATATATATAATAATTGTTAAAGTTAAAAAATACAATTAAACTAATATACTATTTTTTAAAAATAATTAATATTAATTTTAAACATAAATTTTCTGAATATATAATGATACTTGAGTTTAATTTTTAATATTAAATAATCAAATAATAACTAATAATGTATTTTCTATTTATATTAATATATCATTGTATTTATTAATTTTTAAAACCATAGTAAATAATATTAATACTTAAAATAAATTAAACAAACTATAATTATAAACAGTATAAACATTTTTTTTTAACTAACTGTGCAATTAATTAGAGTCTAGTATTTATTTAGATATATATATATAATACATAGTTTTTTACACTAAATATATAATTAATTAATTGTATTTTTATAACATAATTAACTAAATAGGAAATCCTGATCCGAAAATCCATTGGATTAAATCCGATGGCTCGCCATTAGTCAACAGGGATAGCATAGTACAGGTGCTCACTATTGACGGCCAAACTACTAGTCAAGTAGTTTATATGCCGTTTGCCGCTCACGACTACCAACAGGACATACACTGGTCATCCATACGATGTGTTGCCGTCAATAGTGTCGGTACTATTGAGAGCACTGACTGTCAAATCAGAGCCAGTAAGTCATTGAAATTAATTTTTATTTATTTATTAAATAATTTAGTTTTAAATTTATAATATTTTATATATATATATAAAATACAAACACAATACCAATTAATAGTATTTATATAATTTTAATTTAATTGATTTATCATTAAAAAAACATCAATGTTTTATCACATATAAACTAATCTCTAAATAAATTTTATCACTATTTTCTTTATTAGTATTACTTTATATATAAATAAAATAAAAAGTTATAATTGCTTTCTATTTCATGACTAAAAAAATAATAATTTTTATGTTATACTATTAATATTATTATATAAGTCTAGCTATCAATTGTAACAATCAATTTGTAATATTGTTTTTACTCTCTCTCTCTCTCTCTCTCTCTCTCTCTCTCTCTCTCTCTCTCTCTCTCTCTCTCTCTTATACCTAGTGTTGGCAAAAAAGAGAAATTTATAAAATAATAGAGAAATTTCTAGAAAGTTTCTAAAAGAAATTTCTATCTATGGGATCCCCATGGTTAATTTTGTTATCTCGATATTTGCTATCATATACAATTCATTAAATATTATTATTATTATTTTAATTATTAATTAAAATAAAAAATTAATTAATTAAACTATATTAAACTATGATTTATATAATAAAATGGATAAAATTTTACAAAACTGATTATTATTAAATAATTATAATTATTTTATATATAGGTATCCCATTTTGTATAGTACTATACTATACTGTATGATATTATATGTATAGTATTATATGTTATTAAAATACTGGTATTACAATAACTATAGATATGGGGATCCCATAGAATAACATTAAAGTTAAATTTCTATAGAAATTTATTCATGAGAAACTTTCTAGAAACTTTCTCACGGAAATTTATTAGAAACTTTCTATTTGCCCATCTCTACTTATACCTAATGGCCATAAAACTAATTGTACTCAAAATAAAATCTCAAACTTTTTTTTTGTTTTTATTGTATTGTTGTTGTTGTTGTTTATCCAATCAATTGATAGATAGATAGATAGAGTATGTACTACTAGTAGTAAATGATAAAAATAAATATATATATATATAAAATCTCAACTAATATAAAAACTTCTCTAATAAAACAATACACACACAAAACTACTGTTATTATTATAATACAACTATTGTTTCAATTAATTGCATATAGTTTTCTAACTTATATTTAGTTTTTTGTCTTTTTTTATATATTAAACTTTTATGATTTTGTTGTTATTATTTTATTTTATTAATTTATCATTTTTGTCAAATATCTAGTTTTAGTTAAAAAAAATAAAAACTTATAGAAAAATAATAAATATATAGAAATAGTAATTTATTTATTTAAATAAATTATTAATGAATTTTTTTTAATAAACACTTACAATATCTAATAGTTAATTAATTTATTAATTAATTTAATTATACACTATATTTTTTATTATGAGTTTATTTATTTGTTACAAAAAAATAAAATAAATAAATTTCTAGTTTTTTAAGGCAACAAAATTAAAAAAAATAATTTTATACAATTAATTATAACTATGATATTGATTAGTTGATAAATACAGTAAATATATAGTATAATAATGTATAATATAAATACTATATCAATTCAATTTATTGAATAAAATGTAGATAATAAATACATAGTGTAATATTTATGTCATATAATAATAATAATAATAAGCTATTGAATAAAATTTTATTTGAACAAACATTTTGATAAATATAGTCAACTACTACACAATTGATTTGCAACACACAAATAGATAGAGAAACTTAATTTGAGTACATTTTTATTTTATTTTTTTGTATGTTATTTAAATCAATTTCTATTATATAACAGTAGTATATATTAAACTAATTCAAAATATATTGCATATCAAACTTATATATTGTATATATATATATTGTGTATTACTAATACTGTATATATATATATATATATTTGAAATATATATACAGAATATTTGCGTTTTTTGTGTCTAAATATATATATTGTATTATATTTGAAATGAATGTCTGAAATGAAATTGAATTTCTATTTCTATATTTTTTCTACATTTGTATATCTCATTGCTATTATTTATTTATTTTTTTCATCTAAACATATGTATCCATATATTTTTAGTTCAAATGCAATCAAACAGACAAACAAAAAATAATATCTAACGATTTGTATCTATATATATGTATGTACAGTATGTATGAGTTGAATACTAGCTATTGAATGTCGTTTTTTTTTTTTGGTTCTCTGGCTGTCATTTGGAACCATACACTACACATACCGTTCCCTTTTATATACCAAAAAAAAAAACTATCTTTTTTTCTCCCAATTGATGTTTGATTTTTTGTTGTTGTGTTGCAAATGCCTAATGACTCGCAAACATACTATACATAACTTATTTGTTAAATATTGTATACTTATGTTTGTCACCTAATATTTTTAATAAATAAATGTTTAGTAAAAATATTAAATTTATAGTCATATTATTATTAAATTATTTAATGTGATTATATATATATATTTTAAAAATATATTTATTATTTCACTTACAATTGTAATTTTTTTTATTACTAGAAATTATATTATAAAATTTTCTTAACAATATATTATATTAATACTTAAAAACTAAATAATCTATAAATATATAACATATTATTTAATGTCTAAAAAAATAGTAATTATTTTTAAATCCATTAATTTTTTAATGTCTTGTATTGTATAATAATGTCATTCAGTTATACTTATATTATATAATAATAATAATAATAATAATAAATATAATTTATATATCATATGTAGTATAATATAATATCTATATATACAATACAATAGTGTATGTGCTCTGAATGGTTGTCATCAACACTACACTAGTCTTTCTTTATGTGTGTCTTAAAAGACATCAAATACTTTATATATATTGTCATATAATGAGAGGACAGGGATCTCTAAAAAATGTCTTTCCGCTCAATAGATGCACCGTTTGGTCGAACAAACACATTGTCTGTGTGTTTAACACTCTCACAGTCTATATATATATATATATATAACTTATATATATATATATATACTGTATATATCTATTGCATTGAAGTTTATATATTTTTTGTGCCGGCGTTTAGTTTTTTTTATTGAGAGTACAGACAACTTGAATGTCATTAATCTATCGGTATATTTATTATTGATCTCTCTCTCTCTCTCTCTCTCTCTCTCTCTCTCTCTCTCTCTCTCTTTTCCTCTCTCTCTCTCTCTCTCTCTCTCTCTCTCTCTCTCTCTCTCTCTCTCTCTCTCTCTCTCTCTCTCTCTCTCTCTCTCTCTCTCTCTCTCTCTCTCTCTCTCTCTCTCTCTCTCTCTCTCTCTCTCTCTCTCTCTCTTTTCCTCTCTCTTTCTCTTTTCCTCTCTCTCTCTCTCTTCCTCTCTCTCTCTCTCTCTCTCTCTCTCTCTCTCTCTCTCTCTCTCTCTCTCTCTCTCTCTCTCTCTCTCTCTCTCTCTCTCTCTCATCTCTCTCTCTCTCTCTTTTCCTCTCTCTTTCTCTTTTCCTCTCTCTCTCTCTTTCTCTCTCTCTCTCTCTCACTCAATGACCATATTTTTAATATAATAATTGCAAGTATTATTATTTTTTTTATAAACTAACCATTATTTATAAATTATAATACAAATATCAGTCAAAATTTTTATGACAATCAATAATTAATGTACTAATAATTATAGTAAATTACAGTATATATATATATATATATAGTATATATTGTATATGTTTATAATTATATAACAAATATGTTATATACTACTGTTAATTTATTAATAAATGAAATTACATTATAATATTATTGAATAAATTCAATAATTTTTTTAATAGTCATAAATGTGTTATTAATGTATTAATATAATACAAAAATAAATTTTTAAAAAATTATATATAAATAATACCTTACTATTAAAAAATTTATTTCAAATATATTTAATTTTAAAAAGTTATAGTTATAAATAATATTATAACCACAAAAAATAATAATAAATAAATTATTAAACTTATTATTTATTAATTTTTTTATAAGTTGTCAGATTTTTAAAAAATAGTTATTATTATTACAAAATTACAAATCATAACTTTTGTAAAGTTTTAAATAATATTTGTAAACTTATTTTTTAGTAACAATAATCAAAATTTGATAAAAAAAATATTTTTCAAGTTATTAAAGATTTATAAGTTTTTAAAATTGCTATCAAATTGAATACATTAATACAAAAAATATATAATTAATATGTTTTACAATTAATTTATTTTATTTGTATAAAATTTTTATGTTATTTAAATACAGGTTCTTATTTATTACAATTTAAGTAAAGTTAATTAAAGTTTTATAATTAAATGTTTTATTATCTGAATTTTAGATTTAATTAAATTTTTGCTACTCTTATATATATATACTGTATTTAACATTTTTTTCTGTATAGTAATTGTAAACTAATTTAATTGCAATTTTTATATGTCTAATGTGTGTGTAATTTAATATCTGAACACAAATCACAAATACTTTATTTTCTTTATAATACTTTATTGTTATATAATTACTATGAATTGACTTTTTTTTCTCTCTCTCTCTCTCATTGATTATACACTACTACTTATATAAGTTAAATATATAAACCCCATATAAAAGTTTATTGTATATACTGTATATGATGTACAGTACAATATATGATATAATGTATTAGATTGAGAAAAAAGTGCAATAATGGTATTTAACATTTAAGGATACAGTAATTCATTACTTATATATATATATATATATAATACTATAGTTTTCTGGGGGGGAAAGGGATGATTTCAAGGAAAGGGATGTATAAAATGCTATTCACGTCTGGAATTCCCATTCATCTGATCTGATGTCTTGACTTGACTTGACTTGACTTAACTCCAGTTGAAAATCATTTATTAAATGTCTCATCAATTTTAATGATTAGTTATATATATCTATCTATATATTTGTTGTTTAGTGAATGTCAATGAAAAGTAGTTGTCATACATCAGTCAATATATATATATATATATTATAATACAATAGATATTACGTTCAAAACTAATAATTTCCCTATAATTTAGTCATCACTAGCTTATCATAATTAATCACAAAAATCAATCAAACATTACTGTATTATTATTATTATTATTATTATAAATATTAGTAGTATATATAGTAAAATACTACAACAATTTTCAAGTGATAACTATAGTTAATTATAATATATTAAAACTATTTGGTTATTAAATAATTATTTTATTAGTAATTAATATTATATTTAACTCAATTCAAAAAAAAAATCTGTAATAGTATTAATAAAATTAATAAAATTTATTTTTGTAATTTGTTTTCACACACTTTTATGTGTTTAAACTTTAATTACATATTTAGTTATTTATTTATTTTTTTTGATGTCTATAATTAAAAAATTAAATTCAACATAATAAATATATTTGTGTAATTTATATTTTTATAATTAATTTTTACAAAAATAAATAGTCAATAATAACATATTTAATTATATGAGACTAATTCTGGTATTATATATATATATGTTTTTTAATAAATTAAATACATTTTGTTAACTGTTTTTTTATTGATTTTTAAAGTTTCTTATATTTAACATATATTTGATTAAAACATTTTTTTGTTTGTTGGTTGTATTTATTATTAGATAAACTGTTTTTAGTGTAAATGATGTTTTAGTTTTTTTTATTAATAAAAATATTTAAATTTTTTTTTAGACATTCAAATAACTATAAATAAATAAAAACATAAATTTTTATCATTTAAATATTTGGATATGAATAATATTACAATAATAATAATAATAATAATAATTTTAAACAATAAAATGCTTTTAACAAAACCATATAAATAATAAATATTTCTAATTTAAATAATAATAATATTTTAATCTTAAATACAAAAACAACACACAATTACACATTAGTTATGTATATATATTAATATATACTGTATTAGTAATGCATTTTATTATTATTATAAAAATTTTAAACAAACAAAACACAAAAGCATTGAAAATTTTTAAATAAATTATTTAAATTTTACAGAATATATGTATATATTTTAATATTAAAACTTAGAAAACATTCAAATTTTATTTTATGTGAAATATTGTTTTTAAAAAAATTACTATTCAATATTATAGTTTATAATAAATATTTGCAAAACAATAAACAATATATATTGATATAATTTTTTTTATTACACTATTATTAAATTATTGTGTTATATTTGTTTTATATATAAATAATTGTTTTAAATTGTTTTTATAAATAGATAAATAATTTATTAATATTATTTTTTAAAAATGTTGTTTTAATTTAATAATTTTTAATATTTTTTGAATAATTTTATAATACTTTTAAATATATAGATTTCTAAATAAAAAATTTATATTATTTATGATTTAGATAATAGAGATACAGATAATGTTTGTTAAGACAATTGTGTTATTAATATGTTTTCAATGACAGCTGTTTCATATTGAAACCTATTGGATATCAATAATATATATATATATATATTATTTGTATAGATTTATATATAGATTAGTGCATTATTATTGATGATAATAATAATTTATATCAATGCTATCAATGATGAGTTCAATTGTCAAAATGTATTTTAACATATTTTATATATTTTTATAATGTATATAATTTTACTTATTTTCATATATATATTGAGAGAAAGAGAGAGAGAGAGAGAGAGAGAGAGAGAGAGAGAGAGTTTATAAAAGAAAAATCAATAAATAAAATATTTAAATATATTTTTATAAACATTAAATGTATTTTAAGACTATTGTTAAGACTAGATAATAATAATTAATTTTAAAAATATAATATTAATTTATTTTTTTATAGACATGTAAAATATATTTTTAATTTATAGAATAAATATATTTTAAAAAATTTATATTTCACTATAACTTATAAACTTATTATTTGTTTTTTTAAATAGTAATTAAACTAAAATAACATTTAAGATAACATACAGTTTAATAGATGTTTTAAAAGTTAGACATAATTTTATTTTTTGGTATAAAATAATAGTTTTTATGATAAGTAAAATAGATATAAAAGTTTTTATAGAAATTATTAAGAAATAAACCGGAAATATATTTATTTATTAATTTTTTTCTAATATTAATTTTATTTTTAACTAATTATAGTCTAAGTATTTAGTAAAATAAATTAATATCATTTTTWGTAATTATATAATATATGCTATTCATTTAATAGTTAGTCAAATGTAATAATTTTAATAATTATAAATATTTTTTTTTTATTATTAGGTATTAGACAGTCATATGAAGTGCGAGTTTACGATGAGTTTGTTATTAAAGGCAATACTGCCGTAAGTTTTTGAGTTGTATTTGTATATAATTTTATTTAAAAAAAATTATCTAAAATTTTAATTATTATTAATGTATTTTTTTATTAGATATTAAGATGTGATATAATACCTGTATTTATAAGAGATTATGTTTTGGTTACCAATTGGCTAACAAATGATGGACTAACTATACATTCAAATATTCAAAACGGTATTTAAGAAAAAAATACAGTAATTTACAAATATATTATATATATGTAATAACTGTATAAATAATTTAAATTACTTTTTAAATTTATTACTAATAATTATTATGTTTATAATTAGACTTGTCTGATAACTGATTTTATTGTTATTATTATTTTAGTTTATAAGTTATGTATATTTTTACTAATTATACTAAAAATTATATTATCCATCAATAGGCGGCCGATTTAGTGTGTTATCTACCGGTGAACTTGTCATCCATAGTGTCGATGCCATCACTGATAGTCACCGACAATATCGATGTCAGACTAAACACAAACTCAACGATGAAGTGAAAGTCAGCGCCAATTCCGGACGTATTATAGTTACCGGTATTTTTGAAAAAAACAATTATTATTATTATTATTATTATATAAGGTATTAGTAATAATATAATATAAATTGAAGCAAAAAAAAACTAAACAAAACTATTAATTATTATTATAACTGTATAGAAAAAAAAATTAATGAAAACAAACACACGTCATATATATATAATAGTTTATTATTTAGTTAATTAATTAGTTTCTAATAATAATAATAACATTTATAATAACATTATTTGCTGTCATTTTATTATTTTTATCGGATAACATATTTTTTTATATTACTTTTATTTATATCATCAGTGTTTTATATGTTTAATATAATATCAATTATTATAGATTATCATAATAAATGATGATTAATAGCTTTGTTTTTTGTATGTTTGTTATATACCTTATTGATGCCTAAATATAATAAATTATAAAGTATTAAATTTTATAATACATGTAATTATTATTATTATTATTATTACTCATACATTTAGAGTTAAAATCAAATTTTAGTTAGTTTTTACATAAGTAAACATAATATTTGTTTATAATATTATAACAATTTATTTAGCATATTAATAGATTAATTACTTTATATATACATGTATATATGTATACATATATACATATATATATATATATATATACGTAGTTTATCTGTTTAAAAATAATATGTTAGAAACAACAATTAAATTATATTATTTTAAAAACTTACAACTATTATAATTACAGTATATAATAATTTTAATTTTAAATAATATTAATTTGGATATATTGATAAATAGTAAAATAGATTTTTTTGTTAAAAAATATTTTAGTAAATATTAAATTATAAGATATTAGATTTTCAAATACTAATAATATAGTCTAATAAACATAAACATAAAATTATTATTATTATTATTACTCATACATATTAGAGTCACAATCAAATTTGTTGCCAAAAATTACTAAAAGTCTAACACAAGTGTCAGCCATTGTCGGCCAAACAGTTGAACTGTTATGTAGTGCACAGGGATATCCACCACCACATGTAGTCTGGTATCGGTTTAATCATAAATCACAACTATTGGACCGATTGTCGGCCATAGCTAGTAGTGACCAGAAATTTGTATTCAATTCATTGTCCACTCGTTTATCGCAAATCTATTCATCACTTATTATAAAATCTGTTTTATTGGACGACTCGTCAAAGTATGTCTGTGTGTGTAATAACAGTGTGGGTCAGGACACCAGTCATACACAGCTTATAGTCAGAGGTATGTCATTGAAATTATTTGTATATTTTTATAAATTATAATCAAACAAAAATTATTAAATATAATTAAATGAAACTATTAATTTAAGATATTTTCATTAATAACTAAAAATTATTGTATTTTTCTTAATATATATTTTTCCTAAAACTTGGTTTTTAAAACTATTTCTAATATGTAAACCAAATATAATTATATTAGTTATGCAATATTTCATATAAGATTTTTTTATAATTTAAAAAATAAATAAATATTATTAAAATTAATTTATCAATATATAATTTATCTATAATTTGCTAATAAACTCATACAATATTTATTATATAATTTTATATCGACTAAAAATTGTTTCTTAAAAACTACTATTTACTACTAATATTTAATATTTTTTAAAAAATAATAATTTAATTATAAAAATAAATTTCAGCACATATTTCCTATTTTATGCTTATTAAACATATATTTTTTAATTAAATAATTTTTATATATATATCCATTAATACTTTATATATGACATGTTTTAATTTTCACACATAATAATAATAATAATCAGTATTATATATATATTGCATATTAAGATCTATGCTCTAAATTAACAATTGTTTGCAAAGGGTTTTAATATATATATATATATTTCTCATATAAAATGTTAGAAAAATGTATAATTTTTAATCAATAATTTATTTATTTTATTTTTTTGAAGTTTAGAAATGATATATCAAACACACTCGCAAACTATATTTTAGTTATATATATATATATAAATATAAATAATTTATAGCAAAGAAAAAATCATTTAACAATTTATTATATCTTAATCAATGGTTTTCCGCTTCAAAAATAAAATTTATGAGTTATAAGTGTTTATAAGTGTTTATGTGTTTGCAGTTATGTCCAAAAAATTTAACATTTTATATATTATATATATTACAACAACATATTTTCAATTAAAAATTAATATATATTAATTAATAATTTAATTATTCAAGCATAAAATCTCAAACATAGTTTTTTTTAATTAATTTTATAACTCAACACACATATACTTTATATGACAAACATGTAGTAAACATATATAATATATATTTATAAATATAATATAATTTTGTTGTTTATTATTAAATGTTTAGCTATTAAATAAGATTAATTAAAATTAAATTTAATTAGTTTATTTCATTTTAAATTTAATTAACTAAATTTATAATAGATTATGCTAAAATAAATTGTTTATTAAAATACATACAAATAGGTTAGCAAAAAATGATTTTTCTATATGTTTTTTTTTATTGTAAACCATTTTTTTATTTTAATAAAATAAATGCCAATTTAATATAAAAATAAAATACTATTAAATATATATATATATATATAAATTCAAAATTGAAAATACAAAATATATCATTATAATGTATATACAGTATATATATATATAGTTACTTATATTACTTTACTATATTTATAATGTATTTATTTTTTATTTTTTCCGTAATAACCCATAACCTCAACCAACAAAAAAAATAAAATAAAAGCACCGCTAAGTGTTAGCATAAATCCATCGCATTTGATGGTAGGAGTGGGCGATTCAGTTGAGCTTAACTGTAGTATTACCGGAGCACCGGTAGGCCATGTGATCTGGAAAATGAATGGCAAACCAATTGTGTATAATAATCGCATTAAACTATATAATGATCGTTCATTACATATCAAACAAATTGATGCCATAGATCAGGCTATGTATGTAAGTATATATATGTATATATATATATATATATATAAAGTAAATCTAACTAATCCTATTATAATATGCTAAAACCGCAACTAATATAGCATTTTTTTATTGTATCCATAAATATATATATTTTTAAAAAAATAATAAAAATAAAGTATTAACTATCAATAAACTTTTATAATAGTATTATTTTTTAACAGTAGTAGTCTATATCTATCTATATATATTAATATATTTAATAATTAATTTTTTAAAAAACACACTTTTTATAAGTATAACTATTTAATATAATTTATTATATTTTTTTAGTTTCATTTAAACTAACAAAGTTTTTACAAAGATTTTTCAAATATATATTTTTTTTAAAAATATATAAATTATATTACAATTAGTGTTTAATTTATTTTAAGATTAGATAGAAATAGTGAAATTAATTATAATTGAAAATTATGATAATTTATGATATATAATGAGAAACTGTATTTAATTAATTGAATTTTTTATGTAATAATATTTGTTATTTTCAATATTTATCTTTTAGATATTATTAGAAATTATTTTTTTAGTTAAAATAAAATTATTTAAAATTTTGTTTTCTCTATTATAATAATAGCAATGTATAGTCAGTAATGATTGGTCGAGTAGATCGTCCAGTGCTGAGATCCATGTGATTAGTGACGGACCGCACTTTGTCTATACATTTCCACCGATGGAACCGCTGTCGCCGGGCGTCGACCTATCGCTCAAATGTTCGGCAAAAGGTCTACCGTTGCCTCAAATCATTTGGACGGTCGACGGACAGCCCATTACCGATAGCTGGCGAATACGTATCGGCGACTATGTTAGCAGTGATAGTGTTGTCAACAGTTATATCAATATAACTAATGTCCGCACAGATGACGGAGGACTGTATGTATTGATTGTTTTTTTCATATTATTATTTTATCCAAAAAAAATAATAGTTATTAATAAATAAATATAAATTAATTTTAATAATTAAATTTTTTTGCTATGAATTTGCTATTTTATGATTAAATTTTTTGATTATTATTTAATTATTTAAAATATGATGTAAAAATCAATTTAATCAATAATTATTGTTTGTTATATTTATAATAGGCTCAAAATACTTTTATTTAATTTAGACATATATTTTTACTTTACTTTATAAGTTATAACAATTTTTCATTAATTATTAATGAAATGATAATAATTAAAATTAGTATATAATTGCTACTAAAATATAAAAATACTGATTAAAGTGTCTTTAGATTTTGTGTCTAATTAATTAATATAATAATTAATATATTCAATTCAATTATTATTAAAACATTTTATTACAGTTTGAATGATATTGTGTATATATATATATATATATATATATATATATATATATATATATATATATATATATGTGTGTGTGTGTGTGTGTGTG
Source organism: Oppia nitens (assembly GCF_028296485.1). Taxonomy (NCBI): domain Eukaryota; kingdom Metazoa; phylum Arthropoda; class Arachnida; order Sarcoptiformes; family Oppiidae; genus Oppia; species Oppia nitens. The sequence continues at coordinate 83,470 of NW_026533193.1, read as the reverse complement.
TGTGTGTGTATGTATTAATATGTATTAATATGTATGTGTGTATGTTTGTATGTGTGTGTGTTGTATGTATGTGTGTATGTATGTCTGTGTTTGTGTGTGTGTGTGTGTATGTATGTATGTATGTATGTATGTATGTATGTATGTATGTATGTATGTATATATATATATATATATATATATATATATATGTATGTGTGTGTGTGTGTGTGTGTGTATGTATGTATGTATGTATGTATGTATGTATGTATGTATGTATGTATGTATGTATGTATGTATGTATGTATGTATGTATGTATGTATGTATGTATGTATGTATGTGTGTGTGTGTGTGTTTGTATGAGTGTGTAATATTTGTAAAAATATAAATTTTAAATTTTATCAAAAAAATATAATACATATACACTAGTATAATAAAATTAATACTTTATTATTATTATTATTATTTACACACAAAAAAATTTTAGATATAAATGTTTGGCATTTAACGGTATAACTAAAGCCTTGCATTACAACCGAGTAGTGATTAGGGGACCGGTATTTGTGCGAAAGTTCATACATAACATTACGGTCATTGCCGGCCAATCACTACAAGTTGATTGTCCGGCAAACGGTCATCCCATACAATCGATACAATGGTTTATAAACGATGGACACCAACAGTGGCATAAATTGCCGCAAAATCATCGGCAAAAAAGTCTAACCAACGGTACATTAGTTGTCGAACTGATGGACAGTCATACTGATGAGCACTGGTACCGGTGTTTAGTGAACGGCAGCTCCGGTAGTTCGGCGCACAGCGATGTCTACATTGAGGTATTAGTTGCCCCGGTGATTGCACCGTTTTCGGTGTCGCCTAATCTCCGGGAAGGTATGCGTCAATTGCTTACCTGTGCTGTCGTTGAGGGCGATCCACCACTCAGTATAGAGTTTCTCAAAGATGACGTACCCGTACGGCAATTGTTGACCACACGGGACGACAAGTTTTCCGCCAATAGGATTAAGTTGATGTCAAACAATATGTTTTCGACGACACTATTCATATCCAATGTTACGGCCGACGACTCCGGTAACTACACGTGTTTGGCGTCCAATAGAGTGGCCAACACTTCATACTCGACAATACTAACTGTTTTAGGTTTGTCTATATATTTATTGTATTAATTATTTAATTTTTTTATTAGCTAACTAAACACCAAAAAATTTTTTAAAAATAATTGTTGGTAATAATCTACAGTATTTTGATATATTGCAGATTATAAACAAAAATATAATTATATTTTGTTTTTTTTATTACAGTATTTTGATTAATAAGATTTTAAAATATTAAAATATTAATATTTAATAGTATTATTTAATATGATTATTTATTTTTAATATGATTATTGAAATTTTATAACATATTAAATTAATTGCTTAATGTACTAGATTAGTTATTTATTGTTTATTGTTTTAATAATTTTATTTTTTTAAAAAAACCTATGTCCAGTATTATATTTTCGTACTAAATAATATTTAGCTATAATTATAAATTTAATTTTTTTTGTATTTAAAATTTACTCCTTTTATTTCTATCAATATATATATATATATATAGTTTAAACAGTAAAAAATAATTTATTAAATACTTTAATTTAATATTTAAAAAATATTGTTTTTAATAATTTATAGAACTGTAATAAAAAAATTATATTATATAATATAGATAAATGTTAATTGAATATTACTTATAGATAACTAGTTTGGACACACAAAAAATTTTGATTAAATATTTATAATCTATATATTTGTTATATTTTAAAAAAAAAATAGTTTTATTAGAATAATTAGTTAGTTATAATTTTTGATAATATTTTATTATAAAAAACACAACTCTCAGTGCCACCCAAATGGATAATCAGTCCGTCAGATACCGAAGCTATTGTCGGCCAACGAGTAGTGATGGACTGTGTTTCAAGCGGTCACTCACGTGTTTGGTGGGAACGATCGGAGCTCCGGGAGGGACAGCTCCGGACAATCATCAGTAACTCACACATGCATTCACTGTTCAACGGCAGTCTAGCCATCAATGATGTCCAACTCGATGACGAGGGTGTCTATCTGTGTCAGGCCAACAACGGTGTGGGCACCGGTATCAGCAAATTGGTTACACTTAAAGTACACGGTATGTAATCATAATATTATTTTCTATTGTTGTTGTTGTTGTTATATAAAACAATTTATCAAAATAAAAACTTATTGAGTTGAGTACTTTTTTTTATTTATTAATTTATTTCAAATAATAAATCATAAAATAATAATATTATTTGTTTTTTTTTGTACAATAATTTATTTCAATTGATATTTACTAGAAAAGATATATGCATTATAAATATACTCAAAAAAAAAATAAATAAATAAATATTTGAAATAAATTACATTAGGTTTTCAGGGCTTTTATATATAAAAAAACTCTTAGGATTTGCTTTTGAATAAATTTATGAAACATTTTATAGTTTAACTAAACTAATGTTTTATTAAACCACAACAATAACTTATTTTTTACATATATATATTATACTGTATATATATATGATATATTGTATTATAGTTTTATAATAAATTATTTTTCAAAATATAAAATACTTTACCTATAAAAAATAATTGAAATTATATTTATTTTTTATTTTTTTAAATTTATTTTTAAAAATTAATATTATATAACAATAATAATTTTATTTTTATTTTAAACAGTTGGCGCTTACTTTAAGACAAAGTTTGAATCGCAAACAGTTAGAAACGGACAGTCCGTTTGGATAGATTGCCTATCATATGGTGAACAGCCCATCACTATATCATTGACTAAGGATGGGATGCCATTGGATGTCAAACAACTTAATAACAATAATAATAATCATAATTATAATAATAATAATAATAAATATCAAATGTTACGAAATGAGACAAACGATAGTCTATTGATACGATTAAACATCAAAGACACGACACGTGCGGACAGTTCATTGTACACGTGTTTGGCATACAATCAGTACGGAAGAGATGAATATAACTATCAGCTCATTGTTCAGGGTTTGTATAGACTATTATTATTATTATTATTATTATTATATAGATATTGTTGTATTATATAATTAACACTAAATTGAGATATCATTAAAACTATTGAGTTTATTATTAGTGAAAAAAAATCAATTAATTAATTATTTTGTTAATTAATTTGTATTGTTATTATGTTTAATAGACTACTACTACTACTCTATTAGTATAACTATTGTATTGATTAATGACATTAAACTTTTTTGAAATACATACTGAGTTTGTCACTAAAAACAATAGTGGGAATGGGATGCCAAACAAGTGCTAAACAATTTATCAGTAAAATTATAAATAATTAAAACACTATTCAAAAAATTATTAGCAATTAGATTAACAATTATTTTTAAACAATAGTTTGATTGTTATATTTTAATTTATTTTTGTCTTATTAGTTTGACTTTACAAGTAATTATATTAAATAATACTAATCTCATATACTTTAATACTGTATATATAATACTATTAACTAAATGCAATAAAAAAAAACTGTCAAAACAGAGTCACCAGATATACCAAACAATGTGATGATTAGTGAGATTACGAGCCGTACAGCAGTCATGTCATGGATAGAGCCCTACTCTGGGAACACCATTATAACGGCCTATCGATTACAATACAAGCCATCAGTGAATAGCTGGCAATCAATGACAGATAAAATGATTGAAACCATTGCCGGAAGCGATACTTCATTCACTATTAGAGGACTAAAACCTGTGACCAGTTATGACGTGCGGTTGAGAGCGGAAAACAAATGCGGTTTCAGTTCCTATAGTGAAGACATACACTTTACTACCACTGAGGAAGGTATGTATAATTTTGTAGATAAATATTGATTTTGATTTATTGATTGATTTATTTATATACAAATTGCTAAATATTATATATTATAAAAATGTTGTATACATTAAATAATTTTAATATTTATATATATACTGTTATAACATATATAAAATGCTAAACATATATCACATTATAATTATAGTTATAATAAGTTTATTAATCCTAATATATCTTACATTTTAAATAAGCATTTTTTATTAAATGTATTTTCTATTCAATTGAATCACTTACTCATTAATTTAATTCATTATTTTATTTTTGAGAGAGAGAGAAACATAAAAATATTTTTATTATCTAATTTATTTGTTAAGCCTATTCATTAGAAATTTTATTTTTGAAAAAAAAATTAATTTTATATGCATTTTTATGTAAAATTTTTATATTATATAATCTTTAATTTTTAACAGTCTTTTGAAATATCATTTTCTATTCAATGTTTTATTTTATTTTATTTTTTTTTGATAAGACAGTAAAAGAAAGTTTAATGAATTGCATATAATTTGTCTGAATATTACTACTACTACTACTACTACTACTACTACTACTACTACTACTACTACTACTACTAGTAGTAGTAGTAGTCTATTATATAATAAGTTTTAATATTATTCACACAACTATGGCATTCATACACAATGTAATCGATAATTACATTAACGATATATATATATATATATATTTACTGAATAATATAAATGAGTATTTTTTGTTGTGTTTTTTTGTGTGTGTGTGTATATATCAGAGCCGTCAGGTCCTCCCCAACACATCCAAGTGTTCCCATTGAGTGCCCGATCCCTTGGCGTCTCATTTACGGCTCCGACACTTGAATCGAGAAATGGACGCATTATTGGCTATTATTTGGGTTATAAGTCATTGGATTCTTTGGACTCAAACTATATGTTTAAGAAGTTATTGATTAGTGATGTGTCGGGTGTTGTAAACCAACGAAACGAAGTCAACATAACATCACTCAAACCAAACACTAAATATGCTGTCGTTGTTCAGGCATTCAATGGGTAAGACATTTGTGATACAAAAATAATTATATATAAAATATATATATATATATATTTGACTTACTATTTGGGCAATAATTGCTTTCAATTAAATTTATTTTTAGAAAAATATTTATTAATAAAATTTATATTTCCACTTATATTTAGGATCTAATATTAAATAATTTATAATAGTTTATGACATTTAAAAAAATGTTTTTTCCAAATATTACAGTTTTCATATATAATTTTATAATAATTAAATATAGTCATAATTTTAGTTATAATTTCGTTAATTGTTAATTTAATTAATTAAAAATTTTAATTTTTTAATGTCAATTAATAAGTTTTATAATTTATAATTTTAATTATATTAACAAAATTAGATATATATTAATAATAATTAGTTGAAATAAAAAAACAAATACATTACTTATTTTTTATAACTAATAACAACAAAAAAATTTATAAACCGTTTTTTTGTCACATATTTTTATTTATTCAATAAATATAACAATTTATAAATTTTTTTTTCATATAAATTTTGTATTGTTGTTGACATAAACTGTATAAACATTAATAATATTAAGTTAAGCAATATTTTCCATCAAAAAATTCCCAACTCATTGATTGTTTTTGACATTAAATGTGTTTATTATATATATATATATTTTTTTTTGTCACTATATTAACACACATATAGAGAGTACAATACTATAGATACTAAACTAATTCACTAAATCATTGCTAATAGAAAACAACCAAAAATATGTTATAAATAATAAAAATACTATTTTTTATAACTCAATAAAACATAAATAACTGATAAACATATTTTTACTATTCAATTGATAAATTKATATTATTAAAATAAATAGTAATTAATTTATTAATTATATTATATTTTTTAAAAATAAAACACAAATATATATATATTGATGTTTTAGTCATTTTTATTGATAGATATAAAAAAAAATTTTCAACTATAAGTAATAACAACAACATATATGATATATTACATAAAAAGTTATTATTGAATTTGTTATGAGAAAAAAAAATAAAATAAAAGTCTAGTTTTTTACTAATAAATTATATTTTATTAAAAATTATATAAACTATTAGTTTATAAATTATAAAATTGTTTTTCATATAATTAATATTATTATATTTTATTTTATCAAATAATAATCGTTATTTTTTTCTAATAAATTGATAGCAAAGGGACGGGTCCGCAATCGGAGGAGATTATTGGTCAGACACTGTTAATGGACAGACCCACAGCACCCATACTGACCATCGGTGATGTCGGTTACGATTGGATTGAAATGGAGTGGAAGTTCCCCGACCAGGGATTAGACGACAATATCGGCAATAATAATGACTCGTTGAACACAATCACCGGTTATTACATATACTGGAAAAGCCATTCAAAACAATGGATTGAAAAACAGTTGCGTTTGAAGACCTATTCCTATACGAGTAATGATCTGTTATGCGGAACATTATATCAGGTATTCAATCATATGTTATATATTTTATTATTTATATTATATTAAAATTTTATATAATTATAAATAAAAATAAATAATCAATAAAAAATTAAGATACAATAATTGATAATAATATAGATATCTATTAAAAATTAACAACTAATAAACAGCATAATAAAAATAATAGTTATTATATTATACAAAATATCAATTATTGATTTTTCAAAAAAAATATATTGATTAAAACAATAAATTTATTTCAAATATTAATTTTTTTGTCATTAATTTCCTTATAGTATTACATTTTAATCTATTTTATTTAACTTAAATTTATTAATAAAAAATTACTTTATTATTTAATAATAATATATTCATTATAATTATTGTTCAATGCGATAGTCAATAGTTATTAATAAGTTTTATAATTATATCTATTTTAAATTAATTATATTTAATTATTCATAATGTTATTTAATAATCATCAAATTAAATACTCAATTAAAAGCTATAGTTATTCAAAACGGAAAACTAATAAAACTTTAATTTAATATAAAAATAAATATTATAATTAATATATTTTTTGAATAAATTAATTAATTGATAAAAATAACATCTAATTTTAATATTTAATAATATTTTAATTAATAATAAATTTTTAATTAGTTTTATTTAGTGGCCTATAATGCTATCGGAAAGGGAGACGCAAGCGATGCCATAGCTATTAAAACTAAGGGATCAGGTATTTTCAAAATCTATTATTAATTTATTAATAATTTTTTTTGTAATAAATAAAATTATTAAATATTTGTTATAATTTATATATATATTTAAATCAATTGTTTAATAAACAGCACCGACAGTACCCAAACAGGTGAATGATTTTATAATAGTAAACACGACATCAGCGGTCATACGACTGGATGAATGGCTATCAAATGGTTGTCCGATCAAAGAGTTTCAATTGAAATACAAACTAACAAAATATGAGACGGAATGGCATAAACTGGACGCACATCTCTGGCCCGATGAGACCAGTCTGGAGATACAGGCGCTCAAAGCGGGTAATTGGTATTCACTATTTGTTAGGGCAGTCAACGATGCCGGCAGTACTGAACAAGTCTATCAGTTTGCCACACTTACGGCTCAGGGAGGTAAATGAATTAATGTTATTGTTACTACATATACATACAGTTTACAAAATAATAATATATAWATATATATATATTTATAGGTACCGTATCTCCACTGTCCGAAAGGGAACCGCCGTTAGGTTTCGATAGCATTACTATAGTTATACCTGTGATATGTTCAGTGATAGTGTTATCTGTGATACTATGTGTCGGACTAATTGTTGTCAACAAACGTAGGCCACAGTCGCTGATGAATCAAAACAATTACAATAATAACAGTCAATCCATACGACATCATAGCCAACAGTTTAACTGTCGAGACGATCAACTACTGGGCTCAGCCTATCAACTATCAGTCCTAACCAATGATCACAATCAGTGCAATCTGAAGGACAGTTATCTGGAAAATCATAATTGTGTTCAATCGGATAAACAATTATATTTTCAATCGCCGTACGCCTTGTCCCGTATCGATCATAAAATGTGTGTACCGTTTGACGGCTCCGGCGGTATCGAGACTAGCGATGTGGACGACCTGAGCTATATGTCATCAACCGGTGCCACTACACAAACACCGGGACGTCAGCCGATAACACGCGAACACGTCTACGAAAAGCCGTTTCCACCGAAATGGGTATAAAAATTTAAAACAAATAATTATTTTTAAAAAATTAATTAATATTATTAATTAATTATTTAAGAAAATTATTTATATTTTTTAATCAATAAATTCAAAAAAATAAAAATAAATAAATTTGTGCCAAATTTACATGTATATTTACAAAACACTTATTTACACATTTTATTATTAAATTTTATTATATTTAAATTGTTGAATATAAATTATACTGTAAATCATACATTTTTAATTGTTAAAAAAACAAATTTACATTTATAAATAAATTTTTTTAGCTAATTTGTATTGACTAAAAAACAGTAATTTGTAAATAAATAAGTGATTATTTGAAATTAATTAATTATTTTTCAATATTTATAGTATTAATTAATTAATTAATTAAATATATTAAATATATTAAAAAAAATATTTTCATTAATTATGTACTTGTTTTAGAACATAACGTAATTAATTAATGATTTTATTTTTATTATTTTATTATAAAATACAAATAATAATAATATTATTAAAATAAGTAATTATTATTATTATAGTTTATTAATTTTGTGATAACTATTTTTATTTTCTACATTAACAACAACAACAAAAATAATAATAATAGTAATAAAATTTTGTGAACACACACATACACTATAACATTGTGTAAGTTAAAAGACAATTATTTTTGTTGAGTTATTATTTTGTTTTGTTAGTTATTATTATTATTATTAATGAAGTTTTCCACAACAATAGCAACAACAACAACAGCAACCCTAGTATCCAATTATATTACTACTAATACTAATAATAATAATAATACAGTAGTTATAATACGCTTATATAAAAACTATTGTAACTATTTTTTTGTACGTTTATTATTATTATGATGTTTTGAGTCACACATCAGGTAAGTGTATAATACAATAAATTTATATATATAGAGAGATAGAGAAARAGAGAGAGAGAGAGAGAGAGAGAGAGAGAGAGAGAGAGAGAGAAAGAGAGTAATATATTTAGCTTAGATGTTAGTGAATGTAAGAAAAAAACATCAATTATTAATTGTTTTTTCTCTCTCTCATTCAATACTATTATTTAATGCAATTTAACCTGGTAAATTACTGTTAATAAAAAAACTAGTGTTTAAATAATAATAATAATAATATACCTGTATAATGGTATATGAGTTTTTATTGTATTATAACAAAAAAAAATTGTGATAAATTGTTTAATACATTATTTTCTAAACAACTATTACTAATGACTTGTAATTTAAAGTGAACTGTAAGTTATATTTAAACTATGTGTGTATGTGTATGTGTATGTGTATGTGTATGTGTATGTGTATGTGTATGTGTATGTGTATGTGTATGTGTATGTGTATGTGTATGTGTATGTGTATGTGTATGTGTATGTGTATGTGTATGTGTATGTGTATGTGTATGTGTATGTGTATGTGTATGTGTATGTGTATGTGTATGTGTATGTGTATGTGTATGTGTATGTGTATGTGTATGTGTATGTGTATGTGTATGTGTATGTGTATGTGTATGTGTATGTGTATGTGTATGTGTATGTGTATAACTATTGCTACACTTTATGTCAATGTTAATAATGATTATAAGTTAATAAAATTATTACATTTTTTAAAAAAAATATAATAATATTTATAAATTCTCATATTAATTAAATAATTTAATTATCACTAAAACCTCAATATTTTAGTACATAATTATTGTTTTGTTATTTTAATTAATTTTGTTATTGTTATTGTTGGGTGTAAATGACAACTAATTAATTAGTAAAGAAAATTAGTTATTTATTATTATTATTATTATTTTTGGTAAATACATTATTAAAAAAAACAATGTAATTACAGTAATACAGTGTTTCAAAATTATAAACAACTAAAAAATAACTTATTTATTTTTTGTTGCAATTAATTAAAATATCTATTTTGTTTTTGTTTTACTATAGTCTATAACTATTTTCTTTATGTTATGTTTCTTAAGTATATGTGATATATTACACAAATTAATAATATAGTTTACAAATAAAAAAAAATACTAGTAATACATAATGTGTTGATTACATTGAGTGTCTCAGTAACTTAATGTTTGGCTATTTTTTATATATAAGTATATATATATAWATATATATATATAAATTAAATTTTTTATTTTGTATGTATATAATATAATAAAAAAATTGCTATTAATCAATACAAACTTACATTTACTTTTTTTTAAATAGTTTTAAATAAAAAACACATCAATTATAATTTTTTGATATAAATTTGCATATATTGTGTGTATATACTGTATATATATGCATATATAAGTGTGTGTGTGTGTGTTGTGTTAGATATAAAATAACAAAAATATTTATTGTTTAGTATATTTTTATTTAACAATAATAATTAACTAATAGTTTCAAATAAAAAAAATAGCAGAATATATGTATACTGTAATTTATAATAATTTAGATTAAAATTTATGTATAAACTTATATATGCAAAAAACATATTATAGTTATTTGCAAACAATATTGTGATAAATTTTCGACTGAAAACAAAAATTAATCAATTATTAACATATGATTTGGTTGTACTATGCAATCGGGGAAACAGTTAATGAGTTGGAAACAAATAGGAGGACTAAATGTTTTTGGAAAGTTATGTGAACCTGTAATATTAGAAACTACCAGTGCTTAGTATAGTACAGTACTATATTAGTACAATATTATACAGTATGTGTGCCAACACTTTCCATTGACTAAACCTTATATATAAAACATTATTATTATTTTATTCTAACTCATCATTAATCTTGACTTTTAATGTTTGGCTTTATTTTTTTGATGTCAAATGCACTGTATATTCAATACAGTCAATCATAGAGAGTGAGAGAGAGAGAGAGAGAGAGAGAAAGAGAGAGAGAGAGAGAGAGAGAGAGAAAGAAAGAGAGAGAGAGAGAGAGAGAGAGAGAAAAAAGAGAGAGAGAAAGAGAGAGAGAGAGAAAGAGAGAGAGAGAGAGAGTTGTAGTTACAAATAATTTATGTAACAATTTATAGACTAATAATTTTATTCCTCTTTTTTTTCTTTTTTTTATTTAATTTCTATGCTTTTGTGTGTAACGCCTTTTGCAAGTTTTGATTTAATGCATAAAAAAATTTTTTTTTGGTTTGAAATAATTGAATTCAAAACAATAATAAATAAGTTTTTTTTAGATTAAATGCTAACTATTTTATTAAAAATATTAGTCGATTGCATAATGTTTATTTTTATTTTTTTTTTAAATTTTAGAAACTACTAAACAATTTATTTTTATTTAGAGCTAATATAAATTTACAATTTTTTTATTAATTTCTAAAATATCTAAAATATTATATATTTATTAGAAAAATATACTTTTGGTGTAATGGAACTCAAAAATTATAAATAGTTTAAAATTAATTATAATATTATTTAATTAAATAATTAAATTACAGTATCTAAACATTGGATTAAAATTTTAAGTTGCAATTGCAATTATTAAATAAACTAAAAAATATTAATTTTTTTTGTATTAAATATAATTTAATTTGTAATACTTAGCTAAAACAATTCATTATTATTATTAAAGCCACAGGATAAATTGAAATTATAAATTTATTTAACATAAAAATATTTATAAATAATATATATATTCGGTAATATAACAATCAGTAACATAAAAATTAAATTAATTTAAAATTATTTTTATACAAGTTTTTTTTGTGTAAAATTTATATAAAATACAAAAAAAAAACAATGAGAATTGCAATTAAATTTTCAATCAAACAAAAATACATTGCAAACCATCACATATTTAAGAGACAACAAACATTGCAATTATTTTTTTGCCCCATTTTGTTTGCCAATACTTTATATATATATATATATATATATATATATACTGTATATATATATAYACTATTTGTTTAGACTATCCGGTGATCATATCATATATAGTATTGACATTAAAAAAGTATTTATGTTCAACACATTTGTATAGTTTGTCTAATTTTATTTGACTATTGACTGACTCTTGACTGTATACAAACATTTAACACAAAATATATATATATAAAAAAAATTGTTTGCAATGTTATCCCCAAAAGACTACTTCACTGTTTAACACGATTTTCACATTTTTATAGCAAATGTCACATCAATTAATGCAATGAATAAAACATTAAGTGTTTGACTTTTAAAAGAAAACTTTTATCTAAAAAAAACTATAAAAAAAACTTAAGATATATATATGATATATCAGTAAATATATATATATTATTTACTAAAATTTATAAATACTTTATTAAATTTTATTTAATAAAATACTCGTTTTTTATTATGATTTATAAACTATATTTTAGTTTTTTTTTAAAAAATTGCCGTATATTTTGCAAAGTTTTTTAAATAATTAAATAAATGATTTGGTTTATAATAACATTAATTATTCAAATAAATCTAAATAATTATATAATTAATTAGTTAGTTATTTAAATATTATAGTCTTTTAAGAAAATATTATATAATAAAACTGCATTAAAATCAAAGTGCATAAAAATAATATCAAAATTTTGATAATTTTATTAAAAATAGTTACTTAAATTTTTAGTAAAAATTTTTTTTAATATTTAATTTATTTAGTTTAAATTTAGTTTATTAAATTTTACATTTAAACTATTTGAATAATATAAATAAATGTTATTTGTTGAGTTAATTTAAAAATTTAATTATAAATATTTTTCATTTATTTTTTTTTCTCCACAAAATAGACATAAAATTAAAAGTTTTTGTGTGTAATGTTTACATTTACTATTATATTGTATAGTATTATAACAACAAYAAAAAAACATTGTGGTATTTATTTATAGCATTTTTTAGTATACAAATAGTTACAAATAATGATTATATAGTAGCTTATATTATAATACAAAATCACTTATATACAGTATATACAGTATATACAGTATATACAGTATATACAGTATATACAGTATATACAGTATATACAGTATATACAGTATATAACTTATGAAAAATTTATATAAATTGCTGTAATTTTTTTTGTGTATACAATATAAATATATAAAATTTATTTTTAGTGAATCTGATAGAGAAATAATAATAAAAAATATATATATCTAATAAAATCTAATGTAAAAAAATAGTTATAGTCAATACTGTAGTACTCATTAAATAAATACAGTAAATATATAAAAACCACATCAATATTGTTGTGTAAATCGTAAAACTTTTTTTTTATGACTAATACTTAAGAATTAGATTTGTTTTTTGTATTTATTTATTTATTTTTATTATTATTATTATTTTATTTTAATGCAACTTTGAATTGAATTAATATTAAAAATTATAAACTTAATGTATTATATATATATATATATATTTAATAAAATAGTATTGTTATAATATTATATTTTTTACAATAACTTATTATTAATAAATAATATATATATACATAATTTATTACATTTGTTATTAATGAATAAACCTAAGTGTTAAAATATTCAATTTATATTTTTTTTTGTTATATGCAAAGTGTATAAATTATTATGAATAGCAACAACAAAAAAAACGATAACATATATAATTAACTAAAATTATATTATTAAATATTAATATATTAACAATAAGTATAGCATATCTGTCTATATAACAATGCGTGACATAAATTTTTTCAAAAATAATATCAATAGTAATTTTTTTTTTTGATGCTATAAACTATATACTGATTACAACATATAATACGATATATAATATTGTGATAAAATAAAATATTAAACAAAAATATTAATAATCACATTTATTAATAAATGTTAGTTAAAAAAACAATTGATGAAACAAACTATTGATACCAAAAAAAATAAATAAAAATACTAATAATATGTAAATTTTTAGAAAATTAATAAATTATATACTAAGTTATTTTGCAWTAATTTGTATTAAATGTAAAAAATTACTTATCTATTACAATAAATATATTTTTATGATTAACAATACTATAATAGACAGCCATTATTATAGTCAATGGTGTTGTGTTTAAAAGGGTTGCATTTCCTACACATTATTGTCCCAAAAAAAAATATGTATTTTCTGGTCATTGAATGCCATACTTATTATATAATACAATGTGTGTGTCCTAATAGTTATATAGTTTATACTTATATTTATTATACGTCTATATATATATAATAGTAAGTGTGTTCACAATGTCTGTCATCAACACAACACTGTTATTATATATCGGTATATATATATCATAGCATTTTGTTTCACATATAAGATATATATATATATATATATATATATATATAACATTGTTTTGTTATATCATAGATATATAACGTTTTGTGTGTGAAAAATGATTTTATTTTTTTTTTTTGTTGCTTATTGTGTCGTTTGAACGCACAAACACTTTACCGGTGTGTGTGTGTGTGTGTGTGTGTGTCGTGTGTCAGTAATGTGTTGTGAAATAAATTATTAAAAAATATTTTCATACTAACTGTGCACTCATGAGATATCTAACGGTTCACCAACACTACTAACACACACACACTACAGAAATAATATTTAACAAAAAAAAAAWCAAAAAAAATTTTTTGCATCAATTTTTAAAAACATATTATAAGACAATAACAACAAGAAAAATAAAATAAAAAATATTTTTTAAAGTTTTTTTTTCTGTGGACAATGTTATCAATTTTATAGATGTATATATAGTTATCCATTGAAATGTGTGACCAAAAAAAAAACAAAACAAATCTATTGTTTGCATCTATTTTTTAAAAAGTTTTATTGAATGCAATTTTTATGCATTTTGTCTCTTTATCTCTCTCTCTCTCTCTCTCTCTCTCTCTCTCTCTCTCTCTCTCTCTCTCTCTCTCTCTCTCTCTCTCTCTCTCTCTCTCTCTCTCTCTCTCTCTCTCTCTCTCTCTCTCTCTCTCTCTCTCTCTCTCTCTCTCTCTCTCTCTCTCTCTCTCTCTCTCTCTCTCTCTCTCTCTCTCTCTCTCTCTCTCTCTCTCTCTCTCTCTCTCTCTCTCTCTCTCTCTCTCTCTCTCTCTCTCTCTCTCTCTCTCTCTCTCTCTCTCTCTCTCTCTCTCTCTCTCTCTCTCTCTCTCTCTCTCTCTCTCTCTCTCTCTCTCTCTCTCTCTCTCTCTCTCTGTTTGTGAGTAAATGCTATAAAATTTTAAGTGCCATAAACTGCCGGTGCTTTAAGTGTATGTATATATATATATATATATATAAGTGATGTTAGTATAAAATTTTTTTGAAAGATAACCGGGAGGTGAGTGACTCATTGATTGATTGTATGGCTATTATGATTGACTGAGTGTTTGACAATAACATTGTTTAACAAAGAAATTTTAATTTGTAAAAAAAATTACTAAATTTATATTATGTTTAATATAATTTTGAAATAATATTTACTAAATTATTAACAATATTTAATTAATTATTATGTGATTTTTTATTAATAGATATAATTTATTATTTAACTAAAACTGTAATATAATTAAAAAAATATTTATAATACTTTTATTTTTTTWTAATTTTTTAAGTGATAATTATTTTAATTAAACTTTTTATTGATAAATATAAATTTAAAAAAATATAAGCAATACTATAATAAAAAGTCAAATGTTTTTGTTTTTAATAAAAATTTAATAATATATTTCTAATTATTTATATAATTTTAACCATTTTTATTATTGAATTAATTTTAATATTAATTACAATAAGTACTATTGTAATAATAATTAGCTGTAAAATTTATATTATCAAATAATTTTTTAGATATTATAAATAAACTAGGTTAAAATTAGATTTTTATTTAAACATAAACAAGCTAAATTAATTAAATATTCTATTTATTGAATACTATGATATATACTGTATATTAATATATATTAAACATAAGTTTCTAGCATATTGATAAACAAAATAATAATAATAATATGGTTATCAAAACATACTAAATATTAGATATACTATTGTATATTAAGCGCAAACTTTCTATATATATGTGTATTTGTGTAAATAAATTGATTAAATCTAATATCTATATTTGTATAATAATAAATAATATATTAATAGTAGTATAGTTAATTAAATATGCAGTTTTGTGTGTGTGTGTGTGTGTGTGTGTGTTTGTATAAATAATATTTATTTTATAATAAAATAATATTATGTTTATTCAATCAATTTTATTGACAATTATAGATATATAGATATTTATATCTAATAAATAATGTTCAACACTATTATCATAGATATATATATAAACTTTATACTAGTTAATCAAATTTAAAAATCAATAAATTAATAATTAATGCATAATATTTGCAATATATCTAGTGTAATCATTGTTATATTATATTTATATTGTATTTTTTAAAAAAAAAATAATATTATTTATTGTATTTATTGTGATGTGACTATACAAATGTGAAAATCATGTTAAACAGTGTAATGTTGTTTAAGTTTTTTTTGAAAATAATTTTTTAAGGACATACATACCATTCCTTTACTATTTTTTTAACTATGGTTTTTCATATCTCTATTGAATCTCCCATTTATTAATTTTTAATGTCTAATGACTTGGCATATATATATATATATATATATATATATATATATATAGTATATATATATGTGTGTATGTATGTATGCCAAGTCATTATATATTATGTATACGTATAATACTGTCTGCTAAATATAACTTATCCGATGCTTACTACTAGTACTTATAGCTCTCATATGGCACCGTATGGTATAGAGTCTATGGTATACCGTATAGTATAACTATATACTGTAAGTATCGGATAAGTTATGCTTAGCAGACAGTATAACATAAGTTTATATAATGTCTTATATAATTTTTTTCTGTATTCATATAAATTAGGCAATATATATGTGTATATAACAACTATGATGATATATTGATGATAATATATTAAATATTATATAATAAATTAGTATAATTCTAAAATAAAATAACATTTAGATTACTATATATGATATATATATATATATATATATAATTATATAAACAAAATATTTTTTAAATATAAATTTTTTGAGAATTTTAGTTTTTTTTAAATAAATTACAATTCTTAATTGATATTTAATTAAAAAATAAAATATTAGTATAACATATTCTAAACTAATTAATTTTAAAAATAATTATTAAAAAATAAATATAATAAACTTGTTATATCATATATTAGTTAATTATTTACATAATTTTTATAAATTTGCTCTTAATTTATATTATAATAATAAATATTTCTATCATATAATATGCACATATAGTGTACAAACATATATATATATATAAATTATCTCATTATTTAATGTCTTAAACAGTAATCCTAGAAATCTTTATTCATTGAAAATGTCTTTTATAATATCAGTTATTCAGTTATACTTATATTATATAAATATATATATCATATGATATATAATATAATATGTAGTGTCTGTACTTTGAATGGCTGTCATCAACACTACTACACAACTTTTTTTTCTCATTTCTCTCTCTCTCTCTCTCTCTCTCTCTCTCTCTCTCTCTCTCTCTCTCTCTCTCTCTCTCTCTCTCTCTCTCTCTCTCTCTCTCTCTCTCTCTCTCTCTCTCTCTCTCTCTCTCTCTCTCTCTCTCTCTCTCTCTCTCTCTCTCTCTCTCTCTCTCTCTCTCTCTCTCTCTCTCTCTCTCTCTCTCTCTCTCTCTCTCTCTCTCTCTGTATATGTATGTCTTAAAGTCATCAAACACTGTGTCATTTATATTGAGAGCACAGGGATGTCTGTTCAAAAAAAAAAAAATGATTTTCCGCTCAATAGATGCACCGTTTGGTCGAACAAACACATTGTCTGTACGGGTATTCAACACTTACAGTATATATCTATTATTTGGACTGAATATGTCTTTACTGCCGGCGTTTAGTTTATTGTAGAGCAGAAAGAGAGAGAGAGAGAGAGAGAGAGAGAGAGAGAGAGAGAGAGAGAGAGAGAGAGAGAGAGAGAGAGAGAGAGAGAGAGAGAGAGAGCTATTGAATGCCAACTCATCTATCAATGTGTATATGTATTACAACAAAGTTTTTTTCCAGAGAGAGAGAGAGATGTCTTATACACTAAAAAGTCATTATATTTTGTTTTATTTATTAGAGAAGTAATACAATACAGATATATACAGTATTTTCTTAACTTATTTTTTCCATTGAAAAAAAATTTACCGCAACTTAACCTAAAGTATTATTATTATTATTATTTTGAGATAATTATAATTACATGAATAATATCTAAAATAGATTCTGTATTATTATTATAATTATTTTTGTCTGAATTCAATATTTTTATAATAAATTAGTTAATTTTATTAAACTATAATTTTTAAATTTTATTTTTTGTTGTTATTAAATATTAATAATATAAATATTAAAATAATCTATTTATTTTCTAAACTATGATTTAATTGGCAATTTTAATAGATGTTTAATGTGTGTGTAATTACAGTAGAAATAAAATACTTTCTTATATATTATATATTTTTGTTATATACAATACTATGACTTGAAATTTTTTTTATTGATTATACACTACTTATAAGTTAACTGTTATATACTATCAATATATATATATATAAACCATAAGAGTGTACAAAATAATAATGAGTGAGTGAGTGAACTGTTATTTAACTTTTAGATACAATACACAGACAGTATAGTATGTATATATCTGTATAATACTGTATATAATACAAGGTTTTTAAGGGAAAGGGATTGAAAAATGCTATTCACGTCTTGAAATTCATTCATTCAGTCAGTCATTCATTGGATCAGTGGATATCTTGACCTAACAGTGCAATCCATTTATTATTAATGTTTCATCAAATTTTTGATGACAACAACTAGATTAATGTCATCTTATAAATGTATGTCAATATGAGTGTCTGATTATATATACTGTATATATCAGTAATCATTAAAATGTAAGGACTTTTATATACATAATATTTTTTCTCTCATAAAAACTTTGAATATATATATATAATTAAGTCATTAATTAAATTATAGTTATAACTAGTTATGACAAATAAATTACTATAGTATTTAAACTATACGATTGCTTGATTGATAATATTATTATTTTTATTATTTAAATAATTAAGTAAATTGCAAAAAAATACAGTATTTGTTGTATAAGTTATTATATCTTATTATATAAAACCATATAATATACAGTAATACTCTAATATATATACCGTATATAACTATCAAATACTAAGCTAGCGTTTGAAATGATAAATCTCTTTCAATAAATTTTCAAATAAAAAACAGTTTACTATTGAGAGAGAAAAAAATTATATATATTATATAATATTACTCTACTTATATTTCCGCCATATATAATAAAATAAATAATACTAACTGGCTATAATATGTGTTCAAAAAACGTTTTAACATAAGTTATAGCCTATACTTTATCAAATAAAAATGTCACAAAATGCTAGTTTAGTATAAAAATACAGTAATACTGTATTAGTTATAGTATTAATATTATAATATATAATAATAAAAAAAATTGTTTACTAGTAATAGAGATAAGTTATTTGTGTCTATTTAAAAAAAAAATAATAATATGTTTTATACAACATATTGTTAATAGAAATTAAATTATTTTTAAGTATTGAATTGAATAAATTTAATATTTATATGATATTAATAAAAAATTTGTTATTATTATATAATAAATATATTTTAATACAGAGAAAATAAAACTTATTTATAACTTCTAATAGAAATATATTGTTTGTTAAGTCAAAAGTGTTGTCAGTTTATGTTTTCAATACACTTATAATCATATTGAGACCCATTGGACATCAATAATAAAAAATTTTTTTTGTATCACTGATAGTACTCTAGTATTAAAGATAATACCAGTATATCAGTACCTATTGACAGTTCACTTGTCAAATGTGTTGAAAATATATATATTTTTTAAAAAAAAWATTTACTTTATATTACTTTTTTTAAACAAAATATTATTATACAATACTTATAGATTATTAAAGAATTTTTTTAAATGTTTGATAAAAAATAATAATAATTTAATTAAATTTTATCAAAAAAAAGCAGTACATTATAAACTATTAAAATTACTGTTTAAATATAATTATAAAAAAACTATAAAATATATTTAATAAAACTATCTTAGAATTAATTAAATTGATTAAATAATTTAAATAAAAAAACACGATTTAAAATAATTAATAATAAATCAATAAATAATAAAATATATATTATATACTATCTTTTAAAAAGTTTTATATATATATAAAAAAACAATATCTCACTATAACTTATAAAACGTATCATTTGTTTTTTGATATTAATTGCATTGAAATAAAACTTTAGATAAACAGCCGTTAAATAAATGTGTTTCAAAAGTCGGGACTTAAAGTAGTTTTTTATATATATATATATTTATAAAATTGGGATTTTAGTTGATAAGTATAATAGATGTGAAATTTAAGTGGAAATATTTTTTTTTACAAAACTCAACCAAACGTTTTGTCTAAAAAATGTTTATTTAGTAATTTAGGTAACATTTATTTTTRAGTATCAAAAAATATMAMTAAAATAAATTATAAATAATTTGATTTTTTGTGTGTGTGTTTAATTATGTATTTAACTAATAATTAATTTAAATATTTTACAATTTTTTTTATTGCAGTATAAATATTAAAAATGTAAGTTATAATTTACAGTAATATATATATATATATATATATAATGTTTCAATAAGTTTACGATGAATTTGATATTTAAAAACAATACAAACGTTTGTTTCACTATTTTTTTATATTATTTGTTTATAAAATATATTTTAATCATAATATGATTAATAATTATAATAAAATTGGTGTTTATTGAATAATTCAAAAAATATATAGTTTCAATTTTTAAATAAATAGCAATTAATAATAAAATCAAATTTCTCTAAATATTAATTTATGAAATTTACTTATAAGATATAGAAAATTATTTGAATATTACAGTTTTAAAAAATTATTTATATTATTTGTTTTCAAATTTAAATAAATAAATCTATTATTAAATTTAACATTAAATATTAAAACTTAACTACTACACATTAAACTAAATTTTTTTAAAAATTTGATTTCTAAATAAATATTTAATATATTAAGTTTAAATAATAAAACATTTTACTTAATTATTATAGTAATATACTATAGATTTTATTTTATATGTCAATCAATGATAAATTTTCATTAAATTTTACAACTAATTACTTGCAAAATGTCAAAATTGTTAGCAAATAACTTGTATTGAATATCTACTATATATTATATATATATGAAAGCAATCAAAAATATATATAAGTTTTAAATTTAATGAATACTCTCATGAATTCTCTACAAAACATTTATATTTAATGCTAATTGACTGACTGTTTAGTCCTAAAAATAACATTTACATAAAACTTTAATCTTATAGTAAATAAACATTTAGTTACTTTTTCTAAAAAAAATTATTGTATTATTCAATATACTGTTTGCATAAATAAATGTCAACACAAATTATTTATTTAAATTTTAAACTCAATTTAAAGTAAAATTTTATGCTAAATAAATAGCAATTTTATTTTTATCAATAAGAATCAGTATTTCAAATATTATAATTTTTATGGATTTTATATGAATTACTTAATATTACAGTATATATAATACTAGTAATAATAATAATGTTTAGTTTTGTATATTTATTTGTTGAATTAAATTATAAAGTTATAAATTATTATTATTATTATTATTATTATTATCATAGTTTGTATTGTCTCATCAATTTTATAATTATGTTTTTAAAAAACTATTTATTTTGTGTTTGTATTATATATATATCTAACAGTTTTAGGTCTCTAGTGTTTTATTTATTGTTATAATTGATGTGACATTTACTATACAAATGTGAAAATTGTGTTAAACAGTGAAGTAGTCTTTCGGGGATAACTTTGTTCAAACAATTGTATTTGTTTAGTGTTTAGTGTTTTTTGTGTTATTGTTTAGAAAGTCAATAGACATATAAAATTAAACATAAATAAACAGTGGATAAAACAAAAACAAAAAAAACACTTTTTAAAATCAATACTAATTGATAAAAAACGAAACACCGATAACTATAAATACAATATATATTTTTTTATTAATTATTTTCAAATAAATAACTCATAAAATAAAAAAATAACAACAATTCTATAATATAAAACATTTATAACTAATAAGCGATTAATTAATTACAAATACATGATATTAAATAAATGTTATATAAGATATATATATATATATATATATGGGATTAAATGTTTTATATGTGTTATAATTAACTATGGATTATATGTAATCTTATAGTTATAGTGAACATAACATTATATGGGTTAAGACAACTATTGATTGATTGATAGAAAGAGAGAGACAGAGAGAGAGAGAGAGAGAGAGAGAGAGAGATTAAGAGAGAGAGAGAGAGAGAGAGAGAGATTTTATTTGTAATATCCATAAACTTATCAATATCATATATATTTATTTAATTCAATAATAAAAACAGATTATAACTATATTATAAAATGAGAAAATAGATTGATTAATTAATTGAAAGAAAATTATATAAATTATTTTAATAATAATTTTATTAATAGTTATAGAATTATTTATTAAATATATCGGTATATTAAAAATATCATATAATATTATTCCCTATATATATACAGTATATATATATAAGATTTAATTACATATAATTTGCATAAAATTTAGTCAAACAATACAACAACAATATTACTACTAATACTACATAATACATGCAATTTACTTGAATTGTTATTTGACTATGTAGTCTATTATGCTAATTAAAAAATCTAAATTTACATTTACTACTATAAAATTAATATTAATATTTTTAAGTAATACTAATACTAAGTAATACTAATAAATATAGAGAAAACTATTTTTGAAAACAAAAATATTAATTAAAACTGAATTCAAGTATTTTATATTTATTAAGTCATTATATTTGCATATACTTATCATTAGTATAAATTTAAATTAAAATATTAGTTTTATAAAAAAAATAATTATTTAGAATTATAAATATAATAAAATAATATAGAGTATAGAAACTTAAAAACTAATATAATTTAATAAAAAAAAAGTTCACTAAAACTTATATATATATATCTAAAATACAAATCAAATAATATTTTTAAATTTGAATTTAGATTATTTTATATTTTGTTTATTTTATATATATTTATAAAACGATTGAAACTTTTATTGTAATTTTATTTTTATTTTCTAATATATTATTTAATATATATATATATCTTATAAAACTAAAATATACAAACATTTGTAAATAAATATCGCATATTAATATTTTATTTAATCTTTTTAAAATGCATTACAATATTTTTTGGGACATTAACTATACTCACAAATATTGCAATTTAATATTATTTTACTATTATATACACAAAAAAATCAATAAATATTTATATAATCACAACAAGTTTGAAACAACTTTAATGACTTATATCTAACTTTAATACAGTTTATTGAAACATATTATTATATGTCTCACTAAACAACTGATGTCTATAAAAATGTTAGATTAAATATATTAATTGTATCATAATATATAAAAAAATTAAATAACACTTATATTAAAATTTTTATTAATATATTATTTAATAATATATTTTATTATTATATATTTTATTATACATTAAAGTAAAGTATTAGTAAATAATATCTTAATATTTTCTAATTTAAAATTTTTCAATAATTATTTTGCTTACAATTTAGAAAGTTTTATTGAGAAAAAAAACATGTGATTAATCTAAAAACTAAGTCTAAAGAAACAATAAAGATATAAAACCAACAAAAAAAACTTATTTACATAAGTTTTAACTATTATAAGCTCATACCTATTATATTAAGTAATATAATGACTGTATATTTTTTTGTTGTAATGACCATATTATTTGCATATTATTTAGTCTCTTTAACAAACAATACACTCCTATTATTATTATTATTATTACTAATACTACATAATACTGTATTTATTTGTTTTTTTCCCAATGTATTGTTTTATATAAAGTAAATGTATTTTACAGTTAAGTTTTACAATTAAGTACTAAACAATTAAAAGTAATACTTTATATAATACTATATGAAGATTATATGAAGATTTTTTTTTTGATAAAAAATAATAATTAAAAGCAAATTTAAAGCTCAACTTGTATTTAGATTTATATATATATATATATAATAATCATTACATTTGCATATATTTTTCATTAAACAAATGGTAATATAATATAGTAGACAGTAATATACATTAAAAACACAAACTAAATAACAGTTAAGTTAATAAATTGTTTACTAGTCATACAATTAATGAGAAACAAAATTTTGTTACTTTTAATTAAAATACAGTATATATTAAAACATTTATATATTATTCTAAAAAATTAATTAAATATATTAATAAATTATTAATAATAATATTAAAATGACTAAAAATTATACATTTATTGTATATGTTGTCTATATATATATATATATATATATATTGTTTTATTTTTAAATATAATATTTTTAAAGTTTAAGTTATACCTACATAATAAATATGAATATTATCATTTATATGCAAACATTATAATACAAAAAAAACAATAGAAAATATTATTATTATTTTTATTTTCTTATAAATCATTTAAAAAAATAGTCGTCAAATAAAACGGTCTAAACATTTACACACAAAAATGTTTCTCATAAAAAAAATGTTTTTATCTTTAAGTTTTTAAAATGCATTACATTTGTTTAGGACATTGAGTATATACTGTATATATTTATATAGAAAATGATGCGATTAAATATATTACTTGAATTTTGTTTAAAAATAATTTCGATATAATATTTGTATATATATTTTTTATTTAATACAAAATCTTAGATACTTTAATGGCTTATGTCTTGATGTTATATGATATCAGATATATATGTTTCACTAAACACATGTCGTCTACAATATCTAATGTATTGTCAATTCACTACACAATACATGACATTAGTTTAAGATATCTGAAAATAAAATCGTTTATAAAAATTTCTACGAAAAAAATAATATAAATCTAGGATTAAATTATTTAGATAATTTTTTTCATTACTTTTTAATTATATATATATTTATAAAATATTACAATTTTTTAATAAACACATACAATTGTTTAGTGAATATTATTAAGTATTTTATTTCATATTTTCATTAATATATATATATATATATATATATAAATATATAGTAATGTCAATCAAATTTTAACTTTGATAACAACAACATATTTACTCACTTAAAACTAACTCAATTCAATAAGTTATATAAAATATTTTTCATATATATTATAAAACATTAATAGCGATATATATAGAGTATATTTAGTATAATAAATATCACATATATATATAAAAACATTTCATTTTTAAAAAAATTAAAGTTTAAAAGCGTTTGACATTTATATTTGACACAAATAATAGTTATTATATATATATATATATTGAAACTACGGTACTGTATATACTATTTATAAAATTTATGATATATTTATTATAACAATAAAAATTGTTTTGAGTGGCAATTTATATTTTTATATTTTATTGCCACCACAATTTGATTTATAGTTTTAAGTTTAGCTTGCAATTAATTGTAATTGTAATTTATTATTATAAAATAGCATTAAATAATAAATTATTATTTTAGATATTAACTGTAGAAAAACTGTTTACATATATATTTACGTTATATAATATAACAAATAATACAAAAATTTTATTAAATATTTTTAATTTAAATAAAATGCTATGCATTTGTATGTATATATATTAAATAATTTATAATATTTAGTCATTTATACTGTATATTAGCTTTAGTAGACTATATAATATTTAAGCAGATTTTATTTTATTGGATATATTTTTACTAATATCTGATGCCATATGTGTCACACATTTATAATATATTAAACAAATATATTGAGAGAAAACTTTTATTGAAAGACAAGTTTTGATTCATAGTTAGCTCTCAAATACAATCTGTTAGTAAAAGTAAAGATCAATAATTGTTTGCAAACACATTGTGTGTGTGTGTTGTATATGTATATGTGTTGTGTATGTTGTGTGTGTATATGTGTGTGTGTKKATGTATGTGTATRTATGTGTGTRTRTRTGTGTGTATATATGTGTGTATATATGTGTGTGTATATGTGTGTGYGTTGTGTATGTGTGTGTGTGTGTGTGTGTATTGTGTGTCACACTTATAAAAATATTTTTTGTTTAAAAATGGCTTATTTTGTTGTTGTTGTTGTTGTTGTTGTCTATATATTGACTAATAATTTATTAATTTTGTTTAATATTTTACAATTGAAACCATATTTAACTAAAAAAATTATTGATATATTGTTGGTTAAGCATACAATACAACTACAAAAAAAAAATTGCTTATTATTGGTCAGCCATTGAATTATATGATACACTATATAGTAATCGACATTTTTTTTGTTTACGTTGGTATCGAAAATCAGGTATTATTTAATTAATTTTAAATAACATTTATATCCAATAAATAATTAATTGCTTTTTATTGATGTTTTTTGCAGATAATTATCTCACAGACAGACAGTACTTATAGTCTTATAGGAAGCCATTGTTTGACGACTTGATATCTATATTATAGTTTAGCCCAAAGTGTCTACAGATTAGCCAATTAGTCAAAACAATATATATATATTGATTATATTATAAACTAATTACTAAACTAATTGATTGATTACTAAATATTTTATTTCTCAATTTAGATCAACAAAATGTTACCGCAAGTGATGACCTTTCAATTGACCAGTAAATTGACAGCAAATTTATTACAACAACAATAAAAATTATATATCATTAGTATTAGTATAGTACTGTATAAAAGTATATATTAGTATTATATAATTTTTTATTTATTATTTTTTTATAAGATATCATATTTGTATTTTTTTTACTTAATTTTTAAAACTTTTAATTTAATATTTATTTATTAAAATAAAAATTAAGGTATTTAGTTTTTTTTATATAAAAAATGTATGCACTTATATATATATATATAGACAAAAATAAAACAGTATTTAAAAACTACAATAAACTGAATTAATGAACAAAATTGAAAAAATCTATTTTTTTATGAACTGGTTGTCAAATTACTTGTATATTGAATCTACTGTTTCTCTGTATATATCTGTCTGTATATACTCTCTCTCTCTCTCTCTCTCTCTCTCTCTCGAGAGAGAGAGAGAGAGAGAGAGAGAGAGAGAGAGAGACCATTCATGCATTCAACATAACTTTTTTATCACTTAATAAACTAATTTATTACAACAAATTATATATATGTATTAATTAGTTGTCAATTAAAAAGTTACAGTTTTTAAATTAAAAATAAATTCAGCTAATATTTAATAGATGTATAATATATCATACAATATATATATATATATATTGTAGTCAATTCAGTAATTAATATAATGTACAAAATTGGATTGAAATATTAAAATTAATGAAATAATTAATTTATAATTTTTTAAATAATTTATTTAAATATACAAATTATCATTTAAATTGTTTATAAATTATCAATTTAAACAAATCAATAAATTATTAATATATAAACTATAATTTAAATAAAAATAATATATATATATTGATATATATATATATAGCGATACTTAGAAAATAAATTAATTTAAAAATATATTAAAGTATTTGAATAATTAACTAAAATGTTTGAATCAGTTGTGTATTGAAACGGCTGCTTCTGTGGGACAGTCGTATCGGTTAATCGAGTGGTCAGTCATATCATTGACCGTATCTGTAATCTGTTTGTCTGTCCAATAATCGGTTCCCAATTGATGACCCGTGCCTTTACTATCAATTCATCATCAAAATTATATAATAATATTAACAAATAATTTTAATAACTATTTTTTTTAATTTAATTATTCAATAAATTAATCATTAAGTTTATGGAAACACAAATACTATGACAAACGAACAAAAAAAATGAAAAACTTAATTCAAATATTAATTATATAATTATATTAGAAAAATATTTTTATATTATATAAGTTATTATTATAACTAGTTTTACTTTTTTTCATTATTATTATTATTATTATAGAGATAACTGATTTTTATGTTTCATTACATATTTTGCTGTATATATATATATATGTATATAAATTTTTAGTGACAAACAAAATAAATATAAACACATTTAATGTCACAAACAGTTAGTTTATCAGTGTTTGGAATTTTGATGAAAATATTATAACTGTTTGTAATGATTAACACACATATGTCAACACAACACAAATACATACAGCAAACACATTATATAAACAGTAAATATATCATACAATTTAGGAAAAATTGATTTATTTATAAAAAAACAGTGTAAATGTAATGGTAAGTGAAATTATGTGATAAACAGTTTAGATATTATTATTATTTATTTTTTTTTTTGGTGCTATAAAACTTGTCACACAAACTAATGTATTAAACATTAGTTATGAGAAAAAAATAAAAAATATATTTAACTTTAATAGTAGTAATTTAACTATATATTAGTATTAAATGTTAAACTAATATAAAATACAACAACAACAACAAAATTCATTAATTAAATCAATCCTTAAAATAATAATTTTAGTTTCAAAAATTTACAAGGATTTTAAAAAAAAAATATTTTACAATTTTATACAATTAAAAAAATTGCTTAAATAATATTATACTAATGTAATAATACTAAAAAAACTGAAATATTTTAAAGAAACATATTTTAAAATTAAAATTATTATAAGTTTAACTTACTTTGACAACACTTTTAACGACATTTAAATTAATAATTTTAAATGTTTTAATTAAAATTTATTTAAATATTTACTAGTCAACAATCAAAATTAATAGCTATTTATTTAAAGTTTATAAAAATCAATATATATTTTTTGATTATTAAAATACTTAAACAATAGCTTAAATTTTGTTTTATTAAAATATATTTTCAAAATAATTAATAATATATAAATATCTATAATGATAAAATATCTAATATAATGTTACCATTATATTATTAAAAATTCATTGTTTTGAATAGCATTTTTGATATTGATATACAAAAAAAAATCATTAAATAAAACAAATAGTTGTAAATAATAATTATATTTATATCAGAGTAGTAGTAGTAATAGTATTCACTTTAAACACTTTATAAGTATCAATATATATATATATATATGAAATTCAGTAAACTATTAACTTCATTGACAACAAAAAATGTTATATAAAATTTAAAACTTATTTAAAAACTTATTTATTAAATAGATTTAAAAGTGTATAAAAATGAATAATAAATGAATAGATATTACAGTATAATAAAATTAATGATTGTATTAATATTTTTATGTTTCAAAATGCAATAAAATTAATGTATGATTCATTTGAATAGAAAAACATTCAATAATAATAATAATACATATTATATATGTGTCCTAAATATTTTGTATTTCAATATATTTCATACTATTGTTATATTTATCTCTCTCTCTCTCTCTCTCTCTCTCTCTCTCTCTCTCTCTCTCTCTCTCTCTTTCACTCTCTCTCTTTCTAATACACAAAGCTATTTATATCACTATTCATGTATTAGTTGTTTAGCAGTTTTTATCATATATATTATATAACAATAATGAATGTGTGATATGTTGAACATTAATAATGGCATTACATATAGTAATAATAATAGCATCTAATGTATGCATGAAATATCATATATATATATATATATTTTTGATGACATATTATATCAATTTCTAGTAATAATATCAATAATATATGTTGTATTTTTGTATGTGAAACCATTCATACCTTTTTTCACTAATGTTTTTGAAGTATATATATATATATATATATATAGATATATATATATATATATTCACTGAAAGCGTATTTGTTTTCCGCTTTCAACCGCACGTCATAACTGGTGACAGGTTTTCAGTCGTCTAATAGTGTACTGAAGTATCGCTTCCGGCAATGGTTTCAATCATTTTATCGCTTAATTGATTGCCAGCTATTGACTGATGGTTTTGTATTGTAATCGATAGGCCGTTATAATGGTGTTTCCCAGAGTATGGGGCTGTCTGTCTATCCATGACATGACTGTACAGCGACTTGTAATCTTACTAATCATTATATTGTTTAGTATATTATGCTAAATAAATATGTCAAGTAATTTAAATTATTAAAAAAATTAATAACAAACAAATACAAAATATATACTGACTGATGATTTATTTTAAAATAAAATAAATTTATATATATATATATATATATATTACCATTACATGTATCTATTCATGCAATGGTAACGTTGTATTAGGTATTTTATCATTATTTTAATATATATATATTAATTATTTTAAAAATATATTTTAATAAAACAAAATTTGAACTATTGTTAATTCTAGAGTATTTTAATAATTAAAAAAAATATTTTTATTTTTATAAACTTTAAATAAATAGCTATTATTACTTATATATATAATACTCTAATAAAAAACCTAAATATATTTTTTATTATATTATTAATTTACATTCAATTCAAATTAGTCTCTATTTCCATTTGTTTAAAATAACAACAATTTTTTGATGCAAAAAATTAGTTAATAATAATAGTAATAATAAATTAATGAATAATCCAGGAAACTAAATAAACATACCGGTGCTCCGGTAATACTACAGTTAAGCTCAACTGAATCGCCCACTCCTACCATCAAATTCAATAGATTTATGTATAGTATACTAACACTTAGCTATGCTATTGATTAATGGGGTTTAGATTATGGGTTATATTGATAAAAAAAATGAATAAATATATCAAAATAAAAAAAATAAATATATTATATATTAATAGTCAATTTATATTGTAGTTTATATTTTAAAATTTTTATATATATAATATTGATTATTAGTACTGTACTATAAGTAATCATTTTATATATAAACCTATTTATTACTTATAAATAATAAATTGATTTAAGTTTTTACAATAAAATATTTAAAATACATATTGATTTATATAAATTTCTATAAACTTTTTTCTATTTCTATTTCTATTTACTATTTGTATATGTAAATAAATAATTATATAATTTTTAATTTTTAAAATTTAGTTTTATCCATTTATAATAAAATTATCAACAACAAAAATTATTGCCTATTTTATAGTTTCTAATATTATAGTAATTTATTTTTATTTAATTTTACTACTTATAAAAATTTACACATTAAATATAGATTAAATAGCACATCATTAGCAGTTAAAATTTAATATATATATATATAAACATAAATAATATGTTTTAGTAATAAAAGTTATATTTATATGTTATAAGATTTAATGTTTCAGTACTTAAAAAAAATATTAATTAATTAATATATATATAAATATATTTAATGTTATGGAAAAATATGTTATGATATATAAATTAAATGATAGATTACTTGCAAATCACTGAACACAACCCACACTTATGGTTTAAACACATAATAATCATTAATTTTGTTGAAATTTTTTTTTTTTTGAAACGGAAACCACATTTAATTAAAATATCAATAATATCTGTCTGAATGTTAATAATAATTTTTTTTGTTATGATTATGATATAAAATTTATAGTATTTTTTTAATTATAATGATAATCTCAAATACTTATTTACTATACTGTATATAATGTGTAAAAACTGGAAACAGTTATATAACTATATTATTACACTTTTAATTATAAATAATTATTTATTATTTTACTATATCTATTGATAATGTATTTGTTATATGTTAATAAAATCTAATTGATTAGGAATATAAAACTACCTAAAAATTAAATATAAAACTTTTAAAATTTTAATATTACTATTAATTTTTATGAATTTTTTTTATATTTTAAATAAAATAAAAAAAACTATTGTGTTTAGTTGGCACTAATTATTATTAATTATGAATAATTTTAAAATAAATACTAATAAAATATTTATTAATTAATTGCAATTATTTTGTTAGATAATTGCACCYGATAATTTTAATTTAATGTATTTTAAATTTTTTATATATGCATTTAATTAAACCATCAAAATTAATGACAGTTTACTTAAAAACTATATATTATTAATTTGTTTCAAAAATATTTATGTATTGCTAGAAAATAATTAGCTATTTAAAAACAACATTTTGATTAAATAATAGTAAATTAGCACAATATTTGCATTTATATATTGTTTAAATCAATTATTAGTTTGATTGTAACTTGATTTACAAGTAAATGATATTATATATAAATTATATATATATATATGTATTTGAAAAATATTAAAACTAGAATAACATTTTTTTTATTAAGAAAATTTTTGAAAATATTGTTTTAATAAATTAAAGAATATATAAAGTTATATTTATAAAAAAAATATGAATACTGTATTTATTCATAAATTTAAATATTAAATATTAAATAATTTATGATATTATTCAATGCTTTTGTATTGTTTGTTTAAATTTGTTTTATAACAATACTATGAATTAGATATATATATATATATATTTCTATATAAATATATGTATTTATATTAATATGCAAATCCAAAATAATAATATTTATTTATATGCAAATTTTTTGAATAAAACTATATGTAAAATGCTTTATTTAAATGTTGTTTTTAAAAAAATGAGATTTAAATATATTTTATACTAAACATCATTTATCAAAACAGTTCATCAAATAATAATAGTATTGTAATGTTTAGTCAAATCGTATATATGTATGAATATATTAAAATAAATTAAAATTTAATGCAAAGCTTAGACATTTGAAAATCAAAGAAAATAATTAACAATATATTTAATTGTATACAAAACATAACTATAGAATAACACAATTATTTTATTTATTTAATAATTATAAAATTTTTAATTCAAAATCTACTGTTTTTTAGATAAGTTAAATATTAGATTTAATTTTATATTATAAACTATTTAATGTTTTAATTTAGTAATTTATGTTTATTAATTTTATTATATATAAATATTGAATGACTGTATTTTCTAGTTGTATAATAATAATTTTTAAAACAAAATTAATTTAAAAGT
Organism: Oppia nitens; assembly: GCF_028296485.1. NCBI lineage: Eukaryota > Metazoa > Arthropoda > Arachnida > Sarcoptiformes > Oppiidae > Oppia > Oppia nitens. The sequence goes on along the minus strand of NW_026533193.1, from coordinate 49,966 downwards.
TTATTATCAATATATAGTGTTTTACAGTTATATTATATTATATACAAAAAATAATTTATTATGCAACCAATTGTATAGCATTTACTTAAACTATGATTGACTAAAAAAATAAAATTTGAAATATAAATTATGAATTTACTATTTACTGTCAATATCAATAAATTATATTAATAAATCTGATCATATTTACTATTGATTGATTTTTATTTTAATTAGTGATTAATATATTGTTTAAAAAAAATTTATTATCTATATTGTATAATATTTGGATATGAAAAGCGATAAATAAAACCATAAACTTATTTGATATCAAATTTTATACGATTATTTCTACTAACTAGTCATCAAAAAAATTTTTTTATGAAATATTAGTAAATGATTGCATAGTTTTTTTTATAGGTCAAGACATTTGATGAGTTCACTGAATGAGAACTATACACATATGAATAGCATTTTTTTCATACATCCCTTTCCTTACCTAATCATCCCTTTCTATTAAAACTTGTAAGTATTATATAACAACAACAACAAAAAACTAAATTACTGTATCCTAAATGTCAAATACCAGTGCATTGTTTTTCTCTATTTTTCTTATTATACAATATATTGTAATAAATATAGACTATATATATATATATATATTAGGAAAAAGTCAAGTTATAGTAGTGTTTGTAACAATAAAAAGTAATTTATTTGCGCTTAAATTGGATTACAAATACACATATTAGACATTGCAATTAAATTAGTTTATAACACACACACACACACCAAAAATTACTTGAATATAATAGTAATAAGATTTAATTAAAATTAAAAATTAATTTATAGTCTAATGAAATGTACTACTTTATTTTTATACTTAAATATAAAGTGTATATTTTCAATTGTTTGTTTGTTGTTGTTGTTGTTGTTATTGCTATTTTAATCATTAATTTACACATTTAGTTATTACATTTTAATTTCTAAATAATTTTTTTATCAATATCTTCAAGACATCGAAACATTACTTATTATAGCTATTATTATTAATATAACATTAAATATAGTTTTTGTGGCAAATAATTACAATACTAATGTATATCACACACAACAACAACAAAAAATAGCAGCATATCATACCATACGAGTGCCGGCTATAAGTATTTATCAATAAGTTATAAGTAGAGACAGTATTAGTAGTACAGTATGTATGCGTATGTATGTATGTATTCAAGTCATTAGGCATAAAGAAATAGCATTATATGTATCAACAAAAAAAAATGGATGGTTTGGATAAAATGAATGGTATGTATACTATAGTATACAGTAATGTATGTCCCAAATGACAGCCCCGAAAAAAATCAGTATTAATACTGTATTCACAAAAAAAATCCCATTCATACAGTTCACACACACACACACACAAAGCAGACATACATATTGTTAGATATAGTTTTTTTCCGTTGCATTTAAACTATAAAAATATCGATACAAATGTTGGAATAAAAAATATAAGAAATAAAAGAAATAATATACACAACAAAAAAAACGAAATCCAATTTTATTTCAGATATTCATTTCATATATATATATATATATATATATATTTGTTACACAAAAAAAACTAAAATAATCTGTATATATATAATATATTTTTTGTCAAAGAATATTCTGTATAAGTTTCTATATGTGTATATTATTTATATACAGTAATACAATATGTGTTTGATATAAACGATAGTTTTGATATTTATCAAGTATTTATAAGATAAATGATTTAAATTACATATAAAAAAATAGTGAAAATAAATGTTTATTTTTAATTAAGTTTATTCTCTATTTTTAAAAAAATAAAACTCAAGAACAATAATTATATAGTTATCACAAACTTTATTACAAATAAAATTTACTGTTATTTTTATTTATATGTCAAATACAATATGTATTTGTTATGTATTTATTCGCATTTTTTTATATATATAACAGTAACTCAATCTAAACAACTATACTTTACATAATATATACTGTATTTATCATATATTTGTTTAAATAAAATTGATAGCTTTATTATTTGTCAATTATTTGTTACGGTATGATAAAAAAAAATTGTCATACAATAAATAATAAATGGCTTATTATTTGACACAAATATTTAATATCACTATATTATACAAGTATTTATTATCTGACATTTTTTATAACTATAAATATAATACATATTATACTAAAAAAAACTAAAATTTTATGTGTATTTTGTCTTTTCAATGTCATGTTATATTATGATTTTGGCTTTTATGTAAATACAGTAAATTTATGTAAAAAAATATGACAATTATTATATTCAGTATATTTAAATATTTGACAATAATTATCTAATATATATAAAATACTATTTAATATTTATATATATATATATATAATACATAACTTAATATTAAATGCCAAAATCAATATAATTATTGAAAATCATTAACAATTTTTTCATAATATTTAATATAATAAAATCCGACAAAATGATAAAATAGTAAACAAATCATTTAATAATATGTATTATAAAAAAACTATAATAACTAATGAATTCAATAGTTATAGTATTAGTACATTATTTTGTTTTGTTTTCTATAATCTACAAAATTTTAAATATTTATTAGAGATATTTATTTTAGTTTTACTTATTTAGTACTTTATCTTATATATATATATATATTAAGCAAACAAAAAATTAATACTAGATTTTAGTAATTTTTAGTATTTTTAGTATAATTAGTAAAATCATTGCAAATAAAATTTAAATAAAAACAAAGTTGTTATTTTAGCCATTATTTTTAAATGTTAGAAAAATTTTATTTCAATATAYATAWAAATAATAAAATAATCAATATAAATATAATATAAAAAAAACTCTATTTCTATTATTTTGTTTGTTACGATAAATATTATTTTAAATATATTTAATCTAAATTTAGGTATTATAATTAAAAATGTCTATTTTTAAAAATATGTTTTTGCTATCACTTAGAAAATAATAAATCAATAATAACTTATTCATCTCCCGGTTCACAACATTCAATAGCACACACATTTAAAGCACTGGTAGTTTATGGCATTTAGATATTATATTATAGTACTGACACACTTATACACATAAACACAGAAAATGCATAAAAATAGCATTCAATGAGACATAAGAATCGATGGAAACAATAGGTTTGTATTTTTTTCTGCCAAACATTTCAATGGTTTACAATATATATATATATATATATATACTTAATGTCATTTTATACAAAAAACTTCAAAATATATTTTTTCTTATTTTTCAACTTTTAAAACAATTTTTTTTATTGTTGAAACAATTGAAGAAAAATGTAATATTTCTTTTGTGTCAGTTTTGGTGAACCGATTTCATTAAAACACAGTTACTATAAATTTTTCACTAAACCGGTTAAAAAAATTATATTTAAGTATTGATTGAAGTATTTATTGCACGCATTGTATTGAAAGTAATGTTATACTTAACTCAATATTAATAATTAATAACATATTTATTTTGAGTTAATTATATATGTTATCGTTTTTATTCATTTATAAGTTAAACAAATTTATAATAAAAGTTATATACTATAAGTAATAAATAAGTCTATAAATATTATTATTATATTAATTTTATTTAGTATATACTGCAGTAAAATATAGGTCAATAATGAATTTCAATTATTTTTTAATTAATTGTYAATAATTATTAATCAAAAAGTAAATTATATTTATTGATTAGTCTTAGTTTAAAATATTTAACTATTAATATATTATAAATTTCAATAATTTATGTTAAATATAATATTCATTAAAAATATATACAGTTAATATTATATATTGAATTTTATTATTATTATTATTATTAAATTTATTCTATAATATATGTATTATTTTTTATTATAAATAATTTAGATTAAAATAGTATATAAGATTATAAATAAATATTTTATATTCACTTTTATAATAAATCCAATTAAATTATACTAAAAGAATTATCTATTTTTAAAGATTATTTTAAATTTTTAATATAAAATTTGAACAAAATCTCATAAAAATATATATATTATAAATGAAATACAAAAACAAATATTATTAATAATATATTTATATTTGTTTCAGTAGTAAAATAAAAGATTAAGTTTTTTTTAAAAAAAAGAAAATAGCAAACCATAGTAAATGTAAACGTGATTTGAAATACTAATATATTTAATGATAATAAAACAAATATATTTTATAAATTCTGGTCATAAAAACACTTTAATGTTTTTTTTGTTCACAAAACAATACTATTTGTGGTTTTCATTTTATATTATACATACAAATAAAAATATATTTAATAAATACTACATCCATATAACTACTATAACTAAATATATAGTTCTATAAGTAAAATATTATTTTATTTTATCATAAAATAATGTATTTTTTGCATAATGTTATATTYRGGAAATAAAACTATTAAATTGATAAATTTTATAAATTAAATAAATAATTTATAGAAAATAAAAAACAAATAAACTTTTTGTTTTATTTGTATATTTGTTTTTTATTTGAATAAAATTTAAGACAAACAATAAAATTAAATAATCTTAACAAATAAAATAAGCTTAATAAATTATTTRAACAAAATATTARCTAAATTTATGTTAGTCTATGTTTAACAAAATATTTACATAATTTGAATGTTAATTTAAAGTTGTTTACAATAATAATATTTATGTTTTCTCTAAATAATCAATTTTATTTAATATTTATTCATTATTAATCATAATTTTATCAAAACATATATATATATATATCTAATGCAAATTAATTGATTATTTACCTAATATGACATTTACAGTACTAAAATTTTAGTTAAAATATAAATAATTAGTTATTATAATAAATTGTAYWAWTAATAAAAATAATACAGTTTGTATGATAACTTATTTCCACAAATTAAGATTTAATTATGAAACTTAATTTTAAAATAGATTTTCATATAAATTATACAATAATTTACATTAAATACACAAATTTCTATAAATATTAATTGAAATATAAAATATAAATAGTAACTAATAATTAAGCATTTTGTTTATTATTTACTGTATAATTATTAATGAAATTTTTAATAAATACATAAATAAAATATTTTAGTAATTTTATTTGATTAAACTTTCAAAGTTTTTTCTTTATTCAATTGTCAGTAATTCATATGAAATATTTAAATTAGTTTGAATGGCTTTTTWAAAAATAAATTTAATGAAGTCATCAAAACTTTAAATTATCAAAACATTTATTATTTAATACAAATTGACTTTGAGTTAACTCAAATGTCATTTAGTCAAATAGTCTAATACTGTAATAACTAATCTTTTAGATATAATAAAYTGCATTATTATTATTATTATTATTGAATAAACTGTTTGCATAATTAATGTTAAAGAAAATCTCTTGATTTAATTTTTAAAAATTAAAAATTAAAGTAAATTTTTATGTAATTTTTGTTTATGTAAATCTATTCTAATTTCTATTAAATACTAAACTTAAAATGAGTTTAATTTGTTTTGCGCAAAATAATTGTATATTAATTAAAAAAATATAAAATAATTTTTTATTGAATTCATTAACTAAAAATATTTACACTATTTTAAATTACTTTATCAATAAACACATAATTTAAACTATAGTTTTGTTTAATAACTGTTTTTATTTCCAGTTTAACACTAATGTTATATTCAATTGGCTGTAATTGATGTGACATTTGCTATACAAATGTGAAAATTGTGTTAAACAGTTAAGTAGTCTTTTGGGGATAAATTTGCAAACAATTTCTATTTGTTTAGAAGTTTGTAAAATAAGTCAATAGTTTATATATAAAAAAAATTAGACTTATTATACAATTTATAGTATTAACTCTCAATATAATAAAATTTATATTTCAAATGATTGCTAATTAATAGTAATTCTATAAGTATTAGCAAATAAAATGGTAAACAAAATAATAGTAAATTTTTTCGATGTGGACAATAAATTACTGTACAGTAAATACTAAAATATAATTTAAAAAACAAAAATAATATTTGATTTCTTAAAGTGATTGATATATTAGATAATTATATATTTTATTGTTTATTATACTTTTGTCAAAATTATATTTATATTTAAATTTTTAACAAACAATAAGTTTAATTATTCATAATTTTATTTAAAAATATAAAACTGTATTTAAAATTATAAACATTAATATCATATAAATATTTTCAAAAATATTATTTATATAGTTCTTACGTGTATCTTAATCACTAAATTATTAATATTTTTTATATTTATAATAAAATAGTTCAAAATTAAGAATTAAAAACATTTAATATTTTATTTAATTATTTTTTTTAATAAATTCATATTTAATGATGTAATCAATATCTGTTAATTATAATTATTGTTAACCCAAATGTTTCAATTTTATTATACAATTTATTGTAAGATATAACATAAGTTACTGTCATTTAACATTAAAACCATATACAGTATCAAAATATTAATTAAACAAAATTAAATCATAGAATATATATTTTATTTTAATTTTTCAAATAAAGATTTTTATTTTAATCAAAACTAGCAAAAGGCGTAACACATACAGCTTAGGGATGAGCTCTTTGTGTGTGTGTGTATTTGAGTGATAGAGAGAGAGAGAGAGAGAGAGAGAGAGAGAGAGAGAGAGAGAGAGAGAGAGAGAGAGAGAGAGAGAGAGAGAGAGACTAATGTATATAAATTTTTCAGTCATTTATCTGTAACTATTTAATATAAGCTCTCTCTCTCTCTTTCTTTCTATGATTGACTGTATTGAATGCACAGTGCATTTGACAACAAAGTAAAGGCAAACATTAAAAGTCAAGATTAATGATTAGTTGAATAAAATGATGTTTTATATGATTTAGTCATTGAATGTATTGGCAAACATACTGTACACATATCATTGACTGTAAAGCACTGGTAGTTCTGAAACATTACTGTTCCACAACAACTACCTAACCATTTGCCTCCTATTTGTTTCCAACACATTAACTGTTCTCCAACTGCATTGACAATCATCTGTTAATAATTGATTTTTTTTGTTGCTTAAGATTTATGCATAAATTTTTCTAAATTATTATATATTATATTATTTTTTATATCATATTTGTTTATAGTTAACTATAATTATAAAAATTATTTTTATATTTAATTAAAATAAAACAATAAAAAATATAAGTGTGTATAACTATTAATAACTTTTTATACTATTATTGAGAATTTGTTTTTTTATATAAAACTAAAAATTTTATTTTAAATTATTTTATAAGTTTTTCTTTCTCTCTATTGTATCATTTAGTAATTCTATCAACACATTAATGTATTAATAATTTTTGTTGTTGTGTGAAAACGTGATATCACATACAGTGTGTACACTAATGTTATAGATATCTAGAGAGAGAAAAAATTATTTAACGATACAACTTGTGATTAGATTAGAAATTTTCACTTCAATGTTATAATAGATAAAAAACGAGTAGTTTTTAACTTATTTTTTTTGTGTTGTTGTTGTTGTTGTTGTCTATACTTTAGAAACAGTGATATATTATACAGTCTTATAAAAAACTATGTTTTTTATCAATCAATCAATAACAACAACAACAACAACAACAACAAAACTTTTACTAATTAATTGATTGTCACTTACAAACAAAAACAATTTATAACATACGCAAAAAATAACTGATTTTTTTATCTAAAAAATCAAATACTTAATTATGCTAATATTGTTTATTAGTAATATGGGGTATAATTTATATTATATTATATAGTATAGTATTTTTTAAATTACATTATAATTATTAAGATTGATACAAACTTTGGCAACTATAACATACATACACACACACACAATGTTATTATAATATAATATAAATTTAACAGTATATATAAGTCATTAGTAAACAACAGTGTTTAGAAAATAATGTATTAAACAATTTATCATAAGTTTTTTTTAGTGTTTTTCCAGTAGTACTACAATAATAATAATAAGTTAATATATACTTAGGTTTACTAATTAGGTTTTCTTGACTAATAATAATTTTTATTGAAATTGTATTCAATGAGAGTATTGTATTAAAAAAAAAAAAATGATTAATGAATCTAATATTCATTGATTTTTTTCACTAACATCTAAACAATATTACAAAAATAAATGTATTAAACACTTACCTGACTGACTGTGTGAGTGACTGCCAAACATAATAATAATAATAATAATAATAATAAACGTTAAAAAATAGTTACAATAGTTTTGTACGCGTATTATAATATTAATTATTATAATAACACTTTAATATAATACTAGTGTTATTGTTTGGGAAAAACATTATTATCAACATTAACTACAATACAAAATAGTAATTCATATAAAGTAATTGTATTTAACTTGTTTTATAGTTTGTCCAAAAAATAATAATTATTGTTAATTGTTTTTAATGTAAAACATAAAAATAGATTACAAATGTTATTTAATGTGAAATAAAATAAATTATATTTTTTTGATTTGTTTTTATTATTATTAAAAATCATAATAATAAACAAAATTACAATTAATAACGTTATTATTAACAGACTTTATAAAAAATTAGTTGTTAAAAATAATTTATACTAAATTTATAAATATTTATTTTTTATTTATTAGCAATTAAGTTATCAATTATTTTTTTAATACAAATATAAATTGATAAAATGTAAATTTCAACAATTAAAAATGCGATACAATATATATATATACAATAAAATTGATTTTAACAAAATTCATACAAATATTATTCATAATTTGTCTAAAAAATGTGTAGATATTTGGCACAAAAACATTAAATTTATTTATTATTTAAAATATGATTTTTTTTTWAAAAAAAATGTTGTTAAACAAGTTTAATGATAATTAAATTAACAATTATTATAATTATTTGTATTTTAAACCCATTTCGGTGGAAACGGTTTTTGGTAGACGTGTTCGCGTGTTATCGGCTGACGTCCCGGTGTTTGTGTGGCACCGGWTGATGATATATAGCTCAGGTCGTCCACATCGCTAGTCTCGATACCGCCGGAGCCGTCAAACGGTACACACATTTTATGATCGATACGGGACAAGGCGTACGGCGATTGAAAATACAACTGCTTTTCTGATTGAACACAATTATGACTTTCCAGACAACTGTCCTTTAGATAGCATTGATTTTGATCATTAGTGAGGACTGATAGTTGATAGGCTGAGTCCAGTAGTTGATCGTCTCGACAGTTAAACTGTTGGCTATGATGTCGTATGGATTGACTGTTTGTATAATTGTTTTGATTTATTAGCGACTGTGGCCTACGTTTGTATAAAACAATTAGTCCGACACAKAGTATCACAGATAATACTATCACTGAACATATCACAGGTATGGCTATTGTTATGCTATCAAAACCTAACGGCGGTTCCCTTTCAGACAACGGCGATACCGTAGCTATAGATATAATAATAAMTACATTATCAGTAATTATGTATTAAATTAATTATTGAATTTTTGTTATCTATATTTTTATTTACCTCCATGAGCTGTGAGTGTAGAAAATTGGTAGACTTGTTCAGTACTGCCGGCATCGTTGACTGCCCTAACAAATAGTGAATACCAATTACCCGTTTTGAGAGCCTGTATCTCCAGACTGGTCTCATCGGGCCAGAGATGTGCATCCATTTTATGCCATTCCGTCTCATATTTTGTTAATTTGTATTTYAATTGAAACTCTTTGATCGGACAACCATTTGATAGCCACTCATCCARTCGTATGACCGCTGATGTCGTGTTTACTATTATAAAATCATTCAACTGTTTGGGTGCTGTCGGTGCTATGAAATATATTAATTATCACTAATATATTAGTTATTTATTATAAAAATGTATTATAAATTTCTAAGATTTTATAAATACCTGATCCCTTAGTTTTAATAGCAATGGCATCGCTTGCGTCTCCCTTTCCGATAGCATTATAGGCCACTAAATAAAACTAATYAAAAATTTTGTTATTATTATAAAATATTTAATAATTAAACAAATAATTATTTATGAATTTATTTTATATTTAACTTATATGTATWTAAAAACAATAAAATTCTTATACAGTTAATAATAATARGTATATTTTGTCAATTATTTAAAAATAAATAATAATAATTTAAAATCTATCTAAACATATAAAGTCTAGCGTAAATAAATCTGATTAACTTATAATRGTATTTAAAATATAAAATAACTTTAATTCTAGATKTATAATAAGTTATATTATTTTATTTATTTRTTTAGTTTTTATATTTTAATTTTAGAACTTTACTTTAAATTATTTTTATTTATAATTATATAAAATTTTAATATAATATAAATAATAAAATATATAACATATGATTGAATACCTGATATAATGTTCCGCATAACAGATCATTACTCGTATAGGAATAGGTCTTCAAACGCAACTGTTTTTCAATCCATTGTTTTGAATGGCTTTTCCAGTATATGTAATAACCGGTGATTGTGTTCAACGAGTCATTATTATTGCCGATATTATCATCTAATCCCTGGTCGGGGAACTTCCACTCCATTTCAATCCAATCGTAACCGACATCACCGATGGTCAGTATGGGTGCTGTGGGTCTGTCCATTAACAATGTCTGACCAATAATCTCCTCCGATTGCGGACCCGTCCCTTTGCTATCAATTTATTAGAAAAAAATAACGATTATTATTTGATAAAATAAAATATGATAATATTAATTATATGAAAAACAATTTTATAATTTATAAACTAATAGTTTATATAATTTTTAATAAAATATAATTTATTAGTAAAAAACTAGAAACTTTTATTTTAATTTTTTTTCTCATAACAAATTCAATAATAACTTTTTATGTWATATATATGTTGTTGTTATTACTAATACTCGAATTTTTTTATATCTATCAATAAAAATGACTAAAACATCAGYATATATATATATATTTGTGTAAAWTCTGTGACAAAAATATTATTAATACAGTTATCGTCRAAACAGTTATTGTGATAAACAGTCTATTGTTTGATTGAAATTTTGATGAAAATATTGTACTGTTTATATGATTAATACATATGTCAACAACAAATACATTTCAAACACAAACACACTGTATATGTAATACAATTTATAAATTGATATATATTTTACAAATAAAGTAAATATAAGATAAACTGTAAAAATATGTGACAAAATGTTTAGAGAGTTTATGATAAAAATTGCCAAAAATATTATACAATACTATGTATTAAACATGAGTTAGAAAAACAAGTAATTTTCTCTTTTACTTATAAATTAAGTTAAATTAAAACTGAAAACTTTTATTTCTCTTATAGACATTAATTAAATAATAGCTAAAATTAACTTTTAATACAATACAATATAATTAAAAGCAATTATTGCCCAAATAGTGAGTCAAATATCTTAATTATTTTGTATCAAATGTCTTACCCATTGAATGCCTGAACAACGACAGCATATTTAGTGTTTGGTTTGAGTGATGTTATGTTGACTTCGTTTCGTTGGTTTACAACACCCGACACATCACTAATCAATAACTTCTTAAACATATAGTTTGAGTCCAAAGAATCCAATGACTTATAACCCAAATAATAGCCAATAATGCGTCCATTTCTTGATTCAAGTGTCGGAGCCGTRAATGAGACGCCAAGGGATCGGGCACTCAATGGGAACACTTGGATGTGTTGRGGAGGACCTGACGGCTCTGATATATATATAAATACAAGAAAAACATTTTGTTTTATTCAGTTAAATATATTGTTAATGTAATTATCGATTATATTTAAATAAATGAAAMAGTTTTATGAAYACWATACTATTAATACAGTACTTATACAGTAATAAACTAATAATTTTCATAAAATTATAGACAATTCTTTATGCTTTTTAAAAATAAAATAATATAATACACAAAAATTTGAAAGACTGCTTAAAAACATAAAAATTATTGAATGAAAACTCTAWTTATATTTTAAAAATGTTAAMATTTATTAAATAAAATTAATGAATAGATTTGCACATGAATTCAAACAATTATCCATTTATTATATAAAAACAGTATTACATTAACGTATATAATAGAGTAGTAATATTAAAACTAATTAAATTTTAACAGTACTATAATACTGTATTAAAATCATTTTGATTTTTTAAAATTTACTCAAAAAAATACTAACTGATTATTWTCATAAATTAAAAATTTTATGAACAAAAAGTCAAATGAATTWAAAAAATTTGAATTTTTTAAAACTAAAATATATCTTAAATTAATGAGTGATTTTTATGAATATAAAAGATATAATAATAATAATAAACATTATATATGTCCTAATATTTTGTACTTAAATATTAAACWCATTGTATTGTTAATACATTATATATATCTCTATAATACATAAATCTATTTATATAACTATTGATAACTACTGCATGTATTAGACATTTAAAAGTCTTATTATATAACAATAATGAATATGTGATAAGTTTAGCTATAATAATGTCATTACCTATAATAAGGTATGTATTTTGTATGAATGAAATGAATATTTGATGTTATATTTTATCATCAATTTTTAGTAATAATATTAATAAAATACTTTATCAACAAAAYATACATACCTTCCTCAGTGGTAGTAAAGTGTATGTCTTCACTATAGGCACTAAATCCACATTTGTTTTCCGCTCTCAACCGCACGTCATAACTGGTCACAGGTTTTAGTCCTCTAATAGTRAATGAAGTATCGCTTCCGGCAATGCTTTCAATCATTTTATCACTCATTGATTGCCAGCTATTGACTGATATCTTGTATTGTAATCGATAGGCCGTTATAATGGTGTTCCCAGAGTAGGGCTCTATCCATGACATGACTGCACTGCGACTCGTAATCTCACTAATCATTACATTGTGTGGTATATCGGGTGACTCTATTAGAGAGGATATGAAATATATGCAGAAAATTTATAACTGATTATCTAATTGACTATAAATTTTGTTATCAATCACTAATTAGTTGACAACAAATTGCTGACACTTATACTGTATTAAGTGTCTCATTCATACTAATATGTAGTGACATATCCATTATATTACAAGTTTAATGTCATTAATCAATACAATTATATACATTATATATTATACAACACTATTTCAAGTCTATACATAATTAGCCACAAATTAAGTCAAATTATCTAAAAATTTAATTATTAATCTAATTATATCTCAAYTTAATGTTAATTATAATATAATATCAACTCTAATAATAGTCTATACAAACCCTGAACAATGAGCTGATAGTTATATTCATCTCTTCCGTACWGATTGTATGCCAAACACGTGTACAATGAACTGTCCGCACGTGTCGTTTCTTTGATKTGTAATCGCAACAAATGCCTGTCATTTGTCTCATTTCTCAACATTTGATATCTATTATTATTATTATTATTATTATTATTATTATTATTAAGTTGTTTGACATCCAATGGCATCCCATCCTTAGTCAAYGATATAGTGATGGGCTGTTCACCATATGATAGGCAATCTATCCAAACGGACTGTCCATTKGTAACTGTTTGCGATTCAAACTTAGTCTTGAAGTGAGCGCCRACTGTCAAAAAATTAAATTATTTTCCACTAATTCAATAAYTAGYATTAAAAATAAAAAATTATTATTATTAATAAAACTTAGTTATCTATAATATATAATTCTTATAGAAAATTACATATTGTTTAAAMGTTTAAATATGGTTTAAATTATATTTYGTTTYATTATAAAAATAATTAATATATTTTTATAATAAATATTTTGTATTAAWTATATTAAAATATTTTTCTAATTTTATGAAATATAATTGTAAAGCTATTAATATACTATTGAATGTAAAATATATAGTTATGTTATATATACAATATATACAAAGTAGTTAAATGATATATTGTTTTTTAAATAACAACTTTTAAAAGTTTTTTACGTATTGAAAACATACTGTAATTTATTTCAAATATTTTATATATAATGCATATCTTTTTATTCAAACATAAATTWAAATCAATGAATTAGAAATWATTATTTTATGATTTATTATTTAATTTGAAATAAATAAAAATAATWTTCAACTCAATAAGTTTTTATTTTGATAAATTGYTTATAACGTCAACAACAATAAAAAATATTATGATTACATACCGTGTACTTTAAGTGTAACCAATTTGCTGATACCGGTGCCCACACCGTTGTTGGCCTGACACAGATAGACACCCTCGTCATCGAGTTGGACATCATTGATGGCTAGACTGCCGTTGAACAGTGAATGCATGTGTGAGTTACTGATGATTGTCCTGAGCTGTCCCTCCCGGAGCTCCGATCGTTCCCACCAAACACGTGAGTGACCGCTTGAAACACARTCCATCACTACTCGTTGGCCGACAATAGCTTCGGTATCTGACGGACTGATTATCCATTTGGGAKGCACTGAGAGTTGTTTAATGAAAAATAATATATATATATATGTATATATATATATATATATATAATATTTTATTAGATAAATAATTATTAATTATATAAAATAAAATATYTATATTTWAAAAAAATARTTTAATTTGTTATAAAATTTCAATAATAATAATAATAATATTAAAAATAAATAATWATATTAAATAATATAATATGATATTTATATTTAAAAATCTTATTAATCAAAATACTGTAATAAAAAACACAAAATATAATTATATTTAAAAATACTTTTTAAATTTTTGGTGTTTAGTTAGCTAATAAAAATAAAATAATTAATACAAAAAATATAGACAAACCTAAAACAGTTAGTATTGTCGAGTATGAAGTGTTGGCCACTCTATTGGACGCCAAACACGTGTAGTTACCGGAGTCGTCGGCCGTAACATTGGATATGAATAGTGTCGTCGAAAACATATTGTTTGACATCAACTTAATCGTATTGGCGGACGACTTGTCCCGTKTGGYCAAYAATTGGCCCACCGGTACGTCATCTTTGAGAAACTCTATAGTAAGCGGTGGGTCGCCCTCAACGACAGCACAGGTAAGCAATTGACGCATACCTTCCCTGAGATTAGGCGAAACAAAAAACGGTGCAATCACTGGTGCGGCCAATACTTCAATRTAGACGTCGCTGTGTGCCGAACTACCGGAGCTGCTGTTGACTGCACACCTATACCAATGCCTATCGGTATGACTGTCCGCTGATTCAACTATCAGTGTGCCGTTTGTTAAGCTTTTCTGTCGATGATTTTGTGGCAGTTTATGCCACACACGCTGTCCTCCACTACCAACTGTAGTAAAGTCACTACCAATAAACCATTGAATAGATTTCATGGGATAACCATTGGCCGGACAGTCGACTTGTAGTGTTTTCCCCGCAATGACAGTGATATTGTGTGTAAATTGTCGTACAAATACCGGTCCCCTAACCACTACTCGATTGTAATGTACGACTGTATTCATGGTATTTAATGCCAAACATTTGTAACTAATTGTATAAAAATTAAAAATACAATAATAATTATTTATTATTTATTATGTGTTAATTTAAACCAATTAATTTACTATAGTAGTAGCTTTTTTAAAAAATATTTAAATAAACATAATAAAAATATTAGGCAAAATGTAATTATTTTTATATATTTATCTAAATATCTATTATTATAAATTACAACTTATATACATTAGTTGGACGAAATAAATATATTTATTTGTAATTTATAATATTTTAATTTAAAAAAAAGTATTTAAGCCTATTATAAATATAACAAAATAATTATTGATTAAATTGATTTTAATTATTTTTTAAATAATAAAATAATATTCAAAATTTAATCATAAAATACAATTTATAGCAAAAATATATTATTAAAATTAAATTTATTTATTAATAACTATTTTTTAAAAAATAATATGAAAAAACAATACATACAGTCCTCCGTCATCTGTGCGAACATTAGTTATATTGATATAACTGTTGACAACACTATCACTGCTAACATAGTCGCCGATCCGTATCCTATAGCTATCGGTGATGGGCTGTCCGTCGACCGTCCAAATGATTTGAGGCAACGGTAGACCTTTTGCCGAACATTTGAGCGATARGTCGACGCCCGGCGACAGCGGTTCCATCGGTGGAAATGTATAGACAAAGTGCGGTCCGTCACTAATCACATGTATCTCAGCACTGGACGATCTACTCGACCAATCATTACTGACTATACATTGCTATTAAAAAAATTATAATAATATTTATATTAGTTTAATTAAAAAACTATTTAGTAATAATTTATTAAATAATGTATAAATTATTTTTTGTTTTTAATATATAAAATACTTAATTATTAATAAAAAATTGTGTAACCATTCAAATAAAATCTAAAATATAATTATGTCATTTTATATGAACTCATAGTACTTTATATTATATTAATTTATATTATTGATTATTASTTTCTATTTATTTTTACTTTATATACTCTATTATTATTTCTAAATTATAGTAAAGTTTTATAATAAGATCTGTTAACTAAATTATATAATAAATCTTATGTTTATACTTACATACATAGCCTGATCTATGGCATCAATTTGTTTGATATGTAATGAACGATCATTATATAGTTTAATGCGATTATTATACACAATTGGTTTGCCATTCATTTTCCAGATCACATGGCCTACCGGTGCTCCGGTAATACTACAGTTAAGCTCAACTGAATCGCCCACTCCTACCATCAAATGCGATGGATTTATACTAACACTTAGCGGTGCTTTTTGATTGAGATTATGGGTTATAGAGAATAATATTAAAGATTATATTATAAAATAGTCAATTTATWTTGTATTTTGTATTTTGAATATATTTTGAAYATATTTARTAGTAATTGCATTTTTAGTAATTTTCATTATAAATTTTATTACAATAATAAAATTTTGTTTTTTATTTTGAAGATTTGTCATGGATTTAAATACTATATCTTTATATTAGTTAATAAATTTTAAATGAAATAAATGTAAAAATTAACAATAATAAAATAATCACTTGAAATAAAAATTTATTTATATAAATTATTTTTTCATATTAATAATAAAGTAACTAATATAATTATTTTAATATGTAATTTAGCTGTTTACTAGTTATATTAAATTAATTTATTAAAAAATCTAGAATTTTCAAATTAAAGAACAAATAATTAATTAAATTTAATTAATTAAGCTATAAAATTTAAATTATCTAAAATTTAATATCATCAACAGTTAAAAACATTAATTATATAACTATATGTACATTATGTGTGAATATTAAAATTAATAGCTATGGTTAAGATTTAATGGCTTAGTATTAAAGTTTTATATTAATTAATATAAACTTAATTTTATGGAAAATATGTTGAGATATACAAAGTGTTAGATTTTTTGTTGTACATCACTGAACACACACTTATATGAGTCCTTAAACATATATATATAACTCTAATATTTTGCTGAAATATTATTTTTGAAGCGGAAAACCCCTTTAATTGAGACATAAAATTTCTAAATGTATTTTTGCCTAAATTACTATATCATCTGTGGTTTAATTGAATTGTSAAACTCTTAATGTCATTACTAGTCTTTTTAAAAAAAAATTWAAGTATTGATTARAAAAAATATATAGTATTTTTTTGCCTTTTTATATAAAAATAWAAATTATATCCATTAGTATTCAATTGTAAATCTATAGCAAAAAAATTACAAAAAATGCATATATAATACTAAACTAAAAGTATAAGATGTGTGAAAATTAAAAGATGTTATATAACTCAATATAATATTATTGAATAAATTAGTTAACGAGAAATTGTTTAATAAGCATAAAATCTGTGCTAAAAAATATTAATATAATATATAAGTTTTATATATTATATWTAGTATATTGCATAACTAATATAATTATATTTGGTTTACAACTAGAAATAGCTTTAAATACCAAGTTTTAGAAAAAAATATATATTTTAAGAAAAATACAATAATTTTTAGTTATTAATGTAAATATMTTAAATTAATAGTTTCATTTAATTATATTTAATAATTTTTGTTTGATTATAATTTATAATTTATAAAAATATACAAATAATTTCAATGACATACCTCTGACTATAAGCTGTGTATGACTGGTGTCCTGACCCACACTGTTATTACACACACAGACATACTTTGACGAGTCATCCAATAAAACAGATTTTATTATAAGTGATGAATAGATTTGCGTTAAACGAGTAGTCAATGAATTGGACACAAATTTCTGGTCACTAGTAGTTATGGCCGACAATCGGTCCAATAGTTGTGATTTATGATTAAACCGATACCAGACTACATGTGGTGGTGGATATCCCTGTGCACTACATAACAGTTCAACTGTTTGGCCGACAATGGCTGACACTTTACTAAGGCTTGTAGTGATTTTTGGCGACAAATTTGATTGTGACTCTATTTATATGTTGTAATAATAATAATAATATTTTTATGTATATTAGACTATATTACTAGTATTAGAGTATCTAATATTTTATAATTTAATATTTAATAAAATGTTTATAAAAAAATCTATTTTACTATTTATATCTAAATTGATATTATTTAAAATTATAAATATTATATAATGTAATTAAAATTATTGTAAGTTTTTAAAATAATATAACTTAATAGTTGTTTTTAACATATTATTTTTAAACAGATAAACTACTTATATATATATAAAGTAATTAATCTATTAATATGCTAAATAAATTGTTATAATATTATACACAATTACTTATGTTTACTTACGATAAAACTATAAAAAATAATTAATTAAAATAATAGAGTATCATATTTGACGTGTGTTTGCTTACATGTATTTATGAAATAATAATTAATAGTTTTAGTATTTTTTCTGTTTTCCCATTCATTTTATTTTATATCATTAATAATTTTATATAATAATAATAATTGTTTTATCAAAAAAACTGTTTACCGGTAACTATAATACGTCCGGAATTGGCGCTGACTTTCACTTCATCGTTGAGTTTGTGTTTAGTCTGACATCGATATTGTCGGTGACTATCAGTGATGGCATCGACACTATGGATGACAAGATCACCGGTAGATAACACACTAAATCGGCCGCCTATTGATGGATAATATAATTTTTAATATAATTAATAAAATAAAAAATAATTTAAATTTTTCTTCTACTGTTTGTAATCGTTTAAATATATTTTTAAATATAATGTATTATATTATAACATTTTCATAATTATCTTCTATGCTGACTATGTAAATTAAATATAACTTTAAATTACTGATAAAATGTAAAATAATACTGATAAGTATATTTGTACTCATAATTATGTTTAATAATACTGTATAGGATTTTATGTAGTAATACTATGTAATACTTTTGTGTTATAACACAATTTTAAATACTATTATTTTAATACTTATTGTTATTGTTGTTAATTTTAATTACTATTATTTAATATTGTTGTGGTTTATAAGTGACTAGTGTTGTGCGTTAATACTGAATTTAATACTATTAGATATTTAAGGGATTAATACTATTTTGGTTTCAATACATTGTAAAACAATACTAAGGTAAATACTATTGTAATACTGATTATAATTATTGTTATTTATTGTTGTTATTATTAGTTTATTATTATTACTATTATAATTATACTGACTATTATTATTATTATTGATTATTATTATTACTATTTTTTGTTACTACAATACTGTCAGGAAAAGATGTTTATATAGTGTCGGTGGCGCCATCTATTGATGGGCACCGACACTAACAAAATTAATTAATAGAGTTGGGAACGGAATTCCCGGTTTCGTCCCGGCGGGACAAACCAGGAGTCCCGTCCCTAAAGGCTTAGTTATATTGAAACGGGATGATTACCCGGGTGACCGGATAATTATCCCGTCTATAATACAAAATATACAACACTATTTTTATTAAGTGGGTTAACACCTAACAGAAACATAGGGAATATTAAGGGAATATATAATGAAAATATAGGGAATTTTTATGGGAATATTTTATTAATTAATTAATTTCTTTAATTCTTATTGGGAATTAAGTATAGTATATGAATTTATATTAGGGAAGGCACGGCATGTTTGCACACGACACCAATAGGTGTTGTGCGCAAACAATTAGTCCCATTGATTTTGAGAGTATATAAACTGCTGTAAACCATTCATTTGGTTATGAAGTGTTGGGTTCAGACTTAAACCAGTTAACCCTAAAGAGTGCTTAGGATTTGCATTAAACTGCAAACCTAATAAAATACCATTGGATTACATATAAATTTATTGTACTTTTGTTTTTATTATTATTATTCAAATAAATACTGTTATACTCATTTACAATACGGATTACAATTTATTTTAACTCAACGGTGAGTCGTCAGACTTGGACGGTATCTGTTTACGGATAGATACCGGTTGTGTTTCATCAGCTCGTATCGGACCGCTGTGGCGTAACAGTGGCTACGAATTAGTGTAACACAACGCAATATTTACAGCTATTTTTATCATTAATATTTTCATTATGTGATAATAGATTACTTTATTTTTAATACCATTTTGAATGTTTGAATGAATGGTTAGTCCATCATTTGTTAGCCAATTGGTAACCAAAACATAATCTCTTATAAATGCAGGTATTATATCACATCTTAATATCTAATAAAATATTAAATAATTTAAATCAATATTAGATAAAAAATTTATTTAAATTATATATAAATACTGAAACATACGGCAGTATTGCCTTTAATAACAAACTCATCGTAAACTCGCACTTCATATGACTGTCTAATACCTAATAATAATAAAAATGATTTTTTTTTTTTTAACAAATTACAGATTCTATTAAATTTTATTAAATAAAAAATGAAATAAAAATATTTTGTATGTGTGTCTTAATATTACAAATTTTCTAAATATATATATACTGTATATATATTGTGGCATTTTGTGTAAAATTTAATAAATATTAAATAGAATTTAATATTTTTTTTAATAATTATTACAGTTTTTGAAAAATTCTCTAAATTGTAAAATTATTATTTTTAAATAATAACTATAATACTATGATATTAAAATAAAATTTATTTAACAATAATTTTTTTACAAATGGATCTATATATTAAATTTATTGATTTTTTTATAAATTTATGAAAAAATAAAAAGTATTAACAATAAAAAAGTATTTATAAATACTGTATTAGTATATATTAATATATAAAGTTATATACAATACGATTATAAAATATATATTTCAACACATTTGACAACTGAACTATCAATATCACTGTTATATATTATTATCTATAATACTAATAGTACTACTAGTACTACAAAAAATTATTATTGATGTCCAATGGGTCTCAATATGATAGCTGTCATCGAAAACACAAACTGACAACACGTTTGACTTAACAAACAGTATATCTCTATTAAAAGTCTAGTAAATAATATCTTTTAGTTTTATTATTTCATTTATTTTATTTAAAAAATATTAATAAATATACAAATTCTATAAATTCAACAAATATTAAAACCATTTAATTAAGTGATTATTTCATATATTTTATTTAAAAAATAATAATAAATATACATATTCTATAAATTCAACAAATATTAAAACCATTTAATTAATTGATATTAAATAAACAAATAAATAATTATTGTATAAATAATTTAGCCATCAATTGATCAAAATATTATAATAAACTATTAGTATTAAAATCAATCAAATGAATAATTATTTATATCTGTTTATAATTTTATTGTAATATTGTTTTGTAAAAATATTTATTATTAGGATTTTTAGTAATCCATATTGTAATTCAAAATTAAAATATTTGTATTCAGTATTTAATTATGATTTAAAATAATTTATGTGATTCTGAAATTCTTAATACACTTTTAATTTTTTTGTTTAAATTTCTATAAATAAAATTATAAAAATGCTATTTATTATTAATACAGWATGTGTTWGTGTTTAGGATTAAATTTTAATACTTAAATGATATACAATTAGATATTTAATTTAAATAAGCAGCTTATTGTATGAAATAAATATGATAAAATAATTTATTATGCAAATTCAAAATAATAATATATTTATATGTTAAAGTGTAACTATTGTCTAAAATAATAGGATTTATATATTTAATACAAAGTTAATACATCATTTATCAAAAATACTTTATTCAATAATAATAATAATAATAAGAAAAATGTTGAATAATTTTTGTATATGTTTTAATATACTAAATAAAATAAATATATTGAAAACAACTGTAACTTTGAATAGTAATTGAATTGTTTAATATATATATTTATTTAAGTTATATAACAGCGGAATTAGTTTATAAAAATACGGAATTTATTATTATTTTTATTTTTTCATATTTATTATATTTGATTTTTGAAATAAAAACTGAGTTATAATATGTGAAAAGAAAACTAAATACTATTATTAATAAAATTGTTTTACTAATTAAATACATATATTTATATGGATTGAACTATAAATTATTTACTAAATATTTATTAATCAATATACTAATCATAACTACAGTTATCGATTGTCTAGTAAATCAGTTTAGTTAGTTAATTAACATTTAAATATTGTAATACTATTTAACAATACTGTTGATTATTAATTTGATTAATTATTAAACATAAAATAATAACTATATTAAACAAAAATTAATACTATTTGAACAAATCTATTGTATAAAACATTTTATATGTTAACTGATGTTGAATGACAACTACACTAATAATTGACACACATTTATGATAATAGTATATCCAATGCTCATTAAATTGATGAGACAATAATAAATGATTGCACAGTTAGGTCATGATATCAGTGATCAATACTGTAAATGCATTCAAGACGTGTACAGCATTTTTACATCCATTTTCTTTACAAAATCATTCATTTCTGTTAATACTATAGTATTATATAAAATACAATTAAATTACTGTAACTAATATTAAATATCAATGCTTTCTCTTTTTTTTATATAATATTATATAATAGTATACAATATATTGCAAACCATATAAAGTAAATACTACTATGGGTTTTATAATTTAACTTATAAGTAGTGTTTAATATAATAAAAATAAAGTCTAATTATAATACAATAAACTATAGAAATAAAAAGTATTTTATTTTTACTGATATTAAATTACACACACATTATGAAAATAAAAATTTCAATTAAATTAGTTTAAAACAAAAAGTACTTTTAAGTTTTAAAAAAATTAATTAAAAATATATGTTAACTAAAATGTACTAGCATATACTTCTTAATTAATTTAAATAAAATTGACTATATGAATAGTTATTTTCAAACAAATAATTTAATTTTAATAATAATTTTTACAATTTAACTACAATTGAGAAATAAATGTTATAATATAAATCAAAATTTACTTAAAAGCTAATAAATATAAAATTAAACTAACTTTCTAATTAATTAATTAAATAGAAATCAATATTAATAATTTATTAATTGTCATAAAATTAAGTGATTGATAAATATATTAAATAGCGATTTAGTTTATAAATTTAAATAAAAGATTATTAAATAAAAGATTTAAAAAACAATTATTAAAAATTAGTAATAATAAACCGATAGATAAGTAAAATTCAAGTTTTTTGTTCACTTAATAAACTAAACGCCGACACAAAAACAAATCAATGCAATAGATATATACTGTAAGTGTTAATACACACAATGTGTTTGTTCGACCAAACGGTGCATCTATTGAGCGGAAAGACATTTTTTATAGACATCCCTTAGACATCCCTGTGCTCTCATTATATGACAGTATATTTGATGTCTTTAAGAGACACACGAAGAAAACTATGAGTAGTGTAGTGTAGTGTTGATGACAGCCATACAAAGCACAGACACTACATATAAATTATATCATATGATAAATATTAATATTATAAAAAAATAAATGAATAACAATATTATACGAGACATTAAATGAATGGATATCAAAAATTACTGTTTAAGACATTTAAATAATAAGATTATATATTGAAAGTTAATAATAGATGTAATTTATATATATATATATAAATATAATTAAAATTATTAATAATACTCTACTATTTATAAGTGAAGTTTTGCAAAGAAAATTATTTGAATATAAATGTATATTACAATAGAAATACAATATCCATACCATATGGTGCCGGCTATAAGTATAATATCGATATAAAAGTTATTATATGACAGTAGTATTAGTAGTACAGTATGTTTGCGAGTCATTAGGCATTAGTAGTGAAAAAAATAGATCGAATAAATAAGGGATGGTTTGATAAAAATAAAATAAAACGAGGAATGGTATGTGTAGTGTATGTCCCAAATGACAGCAAACATTAATACTGTATTCAAGTCATACATACAGTTCACACACAAATTGTTAGATATTTTTTTCATTTAAACTAAAAATAGCGATACAAATGTTGGAATAAAAAAATCAATTTCTATTTAGTTATTTATATCTTATATATATATTTTTTGAGTACAAAATAGTCAGATATTATGTTTGTGTATATATTCAATATGTTTAATATGTTTATTATACAATATGTTAGATATAGAAATAAAATTCTAAATTAGTATCATATTATGATATACTATATAATGTATTGATAATAGATGATTTCAATAATAACAACAAAATGCAAAAATTTGTATTTAAATTATGTTTCTTATCAAACATTGCATTAATTATAAATTAAATTGTAGTAAATACAGTATACAAGTGTTAGTTCAACAAAATTAATTAATAACATCATTTATTATTTATTTATAGACACTATATTATTATGTATTTTATAATTATATGACTAGAATCTAAAATACTGTATTTATTAAAAAAATATACAGCAATTTTTTCTATCAATTTCAGTATAAACAATTTATWTATAACAATATTTTCAATAAAGTTATAATGAGATAAAATAAAATTATTTTTAATAAAAACACAAAACAATATGTTTGCCTAAAATCTAATAGTTTTTAGTAATAGTAAAATATTTTGTTGTGTGTATRTGTTGTAAACATTTAGTTGAAATCATATATAGATTTTTATTTATTATTTATCTATCTATCGATTTATCAATATATTGGATGAACAATACAATACAATGACACTAGAAATAAGATTATTTTTGTTCAGTTCAATTAGTAGATTCATTTCAAAAATAAAACTACAAAAATTAKTTTATTATTATTATTGCCAATAGGTTTGAGTAAAAACAATGTTGAAAATAATAATAATAACAAAAAACAAGATAAAAATATTTATTGTTAGTATTGTTAAAGTTATTATTGAGAAATAAAAAACAATTATAACTTTATTCTTATAGAAAAAGTTGAGAAAAAATTTATTTAAGATTTTTATACTAAATTAAAGGTAAGGAAATAGTTTTTTATTTATATTAAACAGAAAGTTAATATATAATTAGTATTATGTTATAAATAATTTTTAAAAATACTAAATAATAATTATTGATAATTAATTTCAATGACTTACTGGCTCTGATGTTACACTCAGTGCTCTCAATAGTACCGACACTATTGACGGCAACACAGCGTATGGATGACCAGTGTATGTCCTGTTGGTAGTCGTGAGCGGCAAACGGCATATACACCACTTGACTGGTATAGCCGTCAGCAGTGAGCACCTGTATTATACTATCCCTATTGACTAATGGCGAGCCATCGGATTTAATCCAATGGATTTTCGGATCAGGATTTCCTATTTAGTTAATTAATGTTTGATATAAATAAAACACAATTAAATATATTTAGTATAAATATACACAAATAGAAAACAGTATTTATTTTGTATAATTTACTAACTATTAATAATTAAATTAAATTTTAATTACATTCGAGTTGTTTAGCAAATGTCAAATTACTACCAATTTTTAAAAAAAATTTTCTAATAAAGCTAAACATTTTTTTCTCAATCATAAACATTTTAATATTAGTAATTTTGTTCAAATGATAAAAAATAATAAATAATTGTAAAAAACTGTTCGKATGCTCAAAAAATACAATAAAATTATTTTTTTTAAATAAATAGAAATGTTTATTCATTAATTGACTAAACTCTCTATTCGTTAAAACTATTTTAAATTGATTTGTTTAATCGGAAAAAACAATATTGTGATATTGAAAATATAATAGAGACATATATTATATTAATATATATATATATATATACAAATAAAATAAATGGCTTATTTATTTAAAAATATATTAAAAATAAATATATACTATATATATATATATATAAAATGCTATTTTATTTCTCATTTATTCAGTCAGTCAGTCAGTCAGTCAGTCAATCAGCCATCCATTGCATTGTAAAACCACTACCAAAATACTATTGTGACTAATATATTATACAAATGTCCAAAACACATACCAGTGCTCACACACTCCCAGCACACATACTGTGACTTTTTTCATTGACTAACTTATCCATTGAATCACTCCYTAACACACACACACACACACACACACACACACACACACACACACACACACACTATGTATCCGATAGTATTGTACAAAATAAAAACATTTGGAAAATAATAAGAATTGATTTTATTATTTATTATTATAATAGACTTGTCTTTAATATATTTGAAATGTAAATCCCATTTCATTTGCCTTTAGTTTTTAGGTTTATTTCAGACGTGTTTTGAAGATAATATACATTCAAAGGCAGTTTTTTGTACATTTATTTTATTAAAATATATATATATATATAAAAGTTTTTATTGGATTTGTTTTTTTTCGTATTCAATGTTGTTTAGTATACAAATAATACTAAARTATATTACATAAGTTGTGGGATAAAAACTTTTATTTAATAAAACAGAGACACAGTTGTGTATAGCTGTTAATAATGTTTTCAAAAAATAAATAACATAAAGAAACTTATATTATAAATATTTTATTTGTTATGTATTAAATAATACAGTATTTATATTTTTTCATATTATTAAAAATTATTAAATTAAAATTWAATATTAACTTATTAGTATTRTTAATATTTAATAAATTTGATTGTTTGTGTCTATAACTAAATATGTTATAAAAATTATATAATATACTAAAATAATATAATGTAAATTATWATATATCATATGTTATAAAATGTTATATATTATTATTGTTTTAATTCTCATAATTATAATTATTAATCGATTAATTTTTAGACATTATTTAAGATATTTTATTTATTTTAAATGATAAATCATTTAGAAACAATTATTTATATATTTTCTATAAAATTATTATTATTTAATAAACTTTTTTGTATTTACAAAACCATTGAATTAAAATTAAATATAAAAAATAATTTTTCTTAATATGAATTTACATCTAATATTAAATTGTATGATAATAGATGTAAAGTTAACAAAACAACAATATATTTTAAACTAACTCAAAAAACATGTCATTTAAAAACCAAAATGTATTTAAAATATTTAAGTTATTTTAATATGTTTTTAGTTGACTAACAGAATATTCTATAATATAAAGGAATAAATAATAAAATTCAAAATAAATTTTTTAGAGAATATTTATGAATTCAAGTTATAAAAGTGTATAAAAAAATTTTAATATAAATTTTGTTGCTACAATTTTTTTAAATTTTTTATGATAATAAAATTATTCATTCAATAACCATATATTTTGTATRAATAATASAGTAAAAATGTTAACAATTTTTATATTGATGTACATTTGTCTATAGGTATGTGTGTTTGTATACATAAAAATGATTTGTATTTTATGTTTTTTCCACGATTACAATATATTTTAGTAAATAACATAAAAAATGTCATCTTTTTATGAATTTAAAAAAAATAATAATAATAAATTAYTAAATAGTTTATTAATGATTTAAATAACAAAAAAACATTCATACATACATACATACATACGGTAATACACATACAAATACATTAAAATTATAAACTAAAAACAATTATATGATATTTTAATATAATAATATATTATGATATATTTTATACTTTATAACAATTTATAATAATTACTACAAACCTTTAGCACTGCATGTAATGACAGTACGGGTGTCGTTGAGAAACTCAACCCTATTGTTGGGTTCAATCAAAAACTGTGGACCCCTTAGCTCTAGTGATGCATCGATTAATATACARAAWAWTWATATCAAAATTTATATAATTATWAATGAATTTATATTATAATATTTTRATARTTCATAATTATTAAATTTTATTTCTAAAGTAAATAAATATAAACGTATTGTATTAATGTTTATTTTATTCATTATTCAATCTTTCTCTCTCTCTCTCTCTCTCTCTCTCTCTCAATATATTATTTAAAATTCAATATAAAAAAATTTGTTTTTTAAAAATATTTTAAATTTACTTTTTTTAGTATAAAAACAAATATTATACAAAACGCAAACATTTATTAATATATAAAGTTTTGGATGAATATCTAATATAACTGTTAAACTGGAGGGCATTTTGTGTCATCAAAACTGTTGTGCAAAACACAGCAAATATTATATATAATATATACCTAAAGTGTTTACATTTGGCTTACAATAATGTTTTTCATATAAAAAAAAAGAGCTAAAACTCATTTCTCATTTAAAGTCTCTAAAGAAAAATACATCGACTAAACAAACATTACATTTATAAACACAGTATATATTTGTATAGAAAGATATTGAGATATATTGTGCTAATAAAGTGCTTAAATAAGTGCTATTTTTAGAGACAATTTGTGGTCAAAAGCATATATAAAATAAATGATTATTTGGAAAATTTTATTTATTATCGTAATTATTAAATAAATACTATAGAAATATAATAGTTTATCTATATTATAGTTTTATTGCTAATTAAACAATAATGAAAATTAATTAGGCATTTCAAAAATCAAGTAMATAATATAATTTATTAGTCTATTAATATAAATAATTTTTTAATAACTTTAGTTTTTCWATATAATATAATACGGAATAATAATAAAAAATAATAAAAAGAATATTTTTATGATATTTATTAAACAAATGTAAAATAGTAATAATGTATTGAAAGTATTGATATTGAAATAAATTATCATGTACATTTATTATGAAAATTTTTGTAATAAATTATTAAAWGTAAACAGTCAATTATTTATTAAATTATTTATAYATAATACAGTATTTTTATATTACTTTATAAATATTATATATAATATTTATAGTAGTAATATAATTATTATATATAATTATATTAGCAATCAGTGATCAAATGTTTTGTCATATTTTCATAACATAATCATATAATTCATAATCAGATTAGATATATAAAGTAAACATTGTTTTTTACTTATTATTGTTTTTACCTATAATTTGAGAAATTTATGAACAATACMTAATCTATAATATGTAATAAATTATTATTAGTATTAAATTTTTTAAAACTAATGTTTTGTTTTATTAATTTAATTAYAAACTATTGTTATTATTTTAGTAACTTATTTATATTTAAGATATTTAAATTAAATTATATATAAGTTATGTACAAATATATGAACAATAAATTTTTATATAATATTAACWTTACCTGATAAATGTTGACTAWAAATATAAGATGTTAAATAWAATATAAACAATAATCCAATAATTATTGTTAACATAATAAATAAATAAATAAATTGATATTTTAATTGTTATTAGATTATAGAAATTACAAAAAAAACACAAATAATTTACACTAAAAACATGAATTATGAAAACATATAAATAATATGATAGTTATTATAATTATTTAGTTGATTTTTTTTATTAACACACATTATTATTATTAGTAGTAGTATTTATATATATACAGTAAATATATATATATATATATATATATATATATATATATCCAAATTATTATGGTTTTTGATAATAATAATTATAAAATTGTAATAATTAAGTTTATAACAAAAATTAAAATAACATTTATTTTAGTGGTTAATTACATTCAAGACATTTATAATTAACTAGTTTTTTATTCAAACAAATTTAACATTTTATCCATCAATYAATCAATCAATCAATCAATCAATTATGTCTTTCATCCAATAAATTGTTTACTATGTAGTGGTTTCTAATAGTTGTTGTCTTTTATAATGCAATACAAATAAATTATAATACTTTATTTGTGTGTATGTTATTGTTAGAAATGCTATAGTCTTTAATATAATAGTAATCCTTATGGCAATTGATAATACATTTTGTTTGGTATTATTATTATTAACATTATTGAAGTACTGGTGCACTGAACTAACCGTTTAAATTAGAAAAGTATTTTCTAAAGCATTGTTCCGATACTATACATACTGTAGTCACTCAATGGTATGGTATGACTGACTGATGCTTTCGAGAGCACCGATACGTGAATCATATGGTTGTAAGGAAACTGTGTTATTATAGTTCTTCCTATTCGTACAGATATTATATTATATATATTAAGCACAGACTCAGTCATCACTGATATAATCAATAAGTTTAGTGATCAAAGACTTTATACTCTATKGACTCAAATGTATTATTTTATCAATTCCTATGCAAATCTAATATAAGGAAATATTTATTATTTATAAATAGTATTATTAATTTAGATATATTTAATTATTACAATAACTAAAATATTATTATTATTATATATATATATACAAAATTATTTAAAATTTTCTGCAAATTATAAAAATTATTAATTATAATAGTAATACAGTATAAACTGATTTTTAATCTAATTATTCTTTTTCATAATTAATATTAAATAATATTATAATTTATAAAAATTAATATTTAATAATAATAATTTATAGAAATAYTTTTTTTTCARTTAAATTTTATTTAGTAWTTTCAAATTATTATTTTTATAAGATTTTACACTTGATTTTTGATTCATTTTCATCTACAATATTATATAAAATAAAATTTAAACTTAAAAACTAAATTATTAAATAATTATTTGAAAATTATATTTTAGTTAATAAATATTATGAAAAACYAGTTGTAGTCWATATACTGTATTATAATTTGTTTTTAAATTTATAYATTRAGTTAAATATAAAATATAAAATATAATACTAAGCTGTTGTTATCAATCTACTAATTGTTAAGTTAAAATCAATTATGTTTTAAATAATTTATTTGCTAATAATGTAAGCATTGAACGCAAATATGTTTTTTCAGATAATTATTGAATAAAAACAGTACTCAAACACAATCACTCAAACATACACTAAAAGCACCGGCAGTTTATGGCACTTAAAACTTATAAYWCTKACTAACAAACACATAGAGACACACAAAATGCAAGAAAAATAGCAATCAATGAGASATAAGAATTGATGCAAACAATAGWKTTATATATATATTTGTCACACATTTTAATGCATTACAAAATACATCTAAAGAATWGTTTTTCAWTGTTTCACAAAAAATATATTTTTTTATATTTTTTTTGTTGAAAAATATGTATTAAAATATAATATAAAATAATATCAGTTTATACATGTGTTGGTGTGAACCGTTAGATCTCATCGAGTGCTCAGTTAATATAAAATCATTTTATAATTTGTTTCTCAAACACAGATATAACGGAACAAATATTTCCAAAAAAAATAAAATCATTTTTTACACAAAAACTATTTGTTATAATATGACAAAGTTATGTCTTATATATAAAATAAAATAATATATACTYGWACTGTATATAACAGTTTTGTTAATAATAGRCATTAAGACCACACATACAATATATAGAAGTATAATAAATATAASTATAAAATATATAACTATTTGGACACACATTGTATATAAGTATGGCATTCAATGATCAGAAAATACATTTTATGGTCAATAATATGTAGGAAATGCAACCCTTAAACACAACACCATTGACTATAATAATGACTGTCTATTATTGTACAGTAAATCAATATAATATTCGCTAAAATAAATACATTAACTGTTATTTTGATATATAATTATCTATTTATTTAGAAATATGAATATTAATATATATTTTTAATTTTGTTATTGAATTTWTATAAWGTTATTTAATTATTAAATTTATTATGAATATAATTATTTGATACAAAAAATAGATTTTAACAATTATAAATTTATTATTATTAATTTATGTTAATCACCTTTGTYAAATTTGATTTTATCTRTTGTTATCTAATTTTCGTTATTTAATTTATAAATAARCTACCTAGGTTATTTTTAAAAAATTATGCTTTCACGCTAACTTAAGGGAATATGTATTMTATAAATAWATTTATAASAAATAWATTGTTWGCAAATTTATCCCCAAAAGACTACTTCACTGTTTAACACAATTTTCACATTTGTATAGCAAATGTCACATCAATTACAGCCAATTGAACATAACATTAGTGGATCATTAGTGGAATTATTATCAAATGGAAATATTAAWATATTATGTGGTATTACTAATAGTATACTATAAATTATGTGTTTATTAATAAAGTAATTTAAAATATTGTAAATATTGACACCGCAGTCACATCTGACACCGGAGTCACATCTGACACCGCAGTCACATCTGACACCGGAGTCACATCTGACACCGGAGTCACATCTGACACCGCAGTCACATCTGACACCGGAGTCACATCTGACACCGCAGTCACATCTGACACCGGAGTCACATCTGACACCGCAGTCACATCTGACATCGGACTCACATCTGACACCGGAGTCACATCTGACACCGGAGTCACATCTGACACCTTTGTCACATCTGACACCGCAGTCACATCTGACATCGGACTCACATCTGACACCGCAGTCACATCTGACACCGGAG
Organism: Oppia nitens; assembly: GCF_028296485.1. Lineage (NCBI taxonomy): Eukaryota > Metazoa > Arthropoda > Arachnida > Sarcoptiformes > Oppiidae > Oppia > Oppia nitens. The sequence goes on along the minus strand of NW_026533193.1, from coordinate 16,842 downwards.
TCACATCTGACACCGCAGTCACATCTGACACCGGAGTCACATCTGACACCGCAGTCACATCTGACATCGGACTCACATCTGACACCGGAGTCACATCTGACACCGGAGTCACATCTGACACCGGAGTCACATCTGACACCTTTGTCACATCTGACACCGGAGTCACATCTGACACCTTTGTCACATCTGACACCGCAGTCACATCTGACACCGCAGTCACATCTGACACCTTWGTCACATCTGACACCGCAGTCACATCTGACACCTTTGTCACATCTGACACCGGAGTCACATCTGACACCTTTGTCACATCTGACACCGCAGTCACATCTGACACCTTTGTCACATCTGACACCGTCAGTCTGACATCTGACACCGGAGTCACATCTGACACCGTCACATCTGACACAGTCATCTGACACCGGAGTCACATCTGACACCGGAGTCACATCTGACACCTTTGTCACATCTGACACCGCAGTCACATCTGACACCTTTGTCACATCTGACACCGGAGTCACATCTGACACCGGAGTCACATCTGACACCGGAGTCACATCTGACACCGCAGTCACATCTGACACCGGAGTCACATCTGACACCGCAGTCACATCTGACACCGGAGTCACATCTGACACCGCAGTCACATCTGACACCGGAGTCACATCTGACACCGGAGTCACATCTGACACCGCAGTCACATCTGACACCGGAGTCACATCTGACACCGCAGTCACATCTGACACCGGAGTCACATCTGACACCGCAGTCACATCTGACATCGGACTCACATCTGACACCGGAGTCACATCTGACACCGGAGTCACATCTGACACCTTTGTCACATCTGACACCGCAGTCACATCTGACAACGGAGTCACATCTGACACCAGAGTCACATCTGACACCAGAGTCACATCTGACACCAGAGTCACATCTGACACCRGAGTCACATCTGACACCAGAGTCACATCTGACAMCRGAGTCACATCTGACACCGGAGTCACATCTGACACCGGAGTCACATCTGACACCGGAGTCACATCTGACACCTTTGTCACATTGTCACATCTGACACCGGAGTCACATCTGACACCTTTGTCACATCTGACACCGCAGTCACATCTGACACCGCAGTCACATCTGACACCTTTGTCACATCTGACACCGCAGTCACATCTGACACCTTTGTCACATCTGACACCGGAGTCACATCTGACACCTTTGTCACATCTGACACCGCAGTCACATCTGACACCTTTGTCACATCTGACACCGCAGTCACATCTGACACCGGAGTCACATCTGACACCGCAGTCACATCTGACACCGGAGTCACATCTGACACCGGAGTCACATCTGACACCTTTGTCACATCTGACACCGCAGTCACATCTGACACCTTTGTCACATCTGACACCGGAGTCACATCTGACACCGGAGTCACATCTGACACCGGAGTCACATCTGACACCGCAGTCACATCTGACACCGGAGTCACATCTGACACCTTTGTCACATCTGACACCGCAGTCACATCTGACACCGGAGTCACATCTGACACCGCAGTCACATCTGACACCGGAGTCACATCTGACACCGGAGTCACATCTGACACCGCAGTCACATCTGACACCGGAGTCACATCTGACACCGGAGTCACATCTGACACCGGAGTCACATCTGACACCGGAGTCACATCTGACACCGCAGTCACATCTGACACCGGAGTCACATCTGACACCGGAGTCACATCTGACACCTTTGTCACATCTGACACCGCAGTCACATCTGACACCGGAGTCACATCTGACACCGCAGTCACATCTGACACCGGAGTCACATCTGACACCTTTGTCACATCTGACACCGCAGTCACATCTGACACCGCAGTCACATCTGACACCGGAGTCACATCTGACAACCGCAGTCACATCTGACACCGGAGTCACAGTCACATCTGACACCGSAGTCACATCTGACACCGGAGTCACATCTGACACCGGAGTCACATCTGACACCGCAGTCACATCTGACTCCGGAGTCACATCTGACACCGGAGTCACATAATGATTCAGGATAAAAAACTAAACCCAACTATAGTCATGTGAGGTATCAAATGATTCAGAATAAAAAACTAAACCCAACTATAGTCATCTTCTGTATCAAATGATTCAGGATAAAAAACTAAACYCAACTATWGTCATGTWGGGTATCAAATGATTCAGGATAAAAAACTAAACCCAACTATAGTCATGTGAGGTATCAAATGATTCAGAATAAAAAACTAAACCCAACTATAGTCATGTTGGGTATCAAATGATTCAGAATAAAAAACTAAACCCAACTATAGTCATGTTGGGTATCAAATGATTCAGAATAAAAAACTAAACCCAACTATAGTCATGTTGGGTATCAAATGATTCAGAATAAAAAACTAAACCCAACTATAGTCATGTTGGGTATCAAATGATTCAGRATAAAAAACTAAACCCAACTATAGTCATGTGAGGTATCAAATGATTCAGAATAAAAAACTAAACCCAACTATAGTCATGTGAGGTATCAAATGATTCAGAATAAAAAACTAAACCCAACTATAGTCATGTTGGGTATCAAATGATTCAGATAAAAAACTAAACCCAACTATAGTCATGTTGGGTATCAAATGATTCAGAATAAATGATTCAGGATAAAAAACTAAACAACTATAGTCATGTGAGGTATCAAATGATTCAGAATAAAAAACTAAACCCAACTATAGTCATGTTGGGTATCAAATGATTCAGAATAAAAAACTAAACCCAACTATAGTCATGTTGGGTATCAAATGATTCAGRATAAAAAACTAAACCCATGTTGAGGTATCAAATGATTCAGAATAAAAAACTAAACCCAACTATAGTCATGTTGAGGTATCAAATGATTCAGAATAAAAAACTAAACMCAACTATAGTCATGTTGGGTATCAAATGATTCAGAATAAAAAACTAAATCCAACTATGGTCATGTGAGGTATCAAATGATTCAGAATAAAAAACTAAACCCAACTATAGTCATGTTGGGTATCAAATGTTTCAGAATAAAAAACAAAACCCAACTTTAATCATGTGAGGTATCAAATGATTCAGAATAAAAAACTAAACCCAACTATAGTCATGTTGGGTATCAAATGWTTCAGAATAAAAAACAAAACCCAACTTTAATCATGTGAGGTATCAAATGATTCAGAATAAAAAACTGAACCCAACAATGGTCATGTTGAGTATCAAATGATTCARAATAAAAAACTAAACCCAACTATAGTCATGWKRGGTATCAAATGATTCAGGTATCAAATGATATCAAATGATTCAAAATAAAAAACTAAACCCAACTATAGTCATGAGAGGTATCAAATGATTCAGGATAAAAAACTAAACCCAACTATAGTYATGTGAGGTATCAAATGATTCAGAATAAAAAACTAAWCCCAACTATAGTCATGTTGGGTATCAAATGATTCAAAAAAACTAAACTGATTAGTCATGTTGAGGTATCAAATGATTCAGAATAAAAAACTAAACCCAACTATAGTCATGTTGAGGTATCAAATGATTCAGAATAAAAAACTAAACCCAACTATAGTCATGTTGAGGTATCAAATGATTCAGAATAAAAAAAACTAAACCCAACTATAGTCATGTGAGGTATCAAATGATTCAGAATAAAAAACTAAACCCAACTATAGTCATGTTGGGTATCAAATGATTCAACTATTGTCATGTTGGGTATCAAATGATTCAGAATAAAAAACTAAACCCAACTATAGTCATGTTGGGTATCAAATGATTCAGAATAAAAAACTAAACCCAACTATAGTCATGTTGGGTATCAAATGATTCAGAATAAAAAACTAAACCCAACTATAGTCATGTGAGGTATCAAATGATTCAGAATAAAAAACTAAACCCAACTATAGTCATGTTGGTATCAAATGATTCAGAATAAAAAACTAAACCCAACTATTGTCATGTTGAGGTATCAAATGATTCAGAATAAAAAACTAAACCCAACTATAGTCATGTTGAGGTATCAAATGATTCAGAATAAAAAACTAAACCCAACTATAGTCATGTGAGGTATCAAATGATTCAGAATAAAAAACTAAACCCAACTATAGTCATGTTGGGTATCAAATGATTCAGGATAAAAAACTAAACCCAACTATAGTCATGTGAGGTATCAAATGATTCAGAATAAAAAACTAAACCCAACTATAGTCATGTGAGGTATCAAATGATTCAGAATAAAAAACTAAACCCAACTATAGTCATGTTGGGTATCAAATGATTCAGAATAAAAAACTAAACCCAACTATAGTCATGTTGGGTATCAAATGATTCAGAATAAAAAACTAAACCCAACTATAGTCATGTTGAGGTATCAAATGATTCAGAATAAAAAACTAAACCCAACTATAGTCATGTTGGTATCAAATGATTCAGAATAAAAAACTAAACCCAACTATAGTCATGTGAGGTATCAAATGATTCAGAATAAAAAACTAAACCCAACTATAGTCATGTTGGGTATCAAATGATTCAGAATAAAAAACTAAACCCAACTATAGTCATGTTGGGTATCAAATGATTCAGAATAAAAAACTAAACCCAACTATAGTCATGTTGAGGTATCAAATGATTCAGAATAAAAAACTAAACCCAACTATAGTCATGTTGGGTATCAAATGATTCAGAATAAAAAACTAAACCCAACTATAGTCATGTTGGGTATCAAATGATTCAGAATAAAAAACTAAACCCAACTATAGTCATGTTGGGTATCAAATGATTCAGRATAAAAAACTAAACCCAACTATAGTCATGTGAGGTATCAAATGATTCAGAATAAAAAACTAAACCCAACTATAGTCATGTTGGGTATCAAATGATTCAGAATAAAAAACTAAACCCAACTATAGTCATGTTGGGTATCAAATGATTCAGRATAAAAAACTAAACCCAACTATAGTCATGTTGGTATCAAATGTTGAATAAAAAACTAAACCCAACTATAGTCATGTATCAAATGATTCAGAATAAAAAACTAAACCCAACTATAGTCATGTTGGGTATCAAATGATTCAGATAAAAAACTAAAAACTAATGATTCAGTAAAAAACTAAGGTATCAAATGATTCAGAATAAAAAACTATAATCAAATGATTCAGGATAAAAAACTAAACCCAACTATAGTCATGTGATATCAAATGATTCATGTTGATAGTATGTTGGGTATCAAATGATTCAGAATAAAWAACTRAACCCAACWATGGTCATGTTGAGTATCAAATGATTCAGAATAAAAAACTAAACTCAACTATKGTCATGTTGGGTATCAAATGATTCAGATAAAAAACTAAACAACTATGATTCAAATGATTCAGAATAAAAAACTGAACCCAACAATGGTCATGTTGAGTATCAAATGATTCAGAATAAAAAACTAAACCCAACTATAGTCATGTGAGGTATCAAATGATTCAGAATAAAAAACTAAACCCAACTATAGTCATGTTGGGTATCAAGTGATTCAGAATAAAAAACTAAACCCAACAATGGTCATGATGAGTATCAAATGWTTCAGGATAAAATCTAAACCCATTTATAGTCATGTGAKGTATCAAATGATTCAGAATAAAAATCTAAACCCATCTATAGTCATSTKMGTATCAAATGATTCAGRATAAAAAACTAAACCCATYTATAGTCATGTGAGGTATCAAATGATTCAGAATAAAAAACTAAACCCAACTATAGTCATSTTCKGTATCAAATGATTCAGGATAAAAAACTAAACCCAACTATAGTCATGTGAGGTATCAAATGATTCAGGATAAAAAACTAAACCCAACTATAGTCATGTTGAGGTATCAAATGATTCAGGATAAAAAACTAAACCCAACTATAGTYATGTGAGGTATCAAATGATTCAGRATAAAAAACTAAACCCAACTATAGTCATGTGAGGTATCAAATGATTCAGAATAAAAAACTAAAGTAACTATAGTCATGTAGGGTATCAAGTGATTCAGAATAAAAAACTAAACCCAATTATAGACATGTTGGGTAACAAATAATTCAGGATAAAAAACTAAAGTAWCTATAGTCATGTTGGGTATCAAATGATTCAGAATAAAAAACTAATTMCAACTATAGTCATGTTGGGTATCAAATGATTCAGGATAAAAAACTAAACCAAATGATTCAGAAAAAAAAAAACCCAACTATAGTCATGTTGGGTATCAAATGATTCAAACCCATAAAAAAATGATTCAGAATAAAAAACTAAACCCAACTATAGTCATGTTGGGTATCAAATGATTCAGGATAAAAAACTAAACCCAACTATAGTCATGTGAGGTATCAAATGATTCAGAATAAAAAACTAAACCCAACTATAGTCATGTTGGGTATCAAATGATTCAGAATAAAAAACTAAACCCAACTATAGTCATGTTGGGTATCAAATGATTCAGGTATCAAATGATTCAAATGATTCAGAATAAAAAACTAAACCCAACTATAGTCATGTTGGGTATCAAATGATTCAGAATAAAAACTATAGTCTGTTGGTATCAAATGATTCAGRATAAAAAACTAAACCCATYTATAGTCATGTGAGGTATCAAATGATTCAGAATAAAAATCTAAACCCAACTATAGTCATGTTGGGTATCAAATGATTCAGAATAAAAAACTAAACCCAACAATGGTCATGATGAGTATCAAATGATTCAGGATAAAAAACTAAATGTGAGGTATCAAATGATTCAGAATAAAAAACTAAACAACTATAGTCATGTGAGGTATCAAATGATTCAGAATAAAAAACTAAACCCAACTATAGTCATGTGTGAGTATCAAATGATTCAGAATAAAAAACTAAACCCAACTATAGTCATGTTGAGGTATCAAATGATTCAGAATAAAAAACTAAACCCAACTATAGTCATGTTGAGGTATCAAATGATTCAGGTATCAAATGATTCAGAATAAAAAACTAAACCCAACTATAGTCATGTTGGGTATCAAATGATTCAGAATAAAAAACTRAACCCAACWATRGTCATGTTGGGTATCAAATGATTCAGAATAAAAAACTAAACCCAACTATAGTCATGTGAGGTATCAAATGATTCAGAATAAAAAACTAAACCCAACTATAGTCATGTTGGGTATCAAATGATTCAGAATAAAAAACTAAACCCAACTATAGTCATGTTGAATAAATGATTCAGAATAAAAAACTAAACCAACTATAGTCATGTTCAGGTATCAAATGATTCAGAATAAAAAACTAAACCCAACTATAGTCATGTTGGGTATCAAATGATTCAGAATAAAAAACTAAACCCAACTATAGTCATGTTGAGGTATCAAATGATTCAGGTAAAAAACTCAAATGATTCATCAAATGATTCAGATAAAAAACTAAACCCATCTATAGTCATGTGAGGTATCAAATGATTCAGAATAAAAAACTAAACCCAACTATAGTCATGTTGGGTATCAAATGATTCAGAATAAAAAACTAAACCCAACTATAGTCATGTTGAGGTATCAAATGATTCAGGATAAAAAACTAAACGCAACTATAGTCATGTTGGGTATCAAATGATTCAGRATAAAAAACTAAACAAATGATGTCAAATGATTCAGAATAAAAAACTAAACCCAACTATAGTCATGTTGGGTATCAAATGATTCAGAATAAAAAACTKAACCCAACWATKGTCATGTTGAGGTATCAAATGATTCAGAATAAAAAACTAAACCCAACTATAGTCATGWGAGGTATCAAATGATTCAGGATAAAATTCAGGATAAAAAACTAAACCCAWCTATAGTCATGTGAGGTATCAAATGATTCAGAATAAAAAAAACTAAACCCAACTATAGTCATGTATCAAATGATTCAGGTATCAAATGATTCAGATTCATAAAAAACTAAACCCAACTATAGTCATGTTGGGTGATTCAGAATAAAAAACTAATTCCAACTATAGTCATGTTGGGTATCAAATGATTCAGGATAAAAAACTAAACCCAACTATAGTCATGTTGGGTATCAAATGATTCAGAATAAAAAACTAAACCCAACTATAGTCATGTTGGGTATCAAATGATTCAGAATAAAAAACTAAACCCAACTATAGTCATGTTGGGTATCAAATGATTCAGAATAAAAAACTAAACCCAACTATAGTCATGTGAGGTATCAAATGATTCAGAAAAAAACTAAAAACTGATTCAGAATAAAAACTAAACCCAACTATAGTCATGTTGAGGTATCAAATGATTCAGAATAAAAAACTAAACAAATGTCATCAGGTATCAAATGATTCAAATAAAAAACTAAACCCAACTATAGTCATGTTGAGGTATCAAATGATTCAGAATAAAAAACTAAACCCAACTATAGTCATGTGGGTATCAAATGATTCAGGATAAAAAACTAAACCCAACTATAGTCATGTGAGGTTGATTCAGAATAAAAAACTAAACCCAACTATAGTCATGTTGAGGTATCAAATGATTCAGAATAAAAAACTAAACCCAACTATAGTCATGTTGAGGTATCAAATGATTCAGAATAAAAAACTAAACCCAACTATAGTCATGTTGAGGTATCAAATGATTCAGAATAAAAAACTAAACCCAACTATAGTCATGTTTTCAGGTATAAATGATTCAGAATAAAAAAATAAAAAACTAAACCCAACTATAGTCATGTTGAGGTATCAAATGATTCAGAATAAAAAACTAAACCCAACTATAGAAATGATGGGAATCAAATGATTCAGAATAAAAAACTAAATATAGTCATCAGGTATCAAATGATTCAGAATAAAAAACTAAATCCAACTATGATCATGTTGGGTATCAAATGATTCAGAATAAAAAACTGAACCCAACAATGRTCATGTTGAGTATCAAATGATTCAGAATAAAAAACTAAACMCAACTATAGTCATGTTGGGTATCAAATGATTCAGGCTAAACCCAWCTATAGTCATGTGAGGTATCAAATGATTCAGAATAAAAAACTAAACCCAACTATAGTCATGTGAGGTATCAAATGATTCAGAATAAAAAACTAAACCCAACTATAGTCATGTTSKGTATCAAATGATTCAGGATAAAAAACTAAACTCAACTATTGTCATGTTGGGTATCAAATGATTCAGAATAAAAAACTRAACCCAACTATRGTCATGTTGAGGTATCAAATGATTCAGAATAAAAAACTAAACCCAACTATAGTCATGTTGTGGTATCAAATGATTCAGRATAAAAAACTAAAYCCAACTATAGTCATGTTGGGTATCAAATGATTCAGAATAAAAAACTAATTATAACTATAGTCATGTTGGGTATCAAATGATTCAGGATAAAGAACTAAACCCAACTATAGTYATGTGAGGTATCAAATGATTCAGAATAAAAAAACTAAGTCATGTTGAGTATCAACAGATAAAAAACATGTTGAGGTATCAAATGATTCAGGATAAAAAACTAGCTATAGTCTAGGTATCAAATGATTCAGKATAAAAAACTAAACCCAACTATAGTCATGTGAGGTATCAAATGATTCAGAATAAAAAACTAAACCCAACTATAGTCATCTTCTGTATCAAATGATTCAGGATAAAAAACTAAACCCAWYTATAGTCATGTGAGGAATCAAATGATTCAGAATAAAAATCTAAACCCAACTATAGTCATGTGGTATCAAATGATTCAGRATAAAAAACTAAAGTAACTATAGTCATGTCAAATGATTCAGAATAAAAAACTAAACCCAACTATAGTCATGTTGAGTATCAAATGATTCATCAAATGATTCAAATGATTCATAAAAAACTAAACCCAACTATAGTCATGTTGAGGTATCAAATGATTCAGAATAAAAAACTAAACCCAACTATAGTCATGTTGAGGTATCAAATGATTCAGAATAAAAAACTAAACCCTAACATATAAATGATTCAGATAAAAAACTAAACCATGTCATGTTGAGGTATCAAATGATTCAGAATAAAAAACTAAACCCAACTATAGTCATGTTGGGTATCAAATGATTCAGGATAAAAAACTAAACCCAACTATAGTCATGTGAGGTATCAAATGATTCAGAATAAAAAACTRAACCCAACAATGGTCATGTTGAGTATCAAATGATTCAGAATAAAAAACTAAACACAACTATAGTCATGTTGGGTATCAAATGATTCAGAATAAAAAACTAAACCCAACTATAGTCATGTGAGGTATCAAATGATTCAGAATAAAAAACTAAACCCAACTATAGTCATGTTGGGTATCAAATGTTTCAGAATAAAAAACAAAACCCAACTTTAATCATGTGAGGTATCAAATGATTCAGAATAAAAAACTAAAAAACCCAACTATAGTCATGTGAGGTATCAAATGATTCAGAATAAAAAACTAAYCCCAACTATAGTCATGTGAGGTATCAAATGATTCAGAATAAAAAACTAAACCCAACTATAGTCATGTTGAGGTATCAAATGATTCAGAATAAAAAACTAAACCCAACTATAGTCATGTTGGGTATCAAATGATTCAGGATAAAAAACTAAACCCAACTATAGTCATGTGAGGTATCAAATGATTCAGAATAAAAAACTAAACCCAACTATAGTCATGTTGAGGTATCAAATGATTCAGGATAAAAAACTAAACCCAACTATAGTCATGTGAGGTATCAAATGATTCAGAATAAAAAACTAAWCCCAACTATAGTCATGTGAGGTATCAAATGATTCAGAATAAAAAACTAAACCCAACTATAGTCATGTTGGGTATCAAATGATTCAGAATAAAAAAAACTAAACATGTGAGGTATCAAATGATTCAATAAAAAACTATACATGTTGAGGTATCAAATGATTCAGAATAAAAAACTAAACCCAACTATAGTCATGTTGAGGTATCAAATGATTCAGAATAAAAAACTAAACCCAACTATAGTCATGTTGAGGTATCAAATGATTCAGAATAAAAAACTAAACCCAACTATAGTCATGTTGGGTATCAAATGATTCAAAACTATGATTCAGGATTCAAAACTAAACCCAACTATAGTCATGTGAGGTATCAAATGATTCAGAATAAAAAACTAAACCCAACTATAGTCATGTGAGGTATCAAATGATTCAGAATAAAAAACTAAACCCAACTATAGTCATGTTGGGTATCAAATGATTCAGAATAAAAAACTAAACCCAACTATAGTCATGTTGGGTATCAAATGATTCAGAATAAAAAACTAAACCCAACTATAGTCATGTCAAATGATTCAGAATAAAAAACTAAACCCAACTATAGTCATGTTGGGTATCAAATGATTCAGAATAAAAAACTAAACCCAACCATGTTGAGGTATCAACTATAAACCCAACTATGTCATGTTGAGGTATCAAATGATTCATAATAAAAAAATAAACCCAACTATAGTCATGTGAAGTATCAAACGATTCAGAATAAAAAAAATAAAGCCAACTATAGACATGTTGGGTATCAAATTATTCAGAATAAAAAACTCAAATAGATGTCAAATGATTCAGAATAAAAAACTAAACCCAACTATAGTCATGTGGGTATCAAATGATTCAGGATAAAAAACTAAACCCAACTATAGTCATGTGAGGTATCAAATGATTCAGAATAAAAAACTAAACCCAACTATAGTCATGTTGGGTATCAAATGATTCAGAATAAAAAACTAAACCCAACTATAGTCATGTTGGGTATCAAATGATTCAGAATAAAAAACTAAACCCAACTATAGTCATGTGAGGTATCAAATGATTCAGAATAAAAAACTAAACCCAACTATAGTCATGTTGATTCAGGTATCAAATGATTCAGAATAAAAAACTAAACCCAACTATAGTCATGTTGAGGTATCAAATGATTCAGAATAAAAAACTAAACCCAACTATAGTCATGTTGAGTATCAAATGAAAAAAAACTAAACGCAACTATAGTCATGTGAGGTATCAAATGATTCAGAATAAAAAACTAAACCTATAGTCAATCAAATGTTTCAGGATAAAATCTAAACCCATTTATAGTCATGTGATGTATCAAATGATTCAGAATAAAAATCTAAACCCATCTATAGTCATCTTCTGTATCAAATGATTCAGGATAAAAAACTAAACCCATTTATAGTCATGTGAGGTATCAAATGATTCAGAATAAAAAACTAAACCCAACTATAGTCATGTTGGGTATCAAATGATTCAGAATAAAAAACTAAACCCAACTATAGTCAAATGATTCAGAATAAAAAWCTAAACCCATTTATAGTCATGTGAGGTATCAAATGATTCAGAATAAAAAWCTAAACCCAWCTATAGTCATGTGAGGTATCAAATGATTCAGAATAAAAAACTAAACCCAACTATAGTCATGTTGGGTATCAAATGATTCAGAATAAAAAACTAAACCCAACTATAGTCATGTTGGGTATCAAATGATTCAGRATAAAAAACTAAACCCAACTATAGTCATGTGATTAAACCCAACTATAGTCATGTTGTATCAAATGATTCAAATGTTTCAGAATAAAAAACAAAACCCAACTTTAMTCATGTGAGGTATCAAATGATTCAGAATAAAAAACTRAACCCAACAATGGTCATGTTGAGTATCAAATGATTCAGAATAAAAAACTAAACYCAACTATAGTCATGTTGGGTATCAAATGATTCAGRATAAAAAACTAAACCCAACTATAAAAAAAAAAACTAAACCCAACTATAGTCATGTTGAGGTATCAAATGATTCAGAATAAAAAGAATAAAAAACTAAACCCAACTATAGTCATGTTGGTATCAAATGATTCAGAATAAAAAACTAAACACAACTATAGTCATGTTGGGTATCAAATGATTCAGAATAAAAAACTAAACCCAACTATAGTCATGATGAGGTATCAAATGATTCAGGATAAAAAACTAAACAAATGATTCAGATTCATAAAAAAACTATAGTCTAAACCCAACTATAGTCATGTTATAGTCATGTTGGTATCAAATGATTCAGAATAAAAAACTAAACACAACTATAGTCATGTTGGGTATCAAATGATTCAGAATAAAAAACTAAACCCAACTATRGTCATGTTGAGGTATCAAATGATTCAGAATAAAAAACTAAAAAACTAAACCCAACTATAGTCATGTTGATTCAGGTATCAAATGATTCAGAATAAAAAACTGAACCCAACAATGGTCATGTTGAGTATCAAATGATTCAGAATAAAAAACTAAACCCAACTATAGTCATGTTGGGTATCAAATGATTCAGRATAAAAAACTAAACCCAACTATAGTCATGTGAGGTATCAAATGATTCAGAATAAAAAACTAAACCCAACTATAGTCATGTTGAGGTATCAAATGATTCAGAATAAAAAACTAAACCCAACTATSGTCATGTTGAGGTATCAAATGATTCAGAATAAAAAACTAAACCCAACTATAGTCATGTGAGGTATCAAATGATTCAGAATAAAAAACTAAACCCAACTATAGTCATGTGAGGTATCAAATGATTCAGAATAAAAAACTAAACCCAACTATAGTCATGTTGAGGTATCAARTGATTCAGAATAAAAAACTAATCCCAACTATAGTCATGTTGGGTATCAAATGATTCAGATAAAAAACTAAACCCAACTATAGTCATGTGAGGTATCAAATGATTCAGAATAAAAAACTAAWCCCAACTATAGTCATGTGAGGTATCAAATGATTCAGAATAAAAAACTCAAATGATTCAGGTATAAAATTCAGAATAAACCCAACTATAGTCATGTTCKGTATCAAATGATTCAGGATAAAAAACTAAACTCAACTATTGTCATGTTGGGTATCAAATGATTCAGAATAAAWAACTGAACCCAACAATGGTCATGTTGAGTATCAAATGATTCAGAATAAAAAACTAAACCCAACTATAGTCATGTTGGGTATCAAATGATTCAGRATAAAAAACTAAACCCATCATGTGAGGTATCAAATGATTCAGAATAAAAAACTAAAAAATCAAATGATTCTAAACCCAACTATAGTCATGTTGGGTATCAAATGATTCAGAATAAAAAACTAAACCCAACTATAGTCATGTGAGGTATCAAATGATTCAGAATAAAAAACTAAACCCAACTATAGTCATGTGAGGTATCAAATGATTCAGGATAAAAAACTAAACCCAACTATAGTCATGTGAGGTATCAAATGATTCAGAATAAAAAACTAAACCCAACTATAGTCATGTTGGGTATCAAATGATTCAGAATAAAAAACTAAACCCAACTATAGTCATGTTGGGTATCAAATGATTCAGGATAAAAAACTAAACCCAACTATAGTCATGTGAGGTATCAAATGATTCAGAATAAAAAACTAATCCCAACTATAGTCATGTTATCAAATGGTATCAAATGATTCAGAATAAAAAACTAAACCCAACTATAGTCATGTTGAGGTATCAAATGATTCAGAATAAAAAACTAAACCCAACTATAGTCATGTTGAGGTATCAAATGATTCAGATAAAAAACTCAACTATAGTCATGTTGGGTATCAAATGATTCAGAATAAAAAACTAAACCCAACTATAGTCATGTGAGGTATCAAATGATTCAGAATAAAAAACTAAACCCAACTATAGTCATGTTGGGTATCAAATGATTCAGAAAAAACTAAACCCAACTATAGTCATGTTGAGGTATCAAATGATTCAGAATATAAACCCAACTATGATTCAAATGATTCAAAAAAAAACTAAACCCAACTATAGTCATGTTGAGGTATCAAATGATTCAGAATAAAAAACTAAACCCAACTATAGTCATGTTGGGTATCAAATGATTCAGAATAAAAAACTAAACCCAACTATAGTCATGTTGGGTATCAAATGATTCAGAATAAAAAACTAAACCCAACTATAGTCATGTTGAGGTATCAAATGATTCAGAATAAAAAACTAAACCCAACTATAGTCATCTTCTGTATMAAATGATTCAGGATAAAAAACTAAACCCAACTATAGTCATGTGAGGTATCAAATGATTCAGAATAAAAAACTAAACCCAACTATAGTCATGTCATGTGAGGTATCAAATGATTCAGAATAAAAAACTAAACCCATGTGAGGTATCAAATATAGTCATGTCATGTTGGGTATCAAATGATTCAGAATAAAAAACTAAACCCAACTATAGTCATGTTCAGGGTATCAAATGATTCAGAATAAAAAACTAAACCCAACTATAGTCATGTTGAGGTATCAAATGATTCAGAATAAAAAACTAAACCCAACTATAGTCATGTTGAGGTATCAAATGATTCAGAATAAAAAACTAAACCCAACTATAGTCATGTGATATCAAATGATTCAGAATAAAAAAAAACCCAACTATAGTCATGTGGGTATCAAATGATTCAGAATAAAAAACTAAACCCAACTATAGTCATGTTGAGGTATCAAATGATTCAGAATAAAAAACTAAACCCAACTATAGTCATGTATCAAATGATTCAGGTATCAAATGATTCAGRATAAAAAACTAAACCCAACTATAGTCATGTGAGGTATCAAATGATTCAGAATAAAAAACTAAACCCAACTATAGTCATGTTGGGTATCAAATGATTCAGAATAAAAAACTAAACCCAACTATAGTCATGWTGAGGTATCAAATGATTCAGGATAAAAAACTAAACCCAMCTATAGTCATGTGAGGTATCAAATGATTCAGAATAAAAAACTAAACCCAACTATWGTCATGTTGGGTATCAAATGAWTCAGGATAAAAAACTAAACCCAACTATAGTCATGTTGAGGTATCAAATGATTCAGAATAAAAAACTAAACAACTATAGTCATGTGAGGTATCAAATGATTCAGAATAAAAAACTAAACCCAACTATAGTCATGTTGAGGWATCAAATGATTCAGAATAAAAAACTAAACCCAACTATAGTCATCTTCTGTATAAAATGATTCAGGATAAAARACTAAACTCTACTATTGTCATGTTGGGTATCAAATGATTCAGAATAAAAAACTRAACCCAACTATAGTCATGTTGGGTATCAAATGATTCAGRATAAAAAACTAAACCCAACTATAGTCATGTATCAAATGATTCAGGTAAAAAACTCAAATGATTCAGGTATCAAATAAAAAACTAAACCCAACTATAGTCATGTTGGGTATCAAATGATTCAGAAAAAAACTAAAAACTATAGTCATGTTGAAAATGATTCAGAATAAAAAACTAAACAACTATAGTCATGTGAGGTATCAAATGATTCAGAATAAAAAACTAAACCCAACTATAGTCATGTTGGGTATCAAATGATTCAGAATAAAAAACTAAACCCAACTATAGTCATGTTGGGTATCAAATGATTCAGAATAAAAAACTAAACCCAACTATAGTCATGTTGGGTATCAAATGATTCAGAATAAAAAACTAAACCCAACTATAGTCATGTTGGTATCAAATGATTCAGAATAAAAAACTAAACCCAACWATRGTCATGTTGGGTATCAAATGAAAAACTTCAGAATAAAAAATGATTCTAAAAAACTAAACCAACTATAGTCATGTGAGGTATCAAATGATTCAGAAACTGATATAGTCATGTTGGGTATCAAATGATTCAAAAAAAAACTAAACCCAACTATAGTCATGTTGGGTATCAAATGATTCAGGATAAAAAACTAAACCCAACTATAGTCATGTGAGGTA